>NC_090067.1:8069846-8416356 GCF_038355195.1 Osmerus mordax
GTGTGTGCGTGTCCCTGCATCTGCAATTCTGGTAAGAAGACACTCGCTCTCCCACCAGCCTTGGCCTGCCCGGTCCATCCTACACATCCTCTCACAACTCATCGAATGTTTCTTGACACCGCTCCTCTCCCAACTCGGACCCAACAACCAAGCTCATGCATAATTAGCACGAATGCAGCTCATGGCACTAACAACAAAATTACACACGCTAAAAGGAAATACATTTTTGATAACGCTTGCTAATGATGACTAAAGCCGAAAGATTTAATTCCTAGGACACATTTACCCAGTTTTGGAGATGGTATTACAGCTTGGTATAATTCATTTCCCATGGGTGAATATTAATTGTGTTTTTCTAGATATTCTGGCCAGCATTTTCTGTGAAAACCTGCCTTCCTGTTCTTGTCTTAATCTGTCCTGTATACGTGTCTGTGTGTGTCACTTCATTCCTAGTGTCAAAACCGGTCCCCTCAACAAAACATCAGTTCACAGAGAGGACAGTGTACAGAGGTGGATGTGTGTGTGCAGTGCAAACAGACACAGTATAAACACACACCTCCACACCTGAGGCTGCATGGACTGATGACACGCGGAAGCACACACACACATGAGCGCACACATACATTCACACATTTGACCACAGGCACCTGTTTCTCTGTTCATCAGGTTATATAAGGCGATTACTTATAGTGAATACACAGCTAGCTCTGAGTCTAACCTCAGAATAGAGCTGGACTCGAGTGTGATTTCACACGGACACCACATACACATATACACAGTGGCTATATAAACACTGGAGATATAGCTCAGTGTGCCTACAGGCTGCAGACTGGCTCCTTGGGGGAAGTCAAAAGGGAGGGGCTGAAAGGGGAGAGGCTAGTGGGGAAGGACAGGGTAATACACAGAGACTAAACAGGAAAAACAACAGGAATTCCAACATTCAAATCCTTCCTTCCTTTTCTTCATTCATTCATTCATTCAGTCCTGTCTTTCCATCCATATACCCATTTTATTCTCTCCCTTCTGTCCTCCACCTCTCTCCCCTCCTCTACCTCAGTAAAAGTACAGGTCACTGCTGTCTATAGCATTGCATCATCTCTTCTACCTCACTTCCTCCACCTGGACTCGCCCATGCCAACCGATGATAGGCTGACGTCACACTGGCAAGGGTCTCATGTTGCCCCCCCCCCCCCCCCGTCCGTCCGTCCACTTCCACCCCCTACCTGACCCACATTTCTGCTCTCTGGAGCTATAAGGTCACAAACTCCATTCCTGTATCATGTGACAGGTTACCCTACTTTCTCCTCCACGGTGACTCTGAAAGATGTTGACTCTGTGTGTGAGTGAGTGAGTGAGTGAGTGAGTGAGTGAGTGAGTGTGTGTGTGTGTGTGTGTGTGTGTGTGTGTGTGTGTGTGTGTGTGTGTGTGTGTGTGTGTGTGTGTGTGTGTGTGTGTGTGTGTGTGTGAGTGAGTGAGTGAGTGAGTGAGTGAGTGAGTGAGTGAGTGAGTGAGTGAGTGAGTGAGTGAGTGAGTGAGTGAGTGAGTGAGTGAGAGAGAGAGAGAGAGAGAGAGAGAGAGAGGGAGAGGGAGGTATGTACAGTTGGCCCTGGTATGCAGACAGAAGCATAGATAGTATGTTGAAAGTTCAGGGCAGAACAGTACAGTGAAATATGCAGTGTTCCACTCTAACTGCTTTAGTTTTTTTAGTGAACCTTGAAGACTGTAGGTCAACATATTTAACTTGTATGTTGTTATAATACCAGCCATGCCAAGGAAAATGTTAGTTCTATATTAGTTCTGATCATAAACTCCGCCTGCCCTGGAGATACCATAATATCAGTGGGATGCAGAGACACAGATAAACCCCATACTGTCATGTTGTCTCCCCACTGGTCTCCCTTCACCAGAAGAAATACTACTCCAACAATCACATCAGGAAAATTCACCTACCTCACACCCACACACTGTAAGCATACACAAACATATTAAGAGATGCATGCAAGCGTGTGTATACGTGTGTGTGTGACCAGAACGTGGACATTATCGAGATCTAACACACTGTACAAACCCACCCAGACTAGGCCAGACTAGCCCAGACTAGCCCAGCCCCACCCAGACTAGCCCAGACCCACCCAGACTAGGCCAGACTAGCCCAGACTAGCCCAGACCCACCCAGACTAGCCCAGACCCACCCAGACTAGCCCAGACTAGCCCAGACTAGCCCAGACCCACCCAGACTAGCCCAGACTAGCCCAGACTAGCCCAGACCCACCCAGACTAGCCCAGACCCACCCAGACTAGCCCAGCCAGGTGCTTTACCTTGATGAGGTGTTTGTTGACCCATTTAGTGAAGGTTTTCTTCTGCACCCTGTCTCTCTCATCTGGAGAAGAAAAGGAGGATGAGAAAGAGAAAGAGAAAGAGAGAGAGAGGACAAAAAAGAGAAAAGATGGGTTAATTACATACCTCACCAACAGTGCTGCGTCAAGCTGGGTGCGTGTGTGTGTGTGTGTGTGTGTATGTATGTATTATTTAGAGGCTCTGTCCTCAAACCTGCTATAAAGCTCAGAGTTCTCTTTGGCTGCAGGTCTGAGACACACACACACACATCATGTAACACTAACAACGACTGTCTGCCACCTCGCAGTTGGTTGCTATTAGATTACAGATCCTTTGTGAATACACACTTCCACACTCCATAATAACTCCACAATGGACTACTGGCCCTCTTAAACACAGACATAAACAAAAAGCACACACACACACACAGACACACAATACCACAAACACCTCAAGACGATGTGAAACGACCCCCCCCCCCCCACACACACACAAATGACTCATAAAGCCAAGAACAGACTGCCGCTCCTAAAGGAGCTAGTGTTCACCTCCAGGCTCAGACCTGAGCTCACAGACAGTTTTCTCCATGGCTGTCTGTTCTGTTTGTGCACCTCAGACCCCCAGAGACACGTCACCACCAGGCCAGTGCAGTGAGAAAGACAGTCCCAGAATAGATCACTGACGCTGGGCCTCGTTGCTGTTATCTGCCCCCCTCCCTCCCTTCCTCCCTCCAGCTCCACGGAGCCTCTCTTCCTGTCCTCAGTATACCCTCTCAGCTTATCTCTGAGCCAACACAGACCTCCATCTCTCTACTTTCCTTCTCTCTTTCCCCTCTTCCGTTCCTGCCTTCCCTCATCTCGGACTCTCTCAATGATGTCATTTGGATCCAAGATCAATTGTTTGTAGTTAATAGCCACCATCACCTTTCTATTTGGCCGTACATGACACATAAATAAATACTTTGTTCAAACAACAACTTTAACTAATCCCTAACCACACCCATACAGGAATCCCATGGTAGATTTTAAACTCAGTCAAGAACAGGTTTACCAGCCAAGACATTGGGCTTATTGGTTTTAAGGATACCATCAGTTCATTCTAGATCTAAGATCTTAGCAACCACAGTCATTTATCCCATCTATCAACCTGAATCCTCTCCAACAGCCAATCAGAGCGCAGCCTCTACCGGTAGCTCCTGCTGTGTTGATGCTGTTACCATGGAGATGCTGTGACAGCAAGCTGCCATGTGGAGAGATAGGCGCTTTCACTTCCTCTCCAGATAGACACACAAAGTACACACACACACACCACACCCACACATGGTTTTGGCCTACATTTCACACACACATGGTTGTGCTGTTATACAGGTTTTATTCTGGAGCCGTATGCCAAAACCATATACACAAAAGGTTGGTTTCCTATATAATATTTTCTTAACACAGCACAACTGACAAATGGTGACATTCAGGTCAAATACCTGAATGAAGCAAGACAACTAGTTTGAATGTAGCAAGACATACACACACTTCACATATGCCCTAGGCACACACAGACATACTCTGCACACACCCACACATTTCAACAGGTTCTTGCAACATAGTTTCAGCATGAAAACACCCCTTAGTTACGCTCTCCAACCAGCCTGTCAGCTAGCCCAGCCTGTCAGCTAGCCCAGCCTGTCAGCTAGCCCAGCCTGTCAGCTAGCCCAGCCTGTCAGCTAGCCCAGCCTGTCAGCTAGCCTAGCCTGTCAGCTAGCCTAGCCTGTCAGCTAGCCTAGCCTGTCAGCTAGCCTAGCCTGTCAGCTAGCCTAGCCTGTCAGCTAGCCTAGCCTGTCAGCTAGCCTAGCCTGTCAGCTAGCCTAGTCTGCTGTGGGAAATACTCTGCTCTGAGCCACTAAATCAAAGCTGTGAAGCACTGCACTGGAAGACAAGTCAACTGTGCATACGGTTGACATGACCCCCCCCCCCCCCCCCCCCCCCCGTATCTCCAGATAGTAAGGCTGGTCTTCCAAGTTTAAACATTCCAAAGTTAAAACATGTACCCGAATGTGTGAGTGTGTCTATATTATGTGTGTGACAGCCACCGAAAGGCACGCATTCTCTCACACAGAGAGACATTGTCCATCAGAACACGCCCCTCCATGCTGTCCAAACACAGTACGTACACACACACACAACCTGCTATCACCCACAACTTGTACATGCCTACACACTGTGAACAAGATTGATCGATAGAGTAGGAACAAATGTGGTCAAGAGTGTACACACACACACACACACACACACACTGTTCAAACACAACACGTGTTCACTCATGCCATGTTCTAACAACATGGCCAAATGCAGCGACACACACACACAAAGTAGATACTGACCTGCACAGCACATAAGAGAGTGCAGGTGAGCATTGAGACTGCTCTCATTATAGTAGTCAGGCCACATCCTTCTGTTGACACCTTGCTACCTCTCCGTCTCTCTCTCTCTCCCTTTCTTCTTCCCCCTGGTGTTTACCAGGTCATCTCCATTTCTCTCTCCAGTAAGTTCCAGTTCTTCATTCCAAAAGGGGGGTAAGGTGTTCTGTCTTGTATGTGATACTCCACATTTGCTTTAAAAAGAATCATTTAGTTGAGTCCTCAGCTCTCCACGGATCGCCTGAACACGCTGGTGCTTGCTTAGTCCACGTCTGCTTTTCTGTCTCTCTATCTCCCTCTCTTTCTCTGTCGTTCCCTCGCTCCCTCTCTCCATGCCCCCCGTACTGCTGTCGCTGCCATTTGCAGCCCTCCCGGTTACTCGGTAGCCATCCAACTCACACACACGTGTGTGTCAAAATCTCTCAGAAGGCTCCTCCCCTCTGGCAGTTTAGGACAGCCTCTCACTACTGTCTGTCCCTCCCTCTACCAATCTGTCTCTCTCTCTCTCTTTTAGAGAATCACAGTCCCGAATGCAGCTGTCACTGCCTCTGTAGAGAGGTGTGGAGCAGCCGAGCTCTGTCTTTCTCTTTCTCTCCCTCTCTCTCTCTCTCCTTTAGGGAAGGCAGATTTTGTGGAAGCAGGTTGTCGCCTGGCAGACTGAGGTGAGGTTGTTTTCTTAGTAGTCGCACACAGGAAGTAGAGAAGAAAGGTTATCTGTGTCGAGTGTTGAAGGAGGCAATAAGGAAGTCAAAGGGAAAAAGCGAGTTTCTGGTGAATGATTTGCCATCCCCTTGTGATTATGTCATCCACTCAAGCTATCAAGACAGCCTTGACCCTCCAGTCTTAAAATCCAGTTGTTTTGTGAACACACACTGTTGTTAACAAAAAGTGAGTCTTATTAATGCAGCTAGAATCCATCTGGACAGAAAGAGAAAACAGTCTGGTCCCTAGTCTGATCACAAAGAGCTCTGTTTAGTTCATGATGTCATCATCTGATTTGATAAAGGCTAGAAACAGGCCTGGAAATGACACAGGACAGCTAATTGCCAAGAGTGTGTTTTCTGTGCATCTTAGTGAGTGTGTGTGTGTGAGTGACAGATAGAGATGACCTCACACTGCCCCTTGCATGAATGAAAGGCCACAATAGGAGATGGGGAAGAAGTAGTCCGTGTTTATTACAGGAGAATGCTTCAGATCAGATAGCTAGCCTTTTCCCCTGCTGTTTGTTGTAAGTCATCTGTCTCTGTGTCCCCTCTACGTTTTATGACCCAGTTTCTCTCATATAGGCTCAATACATTTTAAATAAATCTATACAGTATTTTTTAAAGAAAACCACTATTACCCTACTCAGGTATTTATGCACTGTCAACAGCAGCAAGATAAAAAAGGGAAGTCAAACAGTGAGTCAGCAAAAAAAAAAACGAAAAACACTGCAGCTGTGAGCGTATAGGCTCACTCTGGATGTAAACACTGGGATGTCATCGCTCGTGAACGATAACATAAGTGCGGGGAGTCACACCGTCAGGGGGGACCTGACCGCAAACACGCATGCACACTTCAAATCTGGAGGTGAGGCACGCACCTAGACAGCCCTTACAACAGCAGACACTAACGCACGCACTAACGCTGTCACACACGCTCGATGAATGAGCCGGGGGAGGATACAGGCTCTCCTGCCTCGCTGCTCCTCCAGGAAACGTCAGCTAAGCCAGTTAGCTCAGTCCTCCTCCATCAGTGACCTTACTTCTCACGACATCTTTCTCCTTCTCAATCCTCGCTCTCCACCCTTCCTCTGCCTCTCTCTTTGCTCTCAGTCGTCTCTCTCCCGGTGGATCCTGTATTTATTTCGTTTTCAGGAATGAGCGTAGTTCCTCTTTTCCGTCCTCCCTCGTTCTTCTCTACTATAAATACCAGGGAGCTCAGCCCTTAATACCAGGCCGTCTGCTTAGCCCTCCTCCGCTCCCCCTCCTCCTCTCCCTCCCTCCGTCCGTCTCTCTCCTCCGGTATCACTTCTAATCTCTTTCCTTCTTTTCCGTCGCTCCCTCCTTCTGTTGTATCCAGTCCAGGCAGGGGAGGTCCCCAAGACTCCACCTCCTCTGGTTGTGAAGCAGACAGCTACTTATTTTCTTTCCCTCCTCTCTCTCTCTCTCTCTCTCTCTCTCTTTCAGTTTCATTTTCAGTTCACTATTCTCCTCGGCCTGTGGACGCACTGTCAAGACAGCCTTCTTCTCCCACCATCTTTTTTCGTTTGCCGTTCTCTCTGTATCAATGGTCCACCATCTCTGGACACCTCGCACTAACTGGCACACAACCAAAGGACAGAAAGCTAAATTACAGCATTCCCAATGACATTCCCACTTTACCCTATTTGTCAGTGTGCCGAATGATCCCATCCCTGCCAGGGTAATCCCTCCCAATTATCAGCGCCCCCCTTGGCGGTCGTCATCAGATTAGCACAGATTTAATTTGGTCTCCTTGTGACTACGGAGGACAGGGTAAAACCTTGTTAGGAAGATCAACGACATCTGGAGAGAAATATGGGGCTTCTGTGGTCTAGACAGCCACTGAGTTCTGTAGGAGGAATTTTTTCAGGTCTACAAGTCTCTAGTCAACTCACAGTTAACAGGAAGTACCTGCTGAAGCTTGAAGTGTAACATAACTTTGAAAGCAGAATAAAGTCAACACTACAACAAACCAAACAAAAACACAAGTCCATTAAATAAGCTTCATTATTAGACTGAACCATTCCTGTCCAAAGGAATGGTTGAATTTGTTTGATCAGGTCAGTGTGTGTCTGTGTGTGTGTTTACCTCCCAGATAACCCCACAAAGCCAACTTCCCCTGACCTAGTTCTTTATTCTGACCTTTGACCAGGCTGGTCAGCACTGGGCTCTAAAGCCCTCCAGTACAGCTGGGTCCTGCACATCCAGGTCACACAGCACTGCAGAGAACTGTAACGTGGCCTGGGTTCAGTGTTGCATGTAGGAAGACAACAGAGAACAACCTTTACACCTATAGAGAAACACACACACACACACAGCTGCAACACCACACCCAGCTCTGAGCCACATGTCCTGCTTCCTGCTGCAGCTAAAAATAAGGCCGGTGCGCTCCATGTCACACCGTGTCACACTGTTGCCCAGTACGACCCGGTCAACCAAGAAACAAGCCCAAACGCAACCAAGAGCAATTTCACAGCTACCCTGTATAACCCAGTGTGCACACACACCAACACGCACAGGCCTTGGAGAAATGGCACACAGCACAGCTGCCCCCCCCCCCTCTCCCTCCTACCCCCCTCCTTCCCTCCAGCCTGACAAACTCAGTTCCTGTTCCTGTATTAATAGGAAGAGGCACTAGGAAAAGGTCACAGTTTCCCAGGCAACCCTTCTGGAAACCGAGACCCTTCCTGGTAACGCCAGCTCCAATTCCCTACAATTTTCCAACTCCCTGTCGGACAGGTATAAACACATAGCTCACACTAATCACTTGCTTGTAGATCCGCTAATTGAGTGAATGAGTACACATTTTGAGGACAACAGGATCCTATCCAGCCTATCCAGTGTTCTTAACTGCTCAGTCCATCGACCGTATTGATCCATGCTGCCACATCACGCTACATATCCAACTGTTCGTTTCATTTGAACCCCACAATTAAACAGCCGTCCTTACCGCTGGCTGCTGTCGTCCTCTCTAGATAATGATCCCATCACTCCGGGACATTATCGAAGCAAACACATCCCTACCATTCTATACAGCAGTGGTTCTCAACCCTGGTCCTAAAGTACCCCCTGTCTGCATGTTTTAGATATTTTCCTGCTCCAACACACCTGATTCAATTAAATGGCTGTGAGCAGGCTTCTGCATAACTAGATAACGACCCATTCATTTGAATCAGGTGTGTTGGAGCAGGGAAACATCTAAAACATGCAGAACAGGGGGTACTTGAGGAACAGGGCTGAGAACCACTGCTATACTGTATTGAACCCTGTGTATTAGATAGCATACAAAAGGTAGGGTTAACGACTTGCCTTCTTACCCTGTAACAACAAAATGTTTACCAGTAGCTTAGCATAATAAGCCATGTTACATGTTTCAGTAGTTTACATGCAACACTGACTTTGTGTTCTGTTCTATTTCTGAATACAAGAATGTGAAAAACATCAATAGTCATGACATTGACATGAAACAATCCCAACTTGAAAGATTATCTTGGTGACAGGACAACGCCAAATAAGGAGAATAGTGCTAGTCTGACTCACACAAGCCAATTAGATCAGTGTATCAGCATCTGTCTAAAACACTTAAATCAAACTATAAATAAATGCAGTGCATTCAAAAGCAAGGATGTGTTCACAGAAAATCCCTGACATTCTGCTCAGACTAAGCTGAAAGCAGAATAAACAGTGACAGTAGCTATCAAGTGGTTTAGCATGATAGTGCTAAAATAACTACCACCACCCTAACCCCATTAGCCATCCAATGCTAAATGCAAAATATGAACCGTCATTGAATAACCGACACAAACACAAGAACAACCTACAAGCCAACTGTCACTCGGGTAGAGAGGTGTAGCTTGAACAGGAAGTCAGGACTGTGACGAGAGAAGCAGCAGCGACAGGAGGAGAAGTGGAGTGACTGGGAGAGAGTGAGCGAGAGGGAGAGAGACAGTGAGCGAGAGGGAGAGAGAGAGTGAGCGAGAAAGAGAGAGTGAGAGAGTGAGCGAGAGGGAGACAGTGAGCGAAAGAGAGAGAGAGAGCGGTAGAGAGAAGAGAGACCGAAAAAAGGGGGAAACAAGAGAGAGGAAATAAAGAGAGAAGCCGTCTTCAGCTAGTGTTCAGTGTCGCTCTACCTGGGTTGACCTGTGGAGTGCGGCGGCGGCGGCGGCGGTAGTACCACACCCCTGCGGCAGTCAGGAAGTGGACAGTCACCACCAGGGCGGGTGTGAGGACCGCTGGGTCTAAGAGAAAGTCCATCTCTAACCAGCAAACTGGCGCACTAACGTCCACTCCACCAGAGATGGGAGAGGAGCGGGCAGTAGAATCCAGAAGTTGGCCTTAGGTCAGGTTGACAAGGAGTGGACTTTAGGAGCTCTATAACTGGAACTTCAGAGTTCTGGTTTCCAAAAGCATCCTGATGTGCCTCTTTCACTTCTCTTTTCTCTGGCTCTTCAAATATACCCTCTAAAACTTTATATCCAATTCTTTAATCTCCTTCACAAAGTTCTCTAACTTTTCCCGATTGGAACAAAAGACTGCTCACTAATCTTCCTGAGTCCTTTGCTCCAAACAGAATCCCTCCCTCCTCCCCACCTTCTCTCTCCCTCTCTCTTCAGCTAGCCCCTCTCCCTTGCTCCATGACACTCTTGCACGGAATTCCTTTCCCCTGAAACAAGCGCTGGGCTTTTAGTGGTTGCTTAGACCACCGCTGCAGGACCAACAAATACATTGTTGGAATAAAGTAACAGACACAAGACGGTTGGGTTCCTTCCCTCTCTCTCTCTCTTGAAAGGAAACCACAAGCGAGATACTCTTTCCTGTATGAAAGACAAAAGGAGAGAGAGAGAGAGAGAGAGAGAGAGAGAGAGAGAGAGAGAGAGAGAGGGAGAGAGAGCACTGACACGTGTGTGTGTGTACAGTGTGTTTATCAGTTGCTATGCTATGACTGACTACTGACATGTCACTAGCCCTGATATTAATGGCTTTCTTTAAATGGACGTTTCTGACTGTGTGACTGTGATGCTCATTGGCTAAGGTGACAGACCACTACACTAAGGTGAACATACACACAAATACATACTGTGAGTCAGCCAGATTCAGCATGGCAGTCTAGCAGGCAGGGGATCCTAAAGTTGCTCACACCTTCCAGAGAATGGTGTGTGTTTGTTTCTAATGTGTCAGTGGGTGAGGACAGATCTAGGGACAGTAGACTGGTAGCCTGGTTACCAATACTTAGGGAGACGTCCCAACACCTCAGTCGGTGGTTTACATCACGATGGTCGCATGACACACTGGGAACTCCCACTGTTCCATTACCCAGCATCCCCTCTGTTTGCCCAGACACAAGCTATCAATCACCTTTCATGGTCAAAACCTTGGATTTGAGGTCTATTAGGCATATCAATTGAAACTGCTGAAAAGTTTAATTAAAAAAAAATGTGTGGTTAGAAAGAGTGAATGACAGAACAAGGGAGGGAAAGAAATGTAGTCCTAAAGAAAGGTGGAGAGCAGAAAAGAGCAGAGTAGCAGCCTCGAGTATGAGGGGAGGAGTGTGAAGCCACCACTGTGTGGCAGAAGAGACCAACGTGTGTGTGGCTGCAGAATCTTACACAACACCTCACACCCACAAACCCACAGCAGACAGCTACTGAATGAACCAAAGACTCACAGTTCATCCGCCCCCAAAAACGCACCCTGACTCATACTGCTTGTTACAGGTCCATCACTTGAATCGGGTAGTGATTATTTTGCATTATTAGTTTGCATTTGTAGACTCTTATCGGGCTGCATCAGATCATATATTTAACCCAGCCCCTCCTTCCACTCTCACATCCAGTATTTCTTCTGGGAGGGGCCCTCCCTTCTGTCTGTCACCTGGAGCAGGGACACTAGCTCTGAAACGCATGAGTTGACAGTGCCCAAGCATGACAGCGCCGAAAGGAACACAGATGTTGCGTGCACACCCAAACACAGATGTGACCCCAGTTAACCAACCAACCCCCCCCCCCTCCAACCCCCGTACAAAATCTAACCACATATTCATGTAATGAGGACACCCAATCTGGACAGACGGGTGCACACTTGATGAATGAGAGGCCCAGAGTGTGTGCTAGGGCTGGGGGGTCAGGAGGTCAGCTCCAGCCCCTTTCACCCTCATCCTGCCACACACACACACACACACACACGCAAAGGGGTAATGCTGTGTCTGTGTAAACGTCAGTGTGTACACACACATACGACCATGTACTAAAACATACTCGGTGCATACACGAAAACACACCCCCTCCAGTGACGTGGGGCCGTGACTGGACAAAGAGGGCCTGAGGATGATGTCAGACTACACTATGAGCGTAGGGGAAGAGGAGAGGCAGGACCGGAGAGGAAGACAGAGAGAGAGGGAGAGAGAGAGTTTCTGCAGTGTTATTGTAGAGCATGGTGCTTTGTGGGTGTTTGTTTCGGGTTGTGAATGACCCTATTCATGGAGACCGGAGAGAGAGAAATGCTACACTCATAGTGCGCGCCTGTACACACACACACAAGCCCTTTATCATGGCCACTGTCCCTCTGTCCTCAGCACAGTGACTGATGTCCCTAGCCTGCTACCTCCCTCCTCCTCTCATATCTTCATCTCTCTCTCCATTATTTCCTTTCACCCTCCCCCCTGCACCCTTTAACTCCTTTAGTCAGCATCCTAAAGATGGAGCTTGCCGGCTAAGGTCACCCTGACGCACACACAACACACGCACCCACACACCTACACACACACACACACTTTAATACATCCAGACAGCGAGACAGAACGGAGAAGATGGGCCGACTTGGTTTAGAGCGGCGGGAGAGGAGATACACAATCCTCACAGGGAACATGTTTAGAATATTCAAGAACCTACTGTAGCTATTCTAGAACGTTCCTGTCCTGACACACCCAGTCACCAGCTGTCCGACCCTGACACTTTACCACCCCACGCCCACACAGTTCCGCAGCGGTCAGCGACCCCCGCGAGTCCCTTCTGGAGCACACACACTTCCTGCAGAGGACATGGAGCCAGCCAGGGCCTATCTGAACGCCAGTCTGTCAGGCTGCAGCAGGACCAATCACAGACCGGGATATAGAGACCGGAACATGGAGAGATTTCACTGAGATAGGATGTGAGTAGTGGGACATAATTAGATGTAACACTGCACAGGAAATAGACCTGACGACAGTGGTATTGTTGAAACATGCATGGAGGGGCCAACAGTGAACAGAGGATCAGTCTTAGCCAGAGCTTTCAGAGCTCCTCCACAGCTTTATCGTAAAAGGAAGGTTAGTGTCTCTAGACATAAAGCCAAACGCTTTCAAATTCAGTTAAACATTCAGCTGTACAGTACATTACTTCTTGTGGTACATGTGAAACTGTCCTTTATCATCATGTTGTAGTACTGTTAAACAACGGTGTGCAGCCTACTTCTGATCCTTGATCATCTGATGAACTGTCTACATGTATACACTATTTGTATCTAGTTTTGGATTAAGGTGTCTGTTAAATGTAATTTGGCGCTCTGTAGTACCACCTTCTACAGTTAGGGGGAGACCTGGTCCCATTTACTGAGTGTAAGCCCAGGAGTCACAATGAAGAAGCCATAGTAACAGAGAGATCAGTGTGAATCTCCTGAGCTGACCATAACCAAGGTTATACAGAAAAAACTGTTCTGAGATCAGCTGTTGATACATAAATTACTAGTTCATACTAAAAATGAACAATATCACACTTATTCCTTTGCCTGCAGGTTTAACTCTGCATTAAAAAAGTAGGTTCCCAAACTTTTGTCTCTCTCTCTCGCACCCTCTCGCTTGCCCTTGCTCTCAAATTCACTGGCAGCTATAGCCTATGCTTCCATTCAGACCCACCACTGGGTCAGCCAAGCATGAGCAATCAAGTGCAGATTGTCACTAAGTCACCAGGGCATGGCTAATCACACACAGAGCTAATGACATCAACAGAAGGGCTAGTCAGAAGCCCATAACACCTTCCTCACGGAGAGAAAAACAAACAGACACACAGGTTAGGTCAGTTTACCTACACCCTTCACCAAACCAACAAGGTCAGCTGGTGAGAGTAATAATTAAGCAACATCAAGACTCTAGACTTGTAGGTGATGATGTAATGATTGGGGGCGTGTTGTGACAGGGGTACTGACTGGGTCACTGCACCACCCTTCAGACTTGCCAGACAGATAGAAGCAACAGAGCCTGAGGTGCAGGGAAAGGATTAGCGAGGGAGAGGAGGAGAGATGAAGAGGGAGGGGAGGGTGAGAAGGAGCTGTGGTCCGTTCAGTCCACAGATGGACAGAATCACGTGACCCAAGAGCAAACACTGGGGAGTCAGACACACACACACACACACAAACACAGATGTTTACAGGAAACACGTTTATATTTTCATATCACTCTGCACTACTCTCCAGCAGCGACCCCCCCTCCCCCTCTCCCTCTCCCCCTGGCCAAAAGGAGTCCACATGAACACAGCTATGTCATAACAGGAAGAGAACAGCTCTCTTTCAGGACTGTGTCATAATAGGAAGACCTCTGCCCTGCTCCGGGTTTCAACCACATGACAGGACACTCCCAGAGGGGTGGGATGGGGGGGCTGTGAGGCAACAACAGCCTTCCCTAACTTTCTGTTTTCCCAAAAGGGTGAAACCTTGGAAGTTCACTCAACGTCAGGCCAGTGATCCCATGGGGCAGGGGGTTAGAGTCATGTGTGTACTGTATGTGTGTGTGTGTGTGTGTGTGTGTGTGTGTGTGGACAGGGACACCAAACCCTGCATCTGAGCCTGGGGCGACCAGGCGAAGGTAAAGCCCACACACACACACACACACACACAGACAGGAAGATTTACTGGTCTAGTTCAGCTTCTGCAGTCACATTGCTATTGGAAGGAGGGAGGAGAAGGGTAGGAGAGGGGAGAGGTGGAGGAATCTGTCACATTGACGCCACAGCTACGCACTATGGATGGTGGGAAAGGAGGAGAAGGGACAGAGAGAAAGAGATTTGTAGCCTGTTAAGAAAAGAGCTGTCCAAGCCTCAACCAAAGTCTTTAGGGTTTAGTGGCTGACTTAATCACAGGTTAATGACAGGGAAAGAGGGAGGGAGAGAGAAAGGGGTACATGTGGACGAGAAAGAGGGCGATAAAGTGAGAGAGAAAATGGTAGGGAGGACAAATTTAGAGCGGATAAGAAGCTACGAGGGCAGGAAAGAGGGATAGGGGTGTGCGGAGAAAGAAAAATGAAGTTAGCGGGCAGAGAAAAGACGAGGGGGAAATGAATGAGAAGAGGAGGACCAGGAGAGGAGGAGGATGACTGAGCATCCGTGGGTGGCAGGAAGACAGAGGGGTGAGGAGAGGAAACGAGATGGATAGACAAGACAGAGAAAAGAGCAGGAAATGAACATGAGAGAGCAAGAGAGAGATGGAGGGTCATGAGAAAAAGAGAAGGACGCGGGGAGAGAGAGAGAGAGAGAGAGAGAGAGAGAGAGAGAGAGAGAGAGAGAGAGAGAGAGGGGTGAAGAGAGGAAACACTCAAGGCTGAGGTCAGAGGATGGGAAAACAGGAGGCAGGGCAGAAAAGTGAGAGAATAAAAGAGAAGGGCAGGAATGTGAAGAGCACACACACATACAGATAACCAAGGCAACGCTCCCTTTCATTTTAACCCAGCTGTTCCCATCACCATGGCAATGCCCTGGCCCCCGCCCCTGCTCCCAAGGCCCTTTCACGTCAGGCACTTGACCTGACCTCCTAAAAAAGCTGTAATTATGGGCTGTCAGGGGCATCCACGACAACGACTGAGAAATGGTTTTCCACGGCTTTGGGCAATGACAAACATTGGCTTTCTAAACAGATTAGAGATCAGCCCTTACTGCTCTGGCTGTATACAAACAAATGATGATCTCACTGCTAAAACGGTCTGTGGTCAATTGACACAGGCACTAAAAAGCTTGAATGGACCATAAAAACACTTCCACACAAATGCTGAGTTTTCCTTTGGTTTTATGACAGCAAAGGGCAGAGCTCTGTTTACCACTGTGTGTATGCACGTGTGTGTCAAAGTACAACAGTTAAACAAGTTAAATTGTTTAAGATAAGTATGGAATTCAGAGCATTTATCTAGTTAGTTGTTGGTGTGTTGACAAGTTATCTAGTGCTCATCCCAGTGCTTGTGTGCGTGTGTGTGAAGTGGACTTGGTGGAGTCTCAGTCATGCAAGGCCAGGGAGATTGCAGAATGACCCTCCAAGAAGAGGCGAGCGTGAGAGTGAGAGAAAGGGGAGAGAGAGAGGGGAGAGAGAGAGGGGAGAGAGAGAGAGAGAGCTCCCCACCACTAATGACTCTGTGTTGTCTTTCCGCCACAATGCATCATGGGATCATTTCACTATCTTCACACCGGGCCCCCTTGGCTGAGGGACGGAACGGAACCCCCCCCCACACACACACTCACACACACACACACACTGTCCCAAAGTGACTGCTTAGTGACTCTTAGCAGAGGAAGCAGCGTTCACAAAGAATGTGGATCCTGTCCGTCCGTCTGTCTGACACAATAAAGCAGAAAATGATCAATCGAGGGGTTAATTAACGGCTACCTTCCCTCCGCCTCTTAGGCAGGTTCGTTAGCAGGAAGGTAATCCCTTTTTAACGAGCACAGGGAGTGGGGTGCTGGGTTCTGTTCGGGCTTAGGGGGGTCCGAACCGGGTGGCAGGCTGCTTGTTTGAAAAACTCTGCGGCCGCAGAGGATGAGGGAGAGGTAGAGGTAGGGAGGAGAGGAGGTGAGAGGAAAGGAATGTTAAAAAGAGGTAGAGAGGTGAAAAGAGTATGACGATTGAAGGGATTAGAGAAAGAGGTGTGGGAAAAATGAGCGAGAGAGAGAGAGAACGAGAGAGAGAGAGAGAGAGAGAGAGAGAGAGAGAGAGAGAGAGAGAGAGAGAGAGAGAGAGAGAGAGAGGGATGAGGGATCTGGAGAGTTGCTGAGGCTAAAGAGTTCTGCTTCCACTCTGTCTGTATTAGTTTCAGAGTTCCTATTGAATCCCTAACCCCGGTTCCCCAACCCTTTTAGCCTCTCTCCCCAGCATCTTCTCAGCCTCATCACGTCAACAAAGCACCTTTCACTCTCACGTCAAGCAGAGTGGAGGAGCAAGGGTGAGAGGGGAGAGAGAGAAAGAGTTTGTGAACGGTGGGGCCAAGCATGGGGGAGAGGTAAATGAAGAAAATAAACAGAGGCCCCTCCATCTCTCCATCCATCCATCCCTCTACTGCCCTCATTACTCCTGGCTCTGATTCTACCGCCTCACTCACAAAGCAAACACAGAGGCAGGCCAGCCCCGACCACACACAACGACAACACACACAACGACAACACACACAAACACACGCACATTGGGCACACACGCCACAATCACAAACGTTCTCTATTCATCTTCCTCTCCAAATCCTTTCTCGCACAACAATATAAACTTACACACATACTGAATGAACACCCTTATCATAAGGCACACACACAAACGCACACATGATGAAGAGCAACTCTGTGTTTCACGAACGAATGTAGTTCATGCACTTCAAAAGCTTTAAAAATAAATCAAAACTCAAAACAAACCCACACTCTTTTCCCTCTTTCTCTCTATATTCCTCCATATCTCACAGCATCTGTTCCTCAAACCCACACTTCCTCTGTCTTCATTTTAAGCTCTACCCACATCTGACAGGCTGTAAATTACATATAGGTGGACAATCGTTGCCTGGGCATCACACTGTGATAACACTACGTTTCCCACGCTGCCCTGCTCCTTTCAGGAAGTGGAGCGCGGTTCCTCACAGCACAGCCCTAGGGCTTGCATTCTGAAGTCGAACAGGAAATCAACAGGATGCTGGAGAACCGGACAAACCCCCTGCCTCCTGGCAGGAACACCCGGGCCTGGTTCTAATACTGAACACAGGCATCCTTCCTTCCTCCTATCCTTCCTTCCTTCAAGTAATTACTTAACATGTTCCTGTAAAAGACACTACTTTACTTCAGTCGCTGCTTCAAGTGAGAAAGAGAGAAATACACATGGAGAGAAAGAGTCAGAGAAGATGGGAGAGAATGAGGGAGAGAAACAGGGAGAGAAAGAGGGAGAGAAACAGGGAGAAAAACAAGGGAGAGAAAGAGGGAGAGAAAGAGGGAGAGAAACAAGGAGAGAAACAGGGAGGCAGACAGTAAGGAATGACTGAATTTGAAGTATTTCCACAGGCTTTCACAACAAGAATGTGTCCTGGAGTCATGAGTGGAGCCGGAGTTTTACCAGAACCAGCGAGAGAGTCGCTGTAGGAACGCTAGCTGCGGGAACACAGACGATCCTGTTCCTAGACAAGCAGTACAAGGTTTGGATGGCATCAGCATTACGTTGCGGAAATTTTGACATCATGTAACAGGTGTGAGACTTCAAAGAATACATTTAATAATTTAAGTTTTGGTTAGTAAGGTCAATATATTTAACCCAACCAAGGCAGTACATACAAAATAATGGAATGACCCTTCACACGGTCACAGGTCAAAGGTCAATTCGGCATGCATGTTCCACATCTCACAGATCATCTGCAATTCCCACAGAACGTTGTAGAACAGCGTTGGGTGGCAGCACAGGGCACAAGGCAGAGCGGAATGCGCTGTTTTTCTTCGGGTCGATATAGCAATTATCCTTCAGGTCAATCGAGCAATCTCAATAGAGTTTGGACAAAACCGACCTGTGATGGATCGGAATCGGGTCCAGAACCTACTGAATAAGCCTGTTCAGCTGCGCCAATTTCATTGCGTTACACTGAACTGCATTCTGCCAACCAGGAATTGAGACTAGATAAACAGAGAAGGAGGGAAGCAAACTCAACTGGACCAACAACTGGACCCATATCATTCCCGGAGACCTTCATCTACCAGCTTGGACCGGAACCTCACTGCACCCTCAACACAAACCTGCAGAATCCTCACTTAACTGTAGCTGCATGGCCCTGAGTGCACTGAAGTGAGATAAGAATCTGGTCAAGGAAAAAAAAGAGAGAGAGAGACAGCGAGAGAGAAAGGGCTTGATGATGAGGTCATAAAACTGGTGGAATGGCAAGAGACGAAGGTCACAAAAGAGAGAAGTGACAAAGTTTGGGAAGAATTAGTTGGGAGGATCATTTTTAAGTGAGTCAGCGAGAGAGGCCAAAGTTACATCACAAGGCTTGAAGAAAGGGAGAGAGAGGAGGGAGGAACAAACAAACAGAGACCGAGGAGGGCAAGACTATTATTATGATGCCTGTTCCTTTTCTCCTCCTCTCTCTCTTTTGCTGTAAACCATCTTTCCCGTTCCTCTTCTCCCCAATACTAGTCTTTTCAACTCTTCTCTGTCTCTAAAAACAGGTTCGACATGAAGCCCTATCCTCTCATTTCTTCCCTCTTTCTTCCCTCCTCCTCTTCACATCTGTTTGATCTTTTCCATGTTACCCTCTGCTCCCCTCCACCTCTCCTCTGGTCTCCCTCTTTCTTCCTGTGTCTCCTCTCGTGCCCACACCCTCCAGCCATCCCCACATCATCTGACAAACGGAAAGACAACATACCATCCACTTTACCACACACACACACGTCCGTAATTACACTCTCTGTTCCTGTGTGATTATAGTCCTGGCTCAGTCACGTAGCAGAAGGAGGGCTAGAGGTTCAACAAGAAAGAAAGATGAGAGGGATGAAGAGAGAGAGACCACTGCTAGAGACAGTAAAAAAGACAGTGAAACAGCTTCGTCAGCAGTTAAGTGTTGGTTTTACATAACATCAAAAGGCACATTCTGAGGGCCTATTGCTATAGCACTGTACGACAACATAGCAACACACCACCAAGGCTAACTCTGTCACTATGTAGGGTGACAGAGTTAGCCTACTCTTATCCTGAGTCAAGTAGATGACATGATCAATACTTAACTGTTAATAAGAGATATGCCTATGGGGGGCGCTGCTGACCTGCCTGCCTATACTGGAGGGTCTCTGGGGGGCAGTAGGGGTAGGCTGGTAGGGTTAACCCTCCCTGCTAGTCTTGTTTATGTGTGCCAGGTCTAGCATTGGGGCCCCACCCTGCTGGCATTGCTGATATACGCTTATCTCACCCACCAAATCTGAGTGAGGGGTGTAACACGCTACTGGGCATCACAGAGAGAGCTCCAAACCAATGAAAACATGCCAA
Organism: Osmerus mordax; assembly: GCF_038355195.1. NCBI lineage: Eukaryota > Metazoa > Chordata > Actinopteri > Osmeriformes > Osmeridae > Osmerus > Osmerus mordax. The sequence goes on from NC_090067.1 coordinate 8,089,540, forward strand.
ATAGAACCCACAGAAACCCTAGCCAATAATGATTCTGGAATATAAACTCATAGTAGCCAGCACAGCCAATTAGGTTGCTGGATCCTGTTTAGTAACCGTGACTCCCATGATTGGCGAAATATCATATGACTACAGACAGGTTAACAACATGCTATTTTTTCCTTCTTGCGCTATTTGAGATTTAAGCAGGCAGAGTTTTGGGCACCTTTGGATTAACATCAAAGATTATGTCTTGTGAGATATTCCAGAAACACTGTACCTTATTATAAAGTCAGTCATTTGGCTCTCTGAATGACTGATCCGGGACCTCTCCCCAGCCAGAGTTGGTACAGTAGTTGTTCTGATTTGAACCCTGAGCACTGACCCAGGATCAGCTGGAAGGACTAAAGCGGCCAGTGCCCTGAACAGGGCCCCAGCTGTGTCGGGTCTCCAGTGTTTGATGACCATACAGCAGATTAGAAACATCAAACACCTGGTCCAGTAGGACTTTCATCTTCCTGTCCATCTCCCTCTAATGCGACAGTAATCACATCACCCTCCTCCTCCTGCTATTACATTCTCAACAGACGCTTCCTGTATGCAGTAGTTATGAAGCACACATATAAACACATTTACTTCGAAGAGAGACAGGACAGGTATGTCTGTAATGAGGTTTCCATTTGTCAAGATCATAGAGTAAGGGAATATGTGTGTTTAAATCAGCCGTAAGGCCTTGTGTGTGTGTGTGTGTGTGTGTGTGTGCGTGCGAGAAAGAGAAACGGTTTCCTCTCCTTCTAACATTAACATATTCTGATCGATCAAGCACGCCTACACACACACAGACAGACAGACAGACACAGTTCAAACACACCCCAGACGTTAACACTTCCTTCTGAAGCTGAAGAAACCACCACAGTGTTGCCCAATACTGGTTACAAAGCTAAAGTGTTAGCAACAGTATTACCTTAAGGCTGGGGTTGAGCTCAGTTTATCTGTATTTAAAGGTTAAGGGAAGTCAAGCTATTATCTGTCTGGGTCTGAGCAGAGTTTGTAAGTGCAGAGGGGAGAGTCTTACAGAAGTTATCATGGTTCAGTTGTAATCAAATACTGTGCACACTTGAGGGTGCACTTGATTTACTCCACCTAGAACCATGAAACCTATGGAACAGTCCCAAAAATACCAACCCAGAGGTAAATCAAACTAACTTCAAACCCTTCCAGGTAGGAGCCCGGTCTGGGTTACTGCTGTTGCTACCATTGTATCTCAGGAGGTCAATCTGAACGAGACTGGCTACGTGCGTCTTGTCTAAAATATGCAGTCCATGTGTGGCTAATACCTCAAGCCTTGGAGCAAGGCTTCAGACAAACAGCCATGTAAGACTGTGTGTGTGTGTGTATGTTTGTCTGTGGGATTTTGTAATAGCGTCTGTGTGCATGGCAGTATGGTGGGGGATTGCTGGTAATCAGGGGGAGTGGATTATGGTACAGGGGGGAGACAGGACAACAAGTCAAGCCTGAGCTACTTAGACAAGCCAACCACACAAATAAACACACCTAGGCCTGTGGACACACACTCCCAAACGTTCATTCTCCACGCCCAAAACACACAGAACCACAAACTGACGCTCACAGGCTGGCTACCTGTTGTGCACTTAGTCACTGTATCCCAATCACTCACACTCATTCAGTCATTCATTCATTCATTCGGTCACTTCCCAGCTGTTGCAGTCTGACTCACAGGTGGACCTAGCTTACACGTAACACCATCCTAACCACACAGTTAACCCTAAAGACACCAAACACACTCCACCTTCTGAATCCACACATACACAAACCCCTGCTAACAGTCTCACAACATAAAGCAATCATCTCAAACAACCTGCTGACAATAGAATCCATGATGACTCACAATATAGCAAATGCATATGGGGATTTTCTTTTTCTGAAAAAGACATATGAACACAAATACCACATGACTGGATCAGGGTGACCAGACATGGCTGTTCTCCTGCCGCTGGGCTGTGTAAGCTGACCAGACCCAGACAAAGACCTCCAGTGTTTGGTTTCGAATGGGGTACGGAAAGCTCCACCCCACCTCCTCCATATGTCAGATACTCCAGGGTGGTGCACCATAGGCCCCCCTCTACCCACCCACCGCAATAAACGGCTGCCCCGTGATCCATGCAATCCAATTACGCCGGGTGAAATAGTGCCCGTACCATCCCCAATTACAAAAAATTGACTTATTTTTTCGTTCTGCCAGCATATCTGAGGTGCAAAAGGTGAAGAAGTTCAGAAATGTTTACTTGTCAGTGGTGGTCTAATGTGAAAGGGCAACGTTCCTACAACACACTATGGATGAAACTTAAGTTATTATGTCATTCATAACCACAGTCGAACCATTAATCCAACACTGAATAAACACAACCACAAGGAACACTCCGCCTCCCTCCACAATGCACTCCACTGACGCAGGTACACGCAAGTTTCCCAGACAGACAAACACATAGGTGAGACGAGTTGCTAGTACCGGCAGAGTACCCTTGTGTCGTGCACAAAGTGAAGACAGATGGAGAGAGAGAAAGAGGAAAACCGAGGGAGAGAAAACAAAGGGAGAGAGAAAAGAGAGGAACCGATAAGAAGCGAGTACCTCCCATTAAACAAATCCTAACCAAACAACACGGCCCAAAGGAACCACCACTAACGTCTCCTTCTCTGGCCCACAACTATTTATTTCCCCCATTTGTTTTCTAGTGACAGGTGATCACAGTTAAAGACACTCAAACAATTGACAACCCCTTTATCAGAACTATGTCCAATAAAGCAGCTCCGTCTCACCCAGTGAGACGTGGTATGACTGGGACAACTTTAACACGGGCATTGGCCATTGTAAGCTGAAAAAGCCCAGGCCAGCTGTTAAGAACATTATACTTTAGCGTTGGACGCGAGAGTAGCAGGTGCACAGCGGCAGCCGTGAAACAAAGGTTTGGAATGTATCCTTTGAGAGTGACGACTCGAGTGTCCAACAGGCAGGTGTGACTATCAAAGGACAGGGACACCCCCCTCCACACACACACGCACACAAGGACAACTGACTTTGGCCTTGTGTCTGGATTTGGGGGTTTGTGTTAAGCACAACATTGCTCAATAAGACAATATATGAAGTTTAAAAATGCTTTACTCCTACAGTTTCTTATGTGCTGTGTAAAGTAAACTACGCTAGGCTATGCTATATTGTTCTTTTTGCTTATAATTTGCTAGCTGAACTCCCTGCTATAAAAGGCTCAGCTATGCTAAGTTAACAAACTACATTCTAATCTCCTTACAGTATTACTTGCTATAAACAGTACAAGGCTAATGAAAACCAACAAAAAGGTAAGTTAAGAAAACCACCATGACAGCTGCAAAGCATCCCTGGCTCACTCTGACACCTGGCAGCCTCTCAATGACTCACAATGCTAGCATTAAGACTGACCTACAGTCAATTAAGACATTAGCTTCTGATGCTAATGTAGAACTTTTCTCTGTGATCCTGTGTGATGGCAATATCATTATGTTAATGTTATTAGTTAAGCTGAAACAAGAAAAACTTGTCCTTCTGCTGACCTGGTCTCTTATCTATGACCAAGTCAGCCAGGTGCAAATAATGAACTACACAGTTAACTCTCTCAAATCTGAACTGGATGGGGGTAGAGTGCTTACTTCATGGACCGATGCCTTACCACAGGGGGCCCGGTTCAATTCAAGGCCGGGACGTTTCCTTCATGTCTTACCCTCTGTCTCCTGCTTTCTGTGTTTCTATGACTGTCTCTATAAGGTTATATAAAGCCAAAAAAGGCTGTAAAGAAAACTACAATCGGAAATAGACACTGGAGATTGCGTTGAATGATCAACACATGCAAACAACCTAGTTCTGGACTAGTATATGGACTCTGGATATATTTTGTGACGCACTCATCTCAAACACTTATCTTGAATATGTACTTGATTCTGCGAATCAATACATTCACACAGTAGTTGATCAAAACAGAGTGATTGAGAGAAGGACCAGAGCACCAACCTTTTTTCTCGTTGAGGTCCTGGAGGAACTGCCTGTAGGCAGCTGTGGAGTTCATGTTTCTCTCCAGGAAAACAGAGAGAAACGGGGAAAGAGAGAGAGAGAGAGAGAGAGAGAGAGAGAGAGAGAGAGAGAGAGAGAGAGAGAGAGAGAGAGAGAGAGATAGAAGGTGGGAAAGTAAGAGAAGAAACCAGTAAGAAGAAGGAAAAGAGAGGGAGGAAGGAAGGGAGGGAAGGTAGAGGGAAAAGGGAAGAGTGATATAGAGGTAAACTCTGAGGTGAAAGAGTGAAGGAGAGAACACAAGGGTGAGAAAGAGAGAGAGAAGACAAGGAAAGTGAGAAAAGAAAGAAACCGAAGGAAAGACAGTGGTAGCACTTAATCTGACAGCTCAGTAGAATCCTAGTTGTCAGGGAAGACCCATCCTTAATCACGCAGGTAATCCCCAATCTCTCAATCCGTTCTTTCTTTTCCTGTTCTAGCCTTTTTCTTCCGCCAGCGAGAGTAAAAGTGTGTGTGTGAGAGAGTGTGTGTGCCTCAGATGACGGCCGCGCTAGATGTGAGGGAGCAGTGTGCTGACAGAATTGAGCCGGATAGAGAAAACTGGACTTTGACCACAAGACAGGTGATGTCACTGCCAGACCCAGAGCATGTGTTTCCCTTACTGCCTCGCCTAGGACGATGCTGGGTGTGTGTGTCCGAGGGGGAGAGGGAGGGAGGGATGGGGGTGTTCCATATTTCTCCGCTTTCAGCTGTGCATTTATTCAAACAAATGTGTGTGTGTTCACAAGAAGTCCCAAACACGTTTGCTGTGAGTCAACTCGAATGTAGGAACATAGCAGTTTGTGAATGAGAGGATTTACAATTCAACTCCATTGCCTGGTTCCTTGACTTTTGGCTGCTAGGATCAACATACTGGAGCAGATTACGGTAGAACAAGGAGAATAAGGGAAAAAGTAAACCTCGACTTTCTCTCCTTTTTCACCCCCACTCTCTCTTTCCTTCAGATGAAAAGGTAAACACACTGGAGTGAATCATTACCTGATCTCACCCTGTCTGTGAGCTGATATTCTATTCATCTACAGAAGTAGACACTCTTAAATATGCATGTACACACACAGTGCCCACACACACACAAACACACACACACACACAGGCATCCACTCACACCTCCCCTGTACAAACACACACACTCTTTCAAAAGGAGTCATCCACTGTCATGGAAACTTACAGGATGAGCCCAGATAGTCTCAAATGGTTTACTATCCTGGCCTCCTTGACTACAGTACAAAAGTACCCAAACATTTTAAATGTTAAACATTCTAAACTCAATGCTCTCACCTCAGCAACTACAGAGATTTAAGTGACTGAGAAAAGTAAGTGTTGTATGGACTGTTGGATCACAGCCTCCTAGAACAGAAGTTAAACTTTGAAAACGTGATTATTCAACTTCAGGAGTGGTAATCTGGATTTCCCAGAGTTACTGCTGCTTTTCACATTCCGCTCTCACGGACGCAAAAAACAACACACTCTCACCCAGACACAACAAGTGCTTTATCAAACTCAACCTCAACCATTCACAAATACACTTCCCTTTCAGACCTAACGTTAATCAATACACAAACACTTCAGAGGCTTATTCCAGGACTATAATCTGTTATCTTGTACATATCGTTACCTTTTAGCTAATTTAGGTTTTGTTTCTATAGCTGACAGTGTCATGAAATACAAACTTCTGGGTTGTATTGCGTCTCAACCTTGATATATTAAACCCAGGAAGCGGAATGGCAGTGTACTATATCCTGGACGGTATGATTAAAATACAAACTAAAGTGTTTGAGGTGAAAGGTCAAACGTAAGTCTTCAGTTCAATTCCTGGTAGACCTAAAAGCTGTCACGACTTCTTCCTCACACATCAATACAATGGAGAGAGCTATTGATCCCTGTCCCAAGGGCCTGTTCAAACCCCAGCATGGACACACACACAGACATACACACACACACAAGCACATATACTGTACCGTAGAAGCTCTCAAACTGCCAATTTGCCACACACCCAGCATAACTTAACAACACAGTAAAATATGTGGTGGACAACTTTTATGAGCAGCCTTCAGAACTGTAAACAATGACTCCAGGGTCTGAAGGGACCCTTCAAAGATTTGCCTTCAGTAAATGAACCTGTCAGAAGCATCCTGTCCTTGGAAAGTCACCCAGTTGCAGTGAATAAGATCCAACCTTGAATAGCAAATGTGCACACGCACACACACACACACACACACACACACACAGAAACACACACAACCCCCCGCCCCTTCACAATCTCCAGGGTCTGTCAGCACAAGGGCACAGAGGTGGTTTTTACACAGTGTTCCATGGCAACGGTGGTTAAGTGAGTCAAACTCTGCCCACAGAGTGTGTAAACTGCTAGATTAACTAAAAAACGAAATTAATCCATTACAACATATACTTGTAATGGAATATATGTAAAATATACTATAATAATATTTGGAATATGATGAATTAAATTGGCTCCATCTCATATGACAGTGGGATTGCTTGGCTCAGATGGGACTCAGGAGATGTGGACTGTCTTACCTGTACAGGAGTGAACCAGCAGCAACAGCAGGTGCAGCATCATCATGGGAGAGAGACAGAGAAACAAAAAGAGACAGAAAGAGAGAGAGAGGAGGTTCAGGTTAGCATGGATAATGAATGATTGTACAAACCACAACACATCTTCACACAAACCACAACAGTGAATAACCATAGGAGAAGAGGTTGTCAGTGGTAAAGGGGCACTTGTGATCTCTCATTCTTTCTCACCCACACAAACACACATAAACAAAGGCAAAAATTGGATTAAAAAAAGGCAGTTGCTGAGAAGGACCACACCCGTCACCCTTGAGTTTATTATCTCAGCTTCTGTGTGTGTGTGTGTGTCTGTGTATGCTTGCATCTTTGTGCATTATTTATACCCATGTCATATAGGTTGGGTTACTGTTCCTATCAAGCTCTAACCAGGGCCTCTGTTCTCCACACACAGAGCTGATAATGCGGACAATGACACCTAAACCGCTACAGGGTTGCCAGACACCATCCATTTCTCCCACGCTGTCCTACGGCACCATACCATAACAACACTATCAGTCTCCCCTGTCTATCCCTCATGCTACAAGGTCTGGCAACCCGCCCCTGTCTTAGAGGAGAAGGACCTGTTTCACACAAGCAGATGACACGATGAATGGATTGCATGGAGTGTTAGTGGGCCATGAGGTGAAACACACACACATGCAGCCAAACACACACGCACATACACAGTTTCTCTGATGTTGGTGTGAACACACACACACACACAACAACAATGGAGTATTCATCTAAGAAACCCAGGGAGCCACAAGGCCCTGCTCTAAGCACTGTCATGAGAGTAAGGGAAGGGTTGGCAGAGGTCTGGGGGGGTTTGAGTGGAGAGGGTGGAAGAAAGGGGGGGGGGGAGGGAGGGAGTGAGAGAGAGAGATGACTGAAGGGACAGAAAGCCCCCCAAGGGTGAGGAAATGGAACAGTTCCTGAAGAGATCTACTAGGGTTGGAATGGAGAGGGGGATGGGGGGAGAGACAGACATCTGCAGATGTACATAAATGTGGGTCATTCAGCGGAAAGATGGAGGGAGATATAAAGAGAGATGGAGGGAAAGACTGCTCAAGACGAGTGGATGTAAAGAAAGAGTTGATGGAACTGTTCTGAGATAAGAACCAGAAAGAAGGAATCACAGAGAAAGAGAGTTGAAGGGGAAACGTGAAAGATGGGGTAATGAAACTGAATAGACGGTGAACAATGTCTAATTCATTAACTATAAACAACACGAGCACAGGAGCATTCCAGCTCACAGAAATCTAATCACAGACAACCGTCCCCGAAAACACGTTCCCAGGTCACAGTAACAACCAGCCAATAAGACACACAGCCAGACACACACCCAACTAACCACCTAACCAAACAGCCACCCATGCAACCAGCCACCCATGCAGGGAACTTGTTAGCTACTGAGCCTGCAAAACTAGACTGCAGGCCAGCTACCAATAAAGCCAGTGAGCCAGCCAGCCAGCCAGCCATAGACAGCCTGCCATGAATCAAATTCATACAGTATTTACTGCTGCATAAAGCCTGACATGTATTCTGACTGGAGGTATACATCATATACAATATTAACCACAGGGGGAGCATGCAGTAATAACCCAGTGCTTTAGGAGGGGAAGAAATTGAGTTAAATACACATAATATTGTAGATCTCCAGTATAACTTTATATGTCCTCCCAGTTAATAGTCTTTCTTAGCTTTACCATTTGTCCTCTACATATATGAAAACTATCCATCACTAGACTGGGTATTTCTATGGTACAGTATATGTGTGCTTGTGCGTTTGTGATGTACAGTACATGACAAACAGACATTCAAGGTCCTAGACACGTGCCTGAGTGTCTCAATATCTATCTCTCCATCTCTCTTACACAGAAACACACACACACACAGCTGTTGGGTGGGGACCAGATTTGTAGAACATCCTTAACAGGTCTACACATGCCCCCAGAAAACAGAGAGAAAGAGAGAGCCAGAGGGAGAGAGAGGGGGAGAGAGAGAGCAGCAGAGGTGAGATATGATTCAGCAGTAACATGCCTGCCATCATTCTGAGTTACAGTGCCACACATTCTAGGTGTGGTCATGGGGTCTATGGGGTGTTTGATGGCTTCAACACACCGTTTTAAGGAATGTAAGAAAGCTGCATCTGTGCGCACACACCTGCGGTCTGCACATAGTCTGCGTGCCCCGTGGTGTTTTGAGTAGCACAGCTGCCTACAGAGACTGACTGACAGGAGACACCTGCCCCTCGCCCACCTCTCACAGAGACACACACACACCTAGCCGCATGTCATGGGCAGGATAGCATTTTGCTAACACCACACTGCCACTATCAACAACCAGGGTCGGCCATTTTGTTAGGCGCCAATGTAGCATGATGCCAATATGTGAGTGGGTCTACTTCTATTCTACTTACTATACTGAATTCTGCTCATTGTATATCTGAGGTCACAGTATTTGGCACTTACAGCCATCAAAGTTAACAAACTACCGGACTAATTCCAAGGCATAATTATTTTCAGGGCTCAATAGGGGGAGGCTAATTGAAGAATTCTTAAAAAAAACATGAAAATGAAACATTAGCAACATCCAGGGAACCTGAGAGACTAAATCATTTGGCGTTTGCTGTGAAGACTGCTCTCCTTTGGGAGATACCGGAGGGTAGAGGCCCACTATCAAGTATTCCTCCATTCATATTCATGAGAGACCGGCGAGGACAGGCGAAGCGAGCAGAGAAACATGGTCGGCTCCGACACTCGTTACGAGAGGCCTGCCCCCTCAGCCTTTGATGTAACGGTTTCCACGCTCGGTCGAGTAAATAAACGTTCTTCAAAAGAGCGAGCGTGTGTATGTGGGGGGGTCGGGGGTGAGATAACAGTGGCGTCAGGTCTCCTGAGGGAGAAAAGGTTGTTGAGATTCGGGCTGTTTGTACATACCGTCCCGTTAGATAACATGGGACGTTAAGGTAAAGTTCCTGAGTAACCTTCTCAGACCTTCTCTCTGTCTTGACGAATCCATTTTTAAACTCAAACATAGAAACACACACATACACACGCCCACTTGTCAGCAGAATGGCATCACTTCATTAGAGGTTATTGACAACTGTCTGTTTACACTGGGATGGAGGGAATGGTCTGTCTAACTGAAGGAAGAGGGGAGAGGATGTGGTGGTGAATGAACTGGAAAACAGATGAAATAGGAAAGATATAGAGAACAAAGGAAGGGAGAAAGGGAAGGACAGAGAGGTGGTAGTCCTTGAATTCTTAACGAGTCATGTGAGGGTGAGAGATCTTGCCTGACCCTCAGGATCACACAACATATTAATCTAACAAGGAAGTAGGAATGATCTATGACCTCATCTCTCCCCATGCTCCACTCGCCTAAAAGGCCATCTCATCTACAAACCCTTCTACACTATATTTGTCTCAGCTAGACTTTTATAACAGGCCCTGCCCTCTGTATAAATCATTCCATTCCATCTCTCTTTATCTCCATTTACACATCCATCCATTGAGCCATCTATTTAACTCTTCATCCATCCATCCATCAGACAATTAGTTTATCCATTTGCCAGTCCATCAATCTGTCCATCCTTCTATCCAATACAATACTATTGGGATTTAGCGTTTCAGTGCTTGAGTGAAGCATTTGTAGGCCAAAGGTTAGACCCTCTCACTCCTTCTCTCTTTTCTCTTCCTCCCTCTCTTCCTCCCTCTCTTCCTCCCTCTCTCTTCCTCTCTCTTCCTCTCTCTCTTTCTCTCTCTCTCTCTCTCTCTCTCTCTCTTCCTCTCTACCCGTCTCCATCAGCTGTCATTCTACAGTAGAAACTAGATAGGGCCACACCCAAGAGGCATGACGTTCAGAATTTACAGTATGTATCGCTCACTAGCCTTCATCTCTCACCCCTTTTTCCTCTCTTCGTCCCTCGCTCCAGTCAGCTGTCATTTTCCTGAGCGTGAGGAAGAGGAGAGGGAGGTTGAAGGATAAACGCTGCTGGCTCTAACTGGTCTCAGTGTCCAGTCAGACATTTACAACATGGCTGCCATCGTCTGTGTGAATACCGATCACACCCCCCCTCAGACCACAAACAGCTGGGGAGGGAGGGGACTCAGAGAGAGGAGGGGGTCTGTCTCTGACTCCAACAACTGGGACATACTCTTACCTAGATCATATTCCTCCTCCATCCCGTCCCCATCAATCACTTTCTCAATGTCTTTCACACACACACACACCCACCCCCAGCCAACATTCTGACCCTTTTGCAGACACACACACACAAGCGCTACTGTAAGAACAAGTTGAAGTGACACACACAAGCATTTTTCATCTGTGTCAGAGGTGTTGTACAGCTGCCAAGCACGCACACAGCCAGAACGAAGGCTCTCTCTGTAGACATAACACATGCCTCCACTGAAGAAGGACTGGAAGCTACATATGGCAACAAAATGAAACAGTTTAAAAATAGGCCTTTATTCCTCTCTCTCCTCTGTGACCCCCCCCCCCCTTCACTTTCTCTCCTAGATGGAGAGGGAGTGTGCATTCTCGCCTGCGTTTCATGCCAGCGTTTACCTAAACAACTCCTGTCTGACGGTACGACAACACATTCCTCAACGGCACTTTCTCCAACCATCAGCAACTCTGGTAACACCAGCAACCTTTATAAACACACACACAAAACACCCCCTCCACAATGCCGTTGCGGCCCCTCCTCTTCCTCCTCATCCCCAAAACAAAGTCCTGCTGTGAAGAGCTCTGAGCTGAGGAGATGACTGAATGTTCTCTCACTCCGTCTTCTCTTTCTGACTTTCTTGCTCCAACCCCATTCCTTAAACCGATTGACACTCTATGACCTATTTAAAACATCATGTGAAAGTCAGGCATGAGAGTTGCCTGACTTCCACAAGAGGGCCTGAGAGAGAGAGGGCCTGAGAGAGAGAGGGCCTGAGAGAGAGAGGGGGGAGAGAGAGAGAGAGAGAGAGAGAGAGAGAGAGAGAGAGAGAGAGAGAGAGAGAGAGAGAGAGAGAGAGAGAGAGAGAGAGAGAGAGAGAGAGAGAGAGAGAGAGAGAGAGAGAGAGGGAGAGAAAGATAGACTCAGAGAGGAGAGGTAAGGGCCTTCTCCCCCCTCTGTCAGAGAGAAAGATTTTATTCATTCGCCTCTAACAAACACCACCACTCTGTGCTCGCACCCTCCACTCCTCCTTCCCTCCCCCTCTCTCTGCTCTCTGTCCTTTTTTCTTGGCCTTTGTTACTCCCCCTCCCCTCTCCACCGGCCTCCGGTCCTCCCTTCCCTCCCTTGCTCCCTGCCATTGATGTTGAAGCCAGTGAATGGCGAGCAGCTCTCGGCAGTGCTGTGATCTAGTGGTGTTCACACCCACCCACTCCACACACACAGCTCTGGAAGATCACTGGAGCGAGACCAGTGGACGACTGCTCCTCACAGACAGGCCCAGACCCAGTCCCTGGAGCCAACACAGGCCTCCTTTTTCTTGTTCAACATTAAAAAAAACTGTACCTGTATTACGGCTAGTCTAGACCTGACCAGAACTAGGTCTCGGCAGCCATGTTGTGCCCGGCAGCTCTGTCACAGAGGCCAGCTTCCTGCTTCAAGAGAAGAGAAACGAGCGACTGGAGCACAAGCAGCCAGATCCCACTCTCCCCACCCCCTCTACACTCCCAGCAGTACAGCACACACACACACACACACAAACAAACCATAGGACCTGATGTAGAGTTTTAACTGCTTGCTGCAGACCTGATATAAATCCACTTGGGACCATTACGTTAATTCTATAACACCACATACAGTATATTGCATTATTATGTGTTATGTATTAGTACACCCTATAACTGTGTTTCAAACTGAGCAGGGACTTAGAGTAAGGACATGATGTGGTCTGTCTGTCTGGCAGGTCTCATATGATTGCTGCTGTGGCTGAAAGGGTGTGTGGGTAACACAAACAGCGGGAGTGTGTCATCAGCCATGTTTGTTGCACGGGTCATGTTAGGTTCCCTATTCTTCTATTTTGGAATGTTCCAGGACACAGACCTCGTTAGCAGCGGAACGGAGGAAGGGTGTGGCTCGTAATGATGTATTTTTTGAAGTGTTCTGTCTTCTTTTCTTCCTCCAGTTCAAGGCCCAGATGTGACTAGACTGAGCGTTTCTCTCTGGGTCTCACCCTCTCACCCTCTCAGACTCCCTCTCTCCCTTCTCGCCCCTCTCTCTCACACTCTGTAAATCCACCACAGGGAGGGAGTGTTGGATTCTCAACCTTTCCCACAATAGAACGTGTCAATAGTGACTCTAATGATGCAGGGGTTGTATTTAGCTGAATTGCAGGCAGTATTATTTTTATACTGGTCCTGTAAGGTGGCCTTTTAGAAGTGGAGTCAGCAGAGGGGAATGGGGAAAGCTGAGATGTGGCCAAACAGTACTTAAATTCGGACAGAACAGCTTGTGAGGCGTTTAAAGCTTGTTTACATTTAAGGTCCAATTCTACTTTATCTATTTCCTATTCATCAGTACAGTGCAGTACAACAGTGCATGTTGAGTCAAGACTGTTCTGGAAGCATTTAGATCATCACAGAAGGTAATGCGGATAGCCATGCAACAGGGGGGGATGGGAGAGAGGGGAGGAAAGAGATAGGAGAGGGGAAAGGGTATATGTTTTTGTATCGGTATCCCAACTGAAGGTCATTAGCCAGAAGCGCTCTCTTTCTCCTCGTCTGTCTCTCTGTGTCTGTCTCTCTCGACACACACACTGCAGAAGTCACACACACACACACACACACACTGTAGCGGCTTCAAACGCACGCTGCATGCCTGGGGTGAGGGTGAGGGGGGGTCACATGTCAGGAGTCATAACAACCTCACACGACCTAAACTGTGATCTTTTACCCAGCCACGCTTTAACATGGACGCTATATCTATTTAACAGTACCGTATACACGCAAACACAGAGCACATGAAGGTAGCTGCTTTGCATCCCAGAGAGGTGTGGGGGGTGCTTTGCATGAGGAGCATGAGGTAGGAGAGATGTTGGGTCTAGCAAGCTGGCAGATGGACATGGCTCCCAGCAAGGACTGTTCTTTACCCTGTCAGTCTTCCTGTCACCTCTCACTCTCCAGGAGTGTGTGTGTGTGTGTGTTCAAGGTGTGCGCTCTATTGAAGCAGATCTCATTGAGGAGACTGCCTGACATTTGGACCACCCCACATCACACACAAACAAAGGTAAAACATGCCAGGACAAAGCTTGCTCCATTACTGTCTGTCTAGATTTCTGTCCGCCCATGAGGAGATGGCTCCCCTCTAGTCCACACACACACACACACACTCTACACAGACATTTACATTTACATTTAGTCATTTAGCAGACGCTCTTATCCAGAGCGACTTACAGTAAGTACAGGGACATTCCCCCCGAGGCAAGTAGGGTGAAGTGCCTTGCCCAAGGACACAACGTCAGTTGGCATGACCGGGAATCGAACTGGTAACCTTCGGATTACCAGCCCGATTCCCTCACCGCTCAGCCACCTGACTCCCAGCGTGTGTGTGTATACATACTGTATGTATACACACACAGACATGGATGGACACATCAAACTAGTGGAGTTCAATCATCAGACTACATCCATTAACCTCACCCACCAGAAGCCTGAACAGGACAGACTGCTGACCCATACACACACACACAATGATTCACCCTATCCACTGACCTTGTTTCACACACACACAAACAAATAAGGACAGTCTGTGCTTACAGCCCGAATGATTCAATATTCATAACTTTATTTAAAAATAGCTCCCCGCTCAGAGCAGAGCCAGGTCCCTTCAGTCAGTCTATCCAGCTGCCTACTCTGGACCCAACAACACCCCTTCTGTGATAGGAGCGCCGCACAAGTGAATTACACCACTTGTTTAGGAAATAAGTCACATTTGAAATCTGATATGACTACAAATCTTGTGGTGTGAGGAGGCGGAAGGTTCCAGACACTTCTGTGCAGGCGTGTTTGGGGAATTAAAACACAGGGTGACCATGAAAGTATAACCCGGCATAGTATGTCAGATCTGACAGGATAAGGCTACCACACACACTCACAATTGCCCAAATAGAGTGATTGAGGGTTTGCGTGGAGCGGGTGGTTGAAGAGGCCAACACACCTGTTATGATAGTGTTTTGCGGAATGTTAAAGTGAGGTGTTTTTGTCCTGAGGCGGTCCTCATCCTAAATCCCTCCATCCCCCCTGCCTTACCCTGCCCCTCCTGTCAACTTATATCCTGTATCCCATCACACACACAACTCCTTTTCTACACCCTCATCAGAATTTGTACAGAACTACAGTCTCAGGCAGCTTTGATCCACTGTAAACATGTTCGAGAAGAAGAAAACCTATCATGAATGTGCAGTACTGTATGTAGGTGTACAGTGTGTGTAGGAGTGTAGTGTGTCAAGGGGTAGAGTATCTATGATTAAGTAACCACTAGAAATAGCGTCAGTCATGAATGGTCTGGTGAGTTTCTAGGCGTGTAAAGAGAGTAGTTCTATAAATGTCTTTTTAGATGGATCTGGTATGTATGTGTGTGTGTGCGTGTGCGTGTGGGTGCATAAGTCTTTATTCATGTGCGGGAAGGTGTGTGTGTGTCTCTGTGTGATGATATGTCTCAGGCAATGGTGACACAGCAGAAAGAAGGGAGTGAGAGACCAGAGGAGGAGGGAGGGATGCATTCCTGAAATAACAGTGCGAGGGCCACAGGGAGGGAGGAGAGGGGAAGTAGAAAACATGTTCAGCTACTGCTCTTAAAGACACAGAGGCACTGTCTGTAGTAGACACAGGCATGGTAGTACAGCACAGTACAGTACAGTCACACACACACACACACTTGGCATCCCTCAGCCAGACTAGGGAGCTCATTGATCCTAATGCTGTCTCCTGAGGGGGGCATCAGCAACAAAGAGCTTTTCTCACAGCCCTCCCCCTTCTCTATCTACCTCTCTTACCCCCCTCTAATATGTTCATTCTGTCTGCTTGTCTGCCTGCCTGCCTGCCTGCCTGCCTGCCTGCCTGTCTGTCTGTCTCTCTCATTCCAGGTCCTCCATCCATAAATCCATCCACGTCTTCCTCTCCTCCCCCCCCCCCCCCCCCCGTCTCTGTCCCTGTGTCGCCATCCCTCCCCCCGCACCCCTTTCACACCTCTAGGGGCTAGTGTTCTCCATCCCCCTCCATCCCCCTCTCTCCCCCTCTCGGCTTGGTATTGTCTGATTAAATGCTCGGATTAAGGAGGGAGGAGGCAGAGTGAGGGAACGACAGATTAGCAATGAAGGGAGGGAGAGGGGGATTACTGAGAGAGGGGTGACAGACGGGGGACACCAGGAGACCTGCTAACCTGGTAGAGGGGTTCAGCACCAATCCCCCCACTCCTGTCCTCCCTGCTCCTCCTCTTCCACATCCTACTACAGATGGGCTGCTGTGCTTTTTAATGTCCTGGACAGATTATCATCAGCCAGGAAACAAAGTGTTTCTGAATGAGGCGATGAGAAACACAGTCAATAGCTCATACATAACCTGCAGAGAGAGAGACGAAAAGAGGATGCACCAGTAGATGTTATAATGTCATGCTAAGAGCAGGCAGGCAGGCACACAGGAGCACCCAGCCTGACACAGAAAGACAGTGGCCCTGGATCTGTGGGTAAAGCTGGGTGATTAAGGATCAAAGACCCCCCCAGACAGACGGGCAGGTCAGCCTGACTCAGACCTGGCTCGCCACTCTCTTTCTCTCACACACACATTCACACACAGGACAGGGACACACTCTCTCACAGAGACACACACACACACACTCCACAAGCACATGAGCACAGGCCTACATTTTTCCAACCCTGAGGCCCACATACACACAAGCAGGGCAAAACTACAGTGCCTCCTCTCCACTCTGCCTGACTGGGCTGTATCAGGTAAGTGGTCCAATCAATCACTAAGCCAGCAGCGTCAGCCATGGGCTCATAACACACACACACACACACACACACAGGCTAATGTTGACCACGGATAGTCAACACACAGCTATGGGGTGAAACGTGGGGTGACAACTTGTGGCTTGTCGTCCTCTGTCCTCTCCCTTTCTTTCTCCCCACTGCCTCTCTCCTGACTGACTTCACTCAAACGGGTCAAAGGGGGAAAATGTGTCGGACACTCTCCAAACAGAAATGACTATGCCAGCATCCGTATTCCGACTGTAAAATAGTTCTGACATCCTTTCAAAAGTCATCTTTATTCAGGCATCAAAGTGTTATGTTTCCTGTCTTTCAATGACGTGCTTTAATCTAGAATTGGAAGCTAGCAGAGAACATTGAGAACCAGACCTGCCCTGCGTGACAGAGGTTCTCCCACATAATCAGCAAGATCTAGTGGACCATACAAGGGCTCTCCCACATACCGAAGCCTTGATGGATCTATAAAATGCATACAAACTAGAAGAATCAATACAAACACATATACAATTCATTCATTTGATACCGTGGAAGATATTAATAGGTAGTTGAAATTGGTCTCCTATGAGTGATGGATGGAGCATCTAGTCTTACTGCCATGTGAAGAAAAGGACTGTAATACTTCATCAATGCCACATAATACAGATGATGAATCATTTAGTATTTCAAGCGATGCATAAACTGATCACGGATTGAGGAGACCATTCTGGGACTACTGTACATCTTTCTCACATACACACACACACACACACACACACAACCATCTCAGCCTTTAGGCTGACCATTTTAGATTTACTCAATTAGGATACAAGCTTGTTAAGAAAGCTGTAGCCCAAAACAGATTAGCACTACCACTGACTACTGACCTAGTAACTAAGACAGACAATGAGAGAGGGGAGGGGGAGATAGAGAGAGAATAAGACAGAGAGAGAGAGGGGAGGGGAGAGAGAAAAAACACAAAGAGAGACCGAGAGAAGAGATAAAAGAGACGGGACAGATAGAGAGAGCGCGCCAGGGAGATGACGACGGGGTAGAGGGAGAAAGAGGGAGAAAGAGGGGGAGGAGGAGGAGAGAGACAAAGAGGGACACTCTAAAAGGTAATCAGACATGACGAGGATGAAGAGGCGGAGTGGAACAGGAGGAGAGGAGAGAAGCCAGAGAATGCCACAAGCAAACTAACAGTGTGGCCTTGCCACCCAGAGAGAGGAGGGAGGGAAAGGGAAGGAGAGACGAAGGGAGAGTTCTCAGAGGAATGGCATGATGAGGGCTTTATCAAGGTCCAGATAAGGGAGCAGTGATGATCAGGGTCCTCACGCTCACGCACTGATAAGCTACTGTAAGACGGAGGACTTCTCACCAGGGTGCATGCGAAAGGAAGTCTGACGTCAGTCTTTTCTGGAAGTCCCAGAAAAGTGACAAACCACTAAGAAAAGCCTAAAGAGAACCGGTTCATTCCTTGTTGTGGCCTCTGTGACATATTGATAACAGTAAAATTCGATGGGAATCGCCTCCACATTCATCCTCTCGAAATCCCCTTTCACCAGGAGACAGGCCAGAAGGACTGGCTGTACTCTCCAGTCATGTTTGCATCAACATCAGATACAACCCCCCTCTGACTCAGCTACTGGAGTGAATGGTAGGGGCCAAGAATGTAGAAGGATACTGACAAGGCCGGGCAATTCCACTGCAGCCAGCTCAGAGGGGGTGTTCTGGTGTAGAAAAGTGGATGAAGAGATTAGGGCGGTCTACGCGGGGGGCGGCCAAGTATTAAACTATGAGGGCAGTTGATGTGAATGGCAAATCCTGCTTTCAGACACATACACACACACATCAACTCAGAATCATAGGCTGCAAACCCTGCAAGAAGATGCACCATCATAGAATGGACAGAGAAATTTAATTAACACCCTCAGCAAGGAGAGCATTCACACACACAAAGATGAGGCCAAGGGTTAATTACCAATTTTCCATGAATTTATTCAGATGAGAGAAATCCCATCTGCATGCCTCAACTGTGTGTGTGTATGTGCGTGTGCCCAGGATATCATCTCTGACCTAGTGCCCTGAGTTGACCTGGATGTTATGACCTGGGAGTCACGAGATGCTATGAGTTTGAGATTGGGATTGGAGCAGATTAGGGTTGAGAGTTTGACCTGGAGTTGATACCTCCTGTTCCAGATCCAGTCCATAACCCAGAGGCCTTACACAAATCTTCATAAAACACTATTTTATCCAATTTATCTCCAAAGTTCTACTTAACATAAGAACCTGTTCTACAGATCTATTTAAAATCTATCTTTCTCTCTTGCCTCTTTTTGTCTTCATCTTGTCCCCCTCTCCACCAGGCTCAGCCTAGACCCGGACCAATCGCAAAGAAGTTGATCTCTATAGCTTAAAGATGGATGGATAGCATGTCAGGAGGACAGGATATGGAAAGTGAGAGAGAAAGAGAGAGAAAGAGTCAGAGAGAGCGAGAATGTGAGAGAAGAGAGAACAGAAGGATGAGTAATAGAGAGAGTAAAAATGGCTATTTGCATTCAGTAGGACTGATAGCACAGTATTATTACCTTGAGGGCCCGTCTCTGTGTGAAAAGGATAAAACACAGAGAGAAAGGAGGGAAGAGATGAGAAAGAAAGAGATGGAAGAGCCTAACGATCGACAGGTGAGGCTTAGAAAAGGATGGGTTCTGTATGCGTATGTTGTGTGTGTGTGGGGGGGGGGGGGGGGGGAGCTCCTGTGCACCCATGTGAAATCAATGCTCCCCCGGCCAATGTCCCCCATAGTGCTTTTAGCCCACAGTCCATGATTAATTAATCAACGACATCTCTCCTTCCCTATCCCTCCCTCCCTCCTCCCCCCCCCCTCTCTCTCTCTCTCTCTCTCTCTCACTTACCACCTCCATATATCCCTTTCCCCTGACACCCCCCTCCGTCTTTCTCTCTCTTTTACACTCCTTCATTCTCCTCTACGATACCAGTCTCTCTCTCTCTTTCTACCCCTCCCTCTTCTTCCTTTATCTTGACTTCTCTGCACCATTTCACACGTAGATAGCCCACCTTCCCACCCCTACCTCCCCAAACACAGAATAGCTCCCCTTCCTGCCAGCCGTGGACCAACACACACCCTGAGTGTGGAGGGCCAGGAGCAGCCCAGAGGTCACTGTGGAGTCCCTCTCTCTGTTTCTCTGCTGGAGCCTCATTATTGATTCTACTCAAGGCACCACTCCAAAGGCTCTGTAGACAACACACATACACTGCAGATTCTTTTGTCTTTTTTTTTCTCTGATCACTCTCACAAACACATACATACATACATACATACATACATACATACATACATACATACATACATACTCACAAACACACACACACACACACAGCTCGGGGTCGAATGACTCAGAGAAGCTGATTCACCTCCAGGAGCTCCTGACAGAAAAGCAGCTCTATGTCAGTATGTCTCCAGGAGGCCTACGACCTCCAGCCAGCACTGGCTCCACATTCAAATGAGAACCGGCAGAGAACATTTGGGGGTTCCAGTCGACGTTCCTCTGTTTCAATCTGGCACAGTTTACAGTTATGAATGCAAGCTGTGTTACTGCTGATCTGTCTCACACACACACACAGGCACACACACAAAGCTCATTGATTATTTTTCTAAAAGTCAGCTGGAGACTTATGCAAGAGACCGGAGGAGGAAGAGCCCAGAGAGAAAGCCTGCTGAAAGGAGAGGGGGATGAGAGACGGGGATGAGGGGAGAAAGAGAGAGAAGGAAAGTGAAAACAAGATGTGAAACAAAGAGAGACTGTGCACTGTATATGAGAGGATGAAAGGGAAAGAAAGAGCTGATGGAAGAGGGAAGGAGAAAGAGGGAAAGAAAGAAAAAGAGTAAGCAAAAAAGAGAAAGAGAGAGAGAAAGAGAGAAAGAGAGAGAGAGAGATATTGTGAGTTGCCCAGAGGGCTTCATTTTCTCACAACTGGAGGACAAGTTTCCCAGTGGAGCCCAGAGCAGCAGGCTGGTCCCAGAGGAGTTGGACCAGCTCTGTGAGCATTTGTTTTTCCTGCTGGCAGTCAGGTGATGCCTGAGAATGTGACGATGCAGGAAGTAACTGAAGAAGAAGAAGGGAGGGTTGTATGGGCAGGAGAGAGAGAGGAAGGTAGATTTGGAGAGAATGGAGAATAAAAAGATGGCTTAAGTATTTTTTTTTAATTGTTTGGGACAAAAGGGGGAACATGTAGTGAGATAATAAGGACAGTTAGAACATGAAAGGTAGAAATAATTGAGGATGAATAAAAGAGAGGGGGGGTGTGTTCATGCATGCAGAATTATACCCTGACAGGACAGTGGGGGGGGGGGGGGGAAGGAGATTCGTAGGAGAAAACTAGGCCACGTGGAAAAAATCCAGCTGTAACGATCGCTAGTCAGAGCCTCAGTCCAATCACTCGTCTGCCTCGGTTCACCCTCTCTCTATTCCTCTCTAACTCACTCCATTTTTCATGCTCTCTCTTTCTCTCTGTTCTAATCCAGGGGTCGAGGTTTCAGTCCCAAAACTGTTGTGGAACTTTAAGGGACTTTCCGCTCTCAGCTCAACTCCATTAGACTATCAAAGCCTCTATTTGTGTGTTTGTGTCTCTGCCTCTATCTGGGCCTCGGCCTGTCTCAACCTCTGCCTCAAACATAGCAGTTAAAGAATGGATCTAAATATGAATCATGGGCCTTTATGAGTGTCCCTGCCTACGGAGAACAGAGGAGACAGGAAACACAGGCCTAGAAAAGCCTGCCACTTCCTGCACTCCATAAAAACGTGGAGTCAGCGATATTGTGACTCCAAAGGGAAAACGAGACATTTCCTGACATTCACTTCCTTTTCAGCTGGCTTTTAACCCTGTCTAACATACACAGAGGCCGACTGTGATAGGACCCATTAGCCCCTCTGTGTGTGTGTGTGTGTGTGTGTGTGTCCTAAATTTGCTTGACGATAGGTCCAAAAATCTAAGTGCTTTGGGTGATGTGTTGCCATCCTTCCAAACATGCCAGTTTAGGGGGCAAACAGCTCACCAGTACACGGGTGGCATAAAACATAAGCTGGAACAGGCTGGCAGAAAAACTTCACTGGTGAATGAATATGGGTGAATAATAAGCATAATATATAGGGTGAAAAATTCAGGTCAGCTATGGTTTGTGTGTGCGTGTAAGCAATGACTCATGCCCTTGTGTTCCTCCCCATGCTAACCCAGTCACATCCACTGTAGAATATCCTGTCATTGTTATATACAGTCAACTCCTTGTATGCGGTCTTACACTGCTAGAGTACCCCACACACACACCTCTATTTCTTCCTGGCTCTTTCCTTGTATGCATCTGTCTGCATCTGATCTCTACTGTATCCATCTTCCCCCTGACTCCCACCTCGAGTCTCCTCCCTCTCTCCTGAATGATTGAACTGCTATCAGGTGTCCTCCTCCAGTTCCAGTCAAGTGACACCCCTGGCCCTCAGCACAGTTCACCTCTCTACCTCTATTCTTCAGCAAAACTGTCATAAAGCGCCAGGTATTTGATAGGCTAAACACACACACACACATGCACTCACACCAGTAAAGCTAGCATGAGATATGGTCTGCACAGATTCATCCCAGCTATAGACTAGACTAGAGACTTCCTCTCATGTCTTCCTGAGTCACTGCTGAGGACAGAACGTAGACAGGTAGAACTGTGACATAGCATTAGATGCTGACAAGATGGAGGACATGGCTCTCGATACAGACTGAGTAAGTCAAGCTCACAGTTAACACTGCTGAAGGGATCCAGATATTTACTGATTGTCAGTGATGTGTTGGGTGTTTTTCCACTGCATGGTTGGTCTTGAGGTCCTGACTACTTCTCCAGCCTCTGACTGAGAAGTGAACACAGCCCATCCTGTGACTCTGAGTCAACTATTCCAAGTTTGGCTGCAATTAAAAAAGGCTGAACATTTGTCAAGACACAACAGGAGTCACAAGACCAGATGACTACAGTGTGAGAGACAGAGGGCTGAGTGAGAAGGAAAGACAGAGAAAAAAAGGTAAGAGAGGAAGTGTCGGTAGGTTGAGCTACACTAATATTTTTATTATTACTGACATACATAGCTATAACTCATATAACGTCATATTACCAATGACGTTAAACACTTGCGAAACACTTCTTATGTAGCCTACTCCAAGAATAACTTTATTATCTGACACAAAGCAATCGCTAGCCCACTGTACGTTCCTAATGCCCAGTCATGACACTGAAAATACTCCCCTGTGTGGCCGTGTTCCACCTGTGCGGTCGTGCTATGTTGTTTGGCTCCATGAAGTTGCTTCGTCCATTTGTCTCTCACAACAAATTAATTCACACCGCCCCTTTTCTCAGTCTTTCGGACCCACTGCGTCTGCCTGTCTCTCACACTCACACACCCGAAGGATCGAGTGTTGTCGCAATAATCAATAATTAAAAGACACTGTTTTTCATCAGGGGCAGCATACACAGATGTGACCCGCGTCTATTGACTGCCACCCTCCACTCTGCCCCCCATCATGGTCAATTTCAGTACATGCATTCATTTTTAAAGCGCCCCTGTCATCGGGATTATAAAACAGCGGGTCCTTGGGCTGGTGGTACCGCCAGTGGAAGATGGCAAAAAGAGCTGTCGGCCTTGGCGGGCTGCAGTCCAGTAAAGAAACACATAAAATAAATGGTAAAACAAGGCTTTTTGTTGACTTGAGTAGGCCTGAACGGTCAATGCAGCATTTACAAACTCTTTAGACGCCAACAGACATGTGAGCATGTGGGAAATTTTCCTGACGTGGGCAAACATGGGACTTCATAAAACTGCTTCCTTTGACGTCTCTCCATGCCTCGGTAGCCTACAATGCAGTTTGTTTGATATGATAGACTACATCTCACACTGGGGGGAACCATGTAACACAGCGAGACTATACCCTTCTTATTCCGTGTGTAAACAATGAAACAATCCAGATTATAATGTAGCCTGCTGTCAAACCGGAGATCAACTCAACTCATGACCCCCCTCTTCCCCGTTCGCCTCTTACCTTTATATCTCTCCAAGACATCCTCGTACGCCTGAGCGAATTCTTTTTCCTGGGAATGGTTTGTGGGCAGTAAACCCGGTATGAAGCCGGCCATGGTATCTCCGCTACCGGTGTCGAGGCACCGAATGGCCCGCTATACCGCGGTAATCCAGGACGGTGGATCCGGTTCCTCGCCAACGCAGCTGTCAAATCCGGTTTACGTTTGGAGCCACGGTGGATGCGGCACACTACCGCGCTTGCTTGTGAATTTAACTACCAGCGAATATCATATATTTGTTACATTGGTGTCAAAGTGTTGCAGTCACTAGTCCAATCATCTTTTAAGTAGACAGAAACTGAAGACCTCCACCGCCTCTAATGAATATATAAAACAATGTTATGTTTACGAAACAAAGAAGCGTAAATATCTATTTTGTTTGTCTACATCGTTTCCTCAAGGCAAAATCTGCCTAGTGAGCCACAATTCCAGGCATCCCTCCCACTGCAACGTCCTAACCGGCGAATGGTTTTTCTGTGTGTGTGTGCGCGCGGATGAAGTGTGTGTGTGTGTGTGTGTGTGCGCGCGCAAGGGGGGTCGTTGTGGGCTGCCCGAGTCCTTCCGAAATCAGAAACGAAGGTCCAATGAAATGTTATCCGGATACCACTTCATAGCCTGTCCCTCCCTTTCGGAGTATTCCTGAAACCGTGGAAGCCGTTCTTGCTCCACTGCATGCTTCCAAAGCGTAATGGCCGCTTCTATTAAAAGCACGGTTTGTGACTGGCTAGCTTTGACTATTCGACTCCCTCTCTCTCCTCCCTCTTGCGCTCAGGTTTCTCTATTCTTCCTGCAGTCGCTGTCATCCATCCCTCTCTACCGGCCGAGTCAGAGCTCCACCAGAACAAATGTATCTCTGTAAGGTCAATACATGGCTGCCGTGGCACATATGCGTAAAGTAGGGTTAGAGCGCCCCTTGGAGGTATTTCAGTAGGTACTACTGGAACTAGGAACTAGTCCCCATAGAGGACACAGCGTGCCCGGTAATCTGCTTCCAGGATACTGTAGCTTTCATCGGGGATCATTCAATAAACAACCTGCCATCTAACGGCAGAGCAATGCAACATCATCCCAGTTTATCAAGGTGATCCACAATTTAAATATTGAAAGCTTTCGTTTCTTCATTTTCATTTTTTGGGTGGTAACTTCCTGCACTGAGGAGCACCAATGACACATTGCAGAGGTGTGCGAGGAGCAAACCATCAGGTTCGTACAGACGGTGTAGATATTCATGCCTTCTATGTGAACGTATTAGGTGTATTAGGTGTCATGTCACACTAATACACTCAGATAAGGCATACTGCCAGGAGATGTATTAGTGTTCTTTTGAGGTAATCATGACAGTATAGAACAGGGAAACTTCAAACACAACTTCTGGATCCCAAACAAGTGTGGAAAAGAGAATGAAAGAAAGAGATGCTCAGCTAAGTCTAAATAATGCAGTGCATCTCCATGGAGATGTTTCCTGTTTTGTATGCTATTGTTATCATTCTGTTTCTGTCTCATCCGTCTCTTCCTCTCTTTCCCCATTCACACACACACACACATTGTCCTGCGACTCCAACCTAAAACACACATATAGTATTCACTACTATATGAAAGGTAAACATGAACTATAGCCCTTAAGCACGCACACACACACACAGACACACACATATAGTGACCAGTGGCTTTAGTTTCGGAAATTAAAGTAAATTGGGACGCAGGATATTGTTATTGACCAGAGTACTACCAGCAGAGACACTGGAGACACTAGAAAACAGGAGAGGAGAAGAGAAGCAGAAACAGGGTGATGGTGATGGGAAATGAGTGGAGGAAGAGAGTGGTTTTGTTACTCAAACCTTGAGGATTCAATGACCTCAGACTTACAGCCAACATACAAATATAGGCTATGATATCCACTAACTGATTGATCAGATATTACCACCATTACAGCCTACTGCTACACATCTAGATATAGTTGTGTCACAAGAGTATGGTTCCTAACAACCTCATCTCCATTGCCTATTACTTTATCTTCAGCAATTTGTTTCATCTTAGACTACATGACAGACTGGATTCTGTGCATTAACACTGCAATCTTCACAACTACCAGATTATAACAGTGAGGGAGAGGAGACAATACAGACAGATCCATTGTCTCTACCCCAACGCCTGTCTGGAAAGAGGGTTTCCTTTGGGAGACAAGATTATCATACCCTCCTCTAGTGGTCAGGAAGGCACACTACACTAGTCAGCCCAACCCTGTTTTACAAAACATTATGTATTGAAACATAATGAAAAACAGCTTCTGACACCACTCTCTTTTCTTCTCTCCCTATCTCTTTCTCTTCTCTCTCTCTCCCACTCTCTCCGCGGTCTCTTCTCTCTCCCACTCTCCCCTCTCCAGTTCTCTCTCTCAGCCTCCATGCTGTGTCCAGCTGCAGAAACAATTGCAGATATGAGGCGTCATTATCAACAACAACACTGAAAACCTCAAGTGATTCACTCACTCAGACCACTGCTGTTTTAAAGCAGCAAATGATCTTCACTGCTGAGAACCCATTTGGGTCAGGAGACTGAAGTGACTCGATTGTGAATACATGGTGCCTGTTAGGTCGGGGTTGCCAGGTTAGGAAACTGTGACGGTTCTGCTGATGTGACTTATCCAACTGACATAATTGACGTATGCAGGGACATTCCTACTCTACCTAGTCCAAATTGCATACTTCCCCTTCCTCCCTCTCTCTCTCTTTCTCTCTGTCTCTCTTTCTCTGTCTCTCTCTCTCTCTCTCTCTCTCTCTCTGTCTCTCTGTCTCTCCCCCTCTCTCTCTCTCTCTCTCTCTCTTTCTCTCTCTTTCTCTTTGACGGTGTTCTGTCCCTCAAGCAAACCATTTAGCCCCTGCCTCTCTTTCTTTATGCTGCTGTTACTCCTCCTCCCGGCATCCCCATCTTTTTTCTTACTCCCTTCCCCATCCGCCAACCTACGTAAATGTCCTCTCTCTCTCCTTACAACTCATTGGATTCAGTCCATCTTGCACTCTACCTTTCTCATAAACTCTCTTTCTCTGAAACTCAAATTTAAATTCTAATGCTCTCCCTCGTTCTCTCGACTGTTTGTTTTTCCCCCTTTTCTCCGTGCTCTGCCAGTGTCTGTCCTGCTCCTTCATAGCCATGGTAACTGCTAGACTGGAAGAGAGTGCATGCAAGTCCCCATGGCAACTGGGACGAGCCTGGGCCAGGCTGAGCTGTCCGATCTGTTGCCTGGAGAAAAATGTTTGAGGAAGAGCTCAGGCAGGCAGGCAGCTAGACACCTCAGTTCCATGCTGGCACTGTGTGTCTGGGGGCCTAGTGGGCTGGCCATACGTTTACACTGCTGCACCACTGCAATCCCACACCCTTCTAGTCTGCCTCTCATGTTCTCACACACGCACCTACACACATAGTGTATACACACACAAGCGTTTTATATGAGAAAAAAGAATGCATCCACAAACACTGCATTCCCTTAAGGCAGAATGTCCACTTACACTTCATTTGATACACCCTCTACAATACCAGGCCATGTGCTGGGAAATGGACGATTCAGACAACATGTAATGTAAGCCAATGCCATGGTGACACACTAATGGTACATATAATGTTCTCAAGTGATTTATTCTATTATTTGACTAGGCATTCAGATCTAAACTTTCAACAGGCTACATAATGGCAAGGTAGAGAGATATTTCCAGTGAGACAACCGTTTCTTAAATGTGTCTATTTAAAGATAGGGTCCTATCCTTCACTTCAGTAAGATGCTGAACACAACCGACTTCATAGACTGGTTACGTATCTTGTTGTCAGGATTTTGTTTTGTTTTTTACTGTCAGACACAACGTCAGGTTGTGCCAACGGCACTGTGACCTGTCGTCAACCATCAGCCAAGAAATCACCCTCGCTTACTCTCTCTTTCCTTCTCTCTCTTCTCATGCCCAAGCTCAGAAGCAAATCACTAAGTCACACTTATGTACACAACTCTGTCTCTGCCCACTCTAGACAGAGCACACACACACTGTGTCACAGTTTCAACCACCTTATTAATCTACTTTCCCACATGACTAATGGGATGGGCCATTTTTCTCACACTCTCCTCCCTTTCCCCTGTACTCTCTCTTTTTCTAGTTTTATATCTAATCAGTTATACGCCTGTCTCTGTCCTTCACACAGTATTCCATTCTTACACAGCCTACTGCATCCAGCTCTGTCTTTGTGTGTTCCCAGTACAACACTGATTGTGTTGGTAAACCGTGATGGAATCTGCAGAAAATAACAACAGAACAGCTTGCATGCCTTAGGAATCAACCCTTCCTTTCTCACTTAACACACACACACACACACACTTCTCTTCTACATGTAAGCAGGTCAGTCTCTCATCCATCCATGGGAGTGATGATGACAGTTATATGAATGAAGATTTCCTTGAACTATCTCTCCAGCTATAACCTGACAGTGGTATCAGTGTCTTTGTGGAATTGTCATATCCCTTCAGATATGAACAGCAGAACAGGAAATAAAGTTTAAAAGATCCAACTTCTCCACTCATCCCCAGTGAGGTCAATCTCTCCAGGTACCCTATGCGGTTAGTGTTGTCCCAGTCCACTAACCTGCCACGCGCACCACTGCCCTCTCTGCCGGGTCCAGCACCGAGTCCTGGCTCTTCCTCTTCCTCCTCTCGTGGCGTGCCAGGTTCCAGGGCAGAGTGTCCCCTGGGGGGCCCTGGGGACCGGAGGGGCACGGGGACAGAGACCCCCCCGAGCGCTCACTCCGTAACGATCGCTCGCTGAAGGAACGCTCGCTTAACGTCTCCTCGTCCGAAGACTCCATCACGCCTGGGAGGAGAGAGGGATGGAGGGAACAGAGGAGAGGAAGAGGGGAAGAGAGAGAGAGATAGAAAAAGGATGGGGGAAGGGTTAGGATATAGAAATAAGGTCAGGGTGAAAGGGATTGAGGACTGAGGGATGTAGAAAAGAATATAAAAGGGAGTACAGTATGAGAAATAGTAGTCTCACTGTATAATTCATCATCCATCCTACAGTGTAATCTGGCATAGCTCATTAATAATGCACAAGTCTTTGTCACTCATGTAAGCCACCTTGGTTACAACATCATGTAACTGAATAGTGGCAATGAAGGGAGGAGTCTGATTAATGGGTCAACACAGTTTAAGTGACAGGAAGAGAAGAGCGTTCATCAGAGTTCACTCACGCCATTCGCTGGCGTTAAGGCAAGGGTGTGTGTGAAGGAACAGGGTCACAGTGCGGCATCAGAGACCATTTTCTCCTCTCCTGGCC
The DNA here is from genome assembly GCF_038355195.1 of Osmerus mordax. Classification (NCBI taxonomy): domain Eukaryota; kingdom Metazoa; phylum Chordata; class Actinopteri; order Osmeriformes; family Osmeridae; genus Osmerus; species Osmerus mordax. Next base: position 8,118,613 of record NC_090067.1, read on the forward strand.
ATCTCTTTTCCCTCCCTCACTCTTTCTCCTTCTCTCTCTCTCTCCCACACTACTCTTCAATCAGTCATCATTACATGGAAGAGGAGCACAACATCTCTGTTGTTAATGGATTAATTAGAAATAGCTAACTGCGTAAGGATATTTCAGAATAAGATGTTTTCAAATATTTTATAATAATAATTGTGACACGATGGATGAATGTAGCTGTGGTTGGGGGAGGTTTATATGGCATGGCAGAGTCAGAGGAGCAATGACATGGAACTAAAACATTAGGGAGAGGATGATCAAACACTCCACTCTGTCATCTATTAATAATGCCTAGTCGATACTGGACAGGGGACACTCGAGACTCTGTTTGAGATGGAGGACGATAAGAAGAAGGGAGGGAAAATCACAGAAGATCGATAGCCCTAACCTCAGCACAGCTGTGTCTAGGGACCTCCAATAGCCTCATCCTCTAAGGTCTGATCCTGGACCTGTCCTGTTTTTCAGCTATCACCGACAGATTACATTTTTTTGTCTATCCAGTATTTTAACTTAATAGAAGAAAACTTTGACTGTTGACCAAAATAACTTTTTCTTCCAAAACAGTATGTGATTATAATGACTGCAAGTGATGGAATTATACCATTGTGGGAAGAACAACAAACATTAGAGTTGCTATTTAAATCTGTAGTAACTATTTATGCATGACTCTAACTGCTACTCCTGCCCCCTTTCACAACTCATGTGGCCTCAGTTGGAAAGCCTGCTCCGCTTCCTGAAACATGTCTCAAGGAACAGGAAGAAGGAAGGGTTTAAGCCTTCCCAGAATTCTCATTTTTTGGATCAGTTGGTTTCCCTGCTGCTGCCTGACATAGGGCTGACTCCTCGGGATTCTGCAGAGCCAAAATAGATACGGAACATGTGTGTGTGTGTGTGTGTGTGTGTGTGTGTAAGGTTTCAAAGACATGCTGTGTCTTTATGCGTCTCTGTGGCGCTGCATGAAAAATAAAGACGTCCTTTCATGATGAGTTCTCAAAATGAGAACTTTGAAAAACACTCCTAATTCAATCATTGCCTTTCCAAAGCCCTCTCCTCTTCTGTTGTGTTTTCTCTCACACACTCAACCTGAATGCACACGCACACACATACACTCACTCAATTGTTCGCTCACACACACACATTCACACACACTCCTCTACCCTCTGTGTGTCCCCTTTGACAACACACAGTTAGAATTCCAAAGTGTGTGGATGCTGTGGGCTTGACCGTCCAGATTTATAACTTGCAGGAACGCCTCCAGACATGCATGGATACAGGGTGTTCCCACAGCTGACACAGGCTAGTGTGTGTGTGTGTGTGTGTGTGTGTGTGTGTGTGTGTGTGTGTGCAATGTGTGTTTCTAAAAGCTAAACAGCTGTTAGAATTTAACCGATATTCATGGTAAACAGACAGGACTGCCGGGTTACCTAAGCATAAAGGAATATGATCCACACATGCTGTGTGTGTGTGTTTGTGCATGAGAGCTTGTGTGTGCATGACTGGTTTCAGAAGGAGTTATGGACCAGTGCTCTGCTTCTCCTCTTAGAAACCGGCCCACTGCCATGAGTAACACTGACACACTGACTAGACTCATCTCCTCTGCAGTGGCAGAAACAGACGCAGACACACTGATACAAAGCACTACTGAAGGGGATGAGGAAAGAGAGAAAGAAACTGTGTATCTGAGAAAAAATGAAATGGGAAGTGTGTGTGCGTGTGAGAGAGACAGACAGACAGACAGAAATAGAAAGCGATTGAGAGATAGAGAGAGAGAGAGAGAGAGGGGGGGGGGGGACGAAGGAAGGAATCGATGATAATGCTTTTATCAGTATGATGTAATTATTTATCTTCATAGGATTTGAACCATCACTACAAAGTACAGATCAATATTTACAGGACACCTCACGGTTCCACTGGCCCTCCGACTCTAGCACTGAGAGCACACAGACCACAGAAGCTCATCTCCTCAAAGAGGTCAGTTGCTGTCCAGCCAGTGCATGTCAAATCTTGATCTCCAATGTTAATAAATAGGTGTTGTGTAGATCACTATGCAGAGAGTTTGTCAGTTCCTCGACTTATATTCTGTCTGTGTCTATATGTGTCCTGTAGTGTATGTGGTAGTAATGATCTTTCTGTTTCCTCTCCATTATGAGAGGACGCTGGCTGCATACCAACGAGATCAAGGCAGCACCTCTGCCATTGACTAGACAGACACGTCACCCGACATGCCGGTGGCAGCTCCTTGCAGACCTTATTGACACGCATGTATCCGATGGACAATCAGTAATATACTGTCTTGTACCATATGGTTTCATGGAGGTGTTTCCAGCCCCATCATTGACTTAGTAACCATTCGTCTATTAGACTGTAGGAGGGTGTGTCCAAAGCCAACGCAGCGGAAAGGGCGTGAGAAAACATTATCATTATTCATTTTAAAAAGTGTCTATCCATTGGCCGTCTGTGAGACTGTGAAGTCAAAACGGCTAAATATTAGATACAAACATACGCCCAGTAAGGCTTATGGCCTTGCGACAGGAGCATACATCTGACCATCTGGTGCGAATCAACGGGGGGACTCCTGAATGTTGATTTCACCCTTTGCACAAATTAAGAGAATTTCCAGACACCCTAGCTTGAATTGTGTTGGGTTTGAGGGAAGCATTGCTGAGAAGGCGTTTTAAACAGACAGCGGATGCAGACCAAACATTTATTTAAACCCTGGGGACTTATTTCGATGGGTGTGCGCGCTGCTCCTACTCTCTCATCAGCTGTAATGCATGGCCCGATCAATAAATTAGGCTACATCAGACACACTTCAGAATTGAAAATCTATGCAAATCATACAATTGAATTGTCGTTTCCATTCATTTCATTGTGTTGATCGTTGGAATGCGTGTTGTAAAAATGAGTTAGATGTGTTCCGAGACCCAATAGGTTTAATATGCAGCGGAAACGCATGCATGAGTGAACATCAGTCCGTTCGAGCCTCTTTGGAAATGGTCGTTGGGGAGATAAGTAAACACAGAGCATAGTGGAGCTCTTTGTCCACATAACGGGAATAACTGACTGCTTGCATTTAAAGCAAATGTGTTGACGGTGTTAACAAAATGGTCCCATAAGGTTGAATTAAAATTGGTAGATGGGCTCTTTCGCAAGCCCTAGGCTAAGCCTGGATCAAGCATCCTTATAATTCAATGACAATAGCCTATTTAATAGTTAGCTTCGTACAAAACATTTAAACAGCCTATGCACAAAAGATCAATACGGTCAGTTGTTTTAAGAATAGCATAGCCAGGTGATCAACATGTTATTGTTTGATGAAGAGGCAGACTGAAATAGATTCGACTTGTACAACGCGCTGTCATTAATCTTAAATCGTTACATCTAATGAGTATGAAAAGTCATGATAACCATTACGAGAACCACCCCCTTAGCTGTGTGAGGACTAATGGGCAGAATGGTCAACATGCTGCGAGACCTACCGGAGAATAAGGATCTTCAAATCCCGGATCAGGGTGTCAGAGGCAGGGATGCTGCTGCTCCGCTCGCCTTCCTCGTGATACCCTCTCTTTCACCGGCTCACGTTCAAATGCTAACTGTTTAGAGATCAAAATCAGCCGTTGGTAGGATGGATACTGACCCACGATGAGAGATGAATACCCCGACTGTGATTCGGTAATGGCTGTCTATTCCCCTCCTTCCTTCCAACTCCTTTTCTCTTTTTCTTTTAGGCTACAACCCCCACCTCGTTTTGTCCCTCGCTCTCACCCACTTTCACTCTGTCTCTCTCCCTTCCTTTTCAATAGGTCGTTTCACGGCTCCAACCCATATCTATTGACCATGTTTGCCTAAATGTCGTGAAAATTGAATTTCTGAGTATTCCAACGTCATCCTTGGCTCAGCTGCACAGTTCGTGCACCGCCAACTGGAAAAATGCACGCTCCTTTTTTAAGGAAAAAGGGCGTTCATGTCGTCACATTTGTGGAGTCAATGGATATAGCTAAACCCCGTTGTCCATACATATTGTCCCATCATTTTATCTGTAATAAATGTGGGTTACCTTGATTTCATCCAATTTCTCCAGGAATGAACCCTACAGCTCTTTGTGTAACATCTGGCGAGGTTAACAACTAAATGTTTCAATATTTGGGGACACAAAGTAGCCTTGCAGTTAGTATGGAAAATCCCGTCCAATCAAGAACTGCTTGTCCGGTAGAGCTCCCGTGGTGACGGCGTTCTCTCCAGTAACCCCTCAGAGAACGCAGCGGAATGCTGTCAGACAATTCAGGATTAAGTAGGGTTGCAAGCCGCTGATGTCTTAATAAAACAAACAAAAGCTAACGGCAAAATCTGTCTGACTCACCAAATGAAAACTCTGGACAACCATGCATAACTGGCATCATAGGGTTTAGCAGGAATAAGGAAAACATTTTCAGCATCCTTCTTCTGTAGGATTTACGCTGCACATAAATTACAGTATTTAGCAGACACTGTTGTCAGTAGTTTGAAAGAAACTTGCGGGATTTATCTGCGTAAATGGATCCATACAGGAACTAATTTAACAAATTGAAACCCTGTGATGTAGTAAAACTGCTTTATTTAACACAATACTTTGATGTTTCGCCGTCCATGACGATGGAGGATTGGTATGATAAGGCAATTAGCCTATGTTAAAGCTTCATTGAATCTAGCTCACATCCTGTAACACACGACTTTTACGAACTGTTCCCGACTGCAACATAGCCTTTGACCCACCAGTAAACTTACTAAAACTATGACAAGGTCTGCTCTTTATCACTTATACTTATGTGTGGCCTAATAACTTTTTGAAAGTCCGTGGGAGACCACTTTCAATTTAATATTTACGTTTCCCGTGCGCTTGATGCCCCCTCGCGGTGATGACGAGCACGATCTAATCTCATCATCACAAGAAAACACTTAGTAATTTAATATCAATGTCAAAGAGCAAGCTGTCATATACACAGCTTTGATCGCAGTAGCTGTCCAGCGGGAACCTTTCTCCACTAATCCATCCAGTAACATGTATTAGAATTAGGTCAGTGGGTTGGGTAAATTGAGCGCTTTTCAACCCTTTCCCTGACCCTGCTAGGGAAAGACAACAGAACTTTTCACCTGCCACTGTTCTACATATAGGCCTACAGCTTTTACTGCATCTGTTGGATACTTAAACATTATTTGTCAATAATGAACTGACTGACAATCTAAATCTATACATTTCATGTATATTTTTGTGTCTGCTCACACATTCCAACTATCTCTTAAAACAGTGGTGGGGGGGGGAGACAAAGTAGACATACAAATGCAGATCAATCATAATATATATTTGCAAACTTGTACAGCGAAACCAACAAAAGTGACATCTGAAGAATAATTATTATACACAAGGTTGGGGGCACGGCAGGTCTCACACAGCAGAGACTTGTGGGTACGTGTGTGTGTGTGTTCAGGGCCTCTCGTCAGCCTGTCCGGTGTGGTGTGCTGGAGGCTGGTAGGTGCCCTCCTTCACCATCTTGTCACGCTGTTTGCGGATCTCATATAACCTCTTGTGCTGGAGAGACAGGTAGAGAGATGATTGAAAGGTGACAGGGCATCAAAGTGACAGGGCTGGCCAGACTGAGAGAGAAGCTCTACGACTCTTGCAGTAATCGTCAGAAAGAGCAATATACAAAATGGCTGTAAAATACAGTTGGATTAACACCAGACATATTGACCATGTATTCATGAATGGAACAAATTGCTGAACAGTATAGATGCTGCAAACATAAAACAGTTTCCTGCTGTAAAGTGAGCACTAGTAGGCTACCATCTAGACTCTGACTGCACTCACCATCTTCTCCCTGTGCATGCACTCATAGAAGTCCTCAAACTCCAGCTTGCACTCTTTCTTAGCCCGGGTCTGGCCGATACCGTCGGAGCACTCGATCCACTCCTTCTCAAAGGCGTGGCATCTGGCCGCCCGCTTGTGGGGCTGCTCGCCGCTTTGCAGCAGCAACCAGCGGTCCATGTTGATGCCCAGCTTCCCCTGGAGGTCGACGAACGGCATGGTTCTACAGAAATGGGGGATAAAAGTAGGCGGATAGAGGCTAAATAAAGTGAATAAAATATATCAAATTGATACATGGGAAAGATGATAGATGGCCACGGGATATAGGGATGCAGGATAAGGATATATATGGGATACAATTACTAAGCACAATAACTTAAGCAAGCTTTCTAAACACAGATTATTTGTTGGATGGAGAATATATTATTCGAGTCTTAGTTTCCACGTAATATTCGTCAATACTTTAGTACAACTGCTGTCAAATATTTCTTGTTGCTTTAATATAGGCAAGCTCCAAGCACCTAGAAGCAACAACCAGCTAGCTTGCAAGCGGACTGATTCTGCAATGCCTCAATGCCATGTCTAAAACTTGCTAGGCTACCTAACGACACAACACAGGCCGTACGTGCCACTAACGTTAACTATGAGTAGCAAACCAGCCTTTTCACACATGCTGATTTCACAGAGTTGTAAAGTTATATGTAATACTTCTTTATCGTTATGTATCTTTTGTCAAATATTGAACAAATAGTCTATAGTCACCTTGTTTTGTTGGCTTCACTTTAACCTTCCGTGTGTTCCCGACACTCACTTTACGGTAGAGCGACTTCAGCCGTAAATCCACATTTTCCTCTAAACATGAGCGGTGATCTTTACGACACCATCGTAAAAAATGAAACATCTGAATTGCATCTTTCATTTATCAGATTTGTAAATTAAACTTCTCACTATGACTTCTCTGATGTTAGCACACATTGATTACATAAGAGCTAAATAATACGTATTAATCCCATGATATAACCAATGTAAAATGCTAGAGCAAATACAGTGTATGTTTAATTGTGCTTTTGTAAGAAGAAGGGAAAGTGAATAGCAGTTTGCCTTGTTTCTTCCCATAATTTTCCTCCATTCACCATATGCCCCATACCAGCAATAATAGTGTCTCAAACAAAATAACAATAAGGAATGCGAGTCAATCTTGGTGTAACAGAAGAATGTGTTTATTTTTGCCAAAAGTTCATGTCGTTCACAGTCCTGTATGTACTGCCCTCACAAAGAGGTTTACAAAACAGGACCAGGAGATAAAAGATTATACAGTAATACTTTTATATTGCTATCTATTATGTTCATAAATATATTAAACATGTGTATTTGTGTTCCTAGGAGAAATTATAATCTATCTTCTCTCAAACCCAAGAAGTTTCAATCTGTGGTACATTCATGTGGCTTCTCACAGACGGGCAACAATAAACAAAACAAATTCACATCCACAGGCCAGACTGAACGGTGCCCGGCCAAACGCACAAGCAGCAGACCCTATAAAGCTTTTCTGAAATGAAGAAATGATTACACTGATGTTCCTCTATTAATACAAATCCTATAACCAAGGAAACCAACTGTAATCAAAGCACAAGGGTGAAATAGTAAACTGCTTTTAAACAGTTATCCTTGTTGATAACTTTGTAGAAGAAACAAAAACTGGGCTGCAACATTCAATTTTTAACAATAAAATGTTGTGTTGTCACCACAGACAAGAATGATCGTTAAGCAGTAAGTATGCAAAGACACTCCAGAAATGACAGCAGTTAGTAATGAATAGCAAAAATAGATCAACACTGAGGTAAAGTGCACAAGTGCTCATTCATGGATTCACTCTTTAGTGGGACAAATACATTGACAAAGTCAATCCATTCTTGCTCTCTCTCTCTCTCTCTCTCTGGTAAGAGTATTAATTGTGCATCTCACTACTCGCCTTACGACTGGCGGTCTCACTCACTCTCTCACACTCTCTCACACTCTCTCACACTGTCTCTCTCACACTGTCTCTCTCACACCGTCTCTCTCTCACACCGTCTCTCTCTCACACCGTCTCTCTCTCACACCGTCTCTCTCTCACACCGTCTCTCTCACACCGTCTCTCTCACACCGTCTCTCTCTCACACCGTCTCTCTCTCACACCGTCTCTCTCTCACACCGTCTCTCTGTCACACGGTCTCTCTCTCACACGGTCTCTCTCTCACACGGTCTCTCTCTCACACGGTCTCACACACACACACACACACACACACACACACACAACATTCAGTAGGGTCCCTCAGGCAGCCAGCGTGTCAGAAAGCCAGTGCGTGTTTGTCAGTGAGTGTGTCATCACTAAGGCAAGCAGTCAGCCATTTATGTGAAAACTGTCTGCTGGTTTCATTATTCAACTGACCTTGAAAACCCCCTTCTCTGTGCAGGCGTGGTTTAAGTGCAGAACACCTCTAGCTTGTTATAATAACATATCTGTGCAAACCTAACACTGCCAGTGTAACAAGTACCCACTGTGCTCGTTCATAGCCCCCCTCCCCCATATACGACGCAGGTCATGCAGACTCATGCACACTGCAAATAAAATGTGAGGGTCATTCCAATACAAACAGATCAGAAAACAAGCCAAGAAAAGCTGCACCTACACGTCTCGAAAAAAACCTGTTCTCACTCATTAGTACCACATCACCCATACAGTCCTTCACTCACTGGTGTGCTTGGCGACATTTCAATTCATTAAATCTTTCTTTCGTTTTTTTTGCGCAATATTTCTTGTGGCAAATATGAACCTCTTGTTTTGCTTTTTTGCTTTAGTAGCCAAGGCATTTTTGCACCAAGAAGTAAACAAAAATTGTATTAAATGTTCAGAGAGGTAGAACCCTGACCAGGCCCAAGTCAGGCGACTGACAGGTTGATAGATGACAGACAGACAGACACATGTAGAACAGGTCCTGTCTGTATGTACGAGGTCTTGAAAATCAAATGTAAAAAGCAGCAAATACATAACAACCAAAAAGCTCACGTCAACGAACCAAAAGAAAAGTGAATACATCAAAACCGTTGGGAGGGTTTGTGCAATCTCTGAGAGCAGGGAGCCTCTCAGACATAAAGGATGACGTTGTCGGGGGGAGCGTGGAGACCGTCCACCCCGGTGAGCGCTCTGCAGGTGGGCTGGGGCTGGTGGGGGAGCCGGCGGCTCTTGGGGTGGGGGGATTCACAGTCGTCCGACGTCAGCTCGGCGATGTCATCTGATTGGGTGTCCGACATCTCCAGGTCGCTGCGGATGCTTTCTGGCTGGGCCAGAGTGACATCGTGAAGCCCCTCTCTGAGCGACGCCCCCGGTGACAATCCTAGCACCGAGCCGGACAGAGCTCCGCCCCTTCGGGAGCTGCAGTCCTGAGGCTCCTCCCCCGCAGAACCGGTCGCCAGGGTGCCAGGGGGTGGGGTGAGGTCCTCCTCGCTGGTCAAGCAGAGGTGGCTGGGTTTGGTCTCAATGTCCACTTGGATCTCCAGGTTGGTGCACTCCCTGGAAGAACCACAGGACAGAGAGATACATTTACACAGAGTATCTCCTAGTTAGAGAGAGAATAAACATTGATATTTGAGAGAGTGAGAAAGAGAAGAGGTCAAGAAGGAGAGTTCTCCTTGCTCACCTGTCAGGTAGTGTATAGGAGGAGATGATGGATCCTGCCATGCCCCTGGTGCTGGCACAGTCACTACCAGCCCCCAGGCTGCCTGTCTCTCTCTGGGCTGCCTCTTTCCCCAGCTCCCCTCCCTGGACTTCCAGCCTGCAACAGCACAAGACACAGGGCCCCTTCAACCACTCTGCTCAAGGTACAGTTCCTCACATTACAAATACTGAGTAACTTCCATTAAAGGGATTTTCTACGAAAAAGGGAAATTAAACTCAAGGCTACTGCTTTCAAAACATGGCCTCTATTTACTGTAACTATTTTCAAAACATAGTCACCCTGTTTAGGAAGGGGAGGGGTGATGGTCAATCCCCTCCCCGAACCCCTCCTCACCCCTACCTCTCCCTCCTTCATACCTGCTGTATTTGCCAGTCCGGGACCCTAGGGCTCCCCCGGCCAGAGTGTTGAAGTGTGGGGTGTCCCCCAGCCTCCCCGGAGCCACTGAGAGGCCCTCACTGGGGGAGGTGGTGCTAAGGCCGCTGGCTGCACCTTCAATGCTGCTCTCCCCCAGGCTGGGGGACTTTAGAGCCCGCCAAGCATCTGCCACTGGAGGGGGGAGGAGAGATTGGGGGGAGAGGAGGACATGAGGTAACACCATAGAACTCTGCTTTATGCAGGGCCAATATAAAAAAAAGTCTTTATAGTAATGTGGTGAGTCATACTATGAGAAAACATTTACTCTTTATAGATTTTTTTGAAACACATTGGGACCCCTGTTGAAGTAAAGTAAAACAGCTACTGCGTTGACAAGCTCACCTGTGATTGGCCCATCGTCCTCATCAAAGTCTATCCTCACGCCACGGCCTTTGCCCCGGCTCACGCCACAACCTCCCCCACGGCACAGCGAGATGGGCACCACGCCGTACACGTACGCCAGCATGATGGGCACGCCAATCCCTGGAGAAGAGAAAGGGAGTTGTGGGGTCATCAATCTGAGACGGCACTTGTCACCAATCACTTTCTGATGTCACAATCTCTGATATCTGAGGCAATTTTGAAATACTCTTTATAATTCAGCACTGTAAGGTTTTGTTACAGGAAACCTCAAGACACTCCTTGGCATTCTCAGATACCCGGTTGAAACCAAGTCACTGAGCTGGTATTAGATTCTAATGAGAATGTTCCATGATTGCTTACCAACACTGACGGCAGCTATAACTGGAGCGGTGATGATTGACAGGGCCACTCCCCCGGTGATGGCCAGGTTTCTACGGTGACGAGAGGCCTTCTTTCCCTCATAATGAGCGTGGATCTGGCAGAGACAGAACAAACACAGGATATAAGCTATTAAAGACCAGTTACTACTCTTTAACTTGTTAAACAACTCTTTTCAACTGCAGTTTGACACCATTATAACACCATCAGATACCAGTTAACATAACCCTCAAAACCCTAAATGTGATCAAATTCAAACAGTTGTGACGTGTGACGTGAAAAGACGCGTGACGATGATGTGTAACAATATTTTCCCTTCACAAAATATAACAAAGTTCAAAGGTGTTCTTTTCATTTAGCTGAGTAATATCTGCTGCACTGAGTGGGCTGGAGTGGTGAAGGATCGTGAGAGAACAGGGACACACACACACACACACACAGACAGAGAGACAGAGAGAGAGACAGAGAGACAGAGAGAGAGAGAGAGAGAGAGAGAGAGAGAGAGAGAGAGAGAGAGGGAGGGAGGGAGGGAGGGAGGGAGGGAGAGAGAGAGAGTTCAACATTCCAATGACATGACAGAGAACCCTGCTGTTCAGCCAAGTCACCACACGAGGATGCTAAATGTGTTTAGGACTTACACAACAAAACAATTCTTGGAATATGAGCCGAAAATATACTCATATAAATGTTTAAGGCATGTGAAATTATATTATGAAAGCACAGGTCATCTGCTCTAATGTCCCTCAATGATTGTGTTAATACTGTTAGGTCACACTGGAAAAGTGACTGTAAGGCCAAACCATACAGGCCCCTGCCTCACCTTGCGTCCTACGTAGACAGGAATGCCTATGACCATGGCGGGCACGGCGATGCCAGCGATGAGCGTGATGCCCACAGGGGCGCCAATCAGCGTGCCCAGCTGCCACAGAATCTTCTTCTTCCTGCTCCACGGCTTCTTGCCCCAGAAGGTACATCCTGACGGACTGAGAGAGAGAACGAGGAAGGAAGGAGAGAGAGAGAGAGAGAGAGAGAGACAGAGAGAACGAGGGAGGAAGGAGAGAGAGAGAGAGAGAGAGAGAGAGAGAGAGAGAGGGAATGAGACACGGTGGGAGTGAAGAGAAAAGAAAGAGAGAAATTAAAGGAGGGTGGGAAATCCACACAGGATGGAAAGAGAGGGGGAGGACAGACAGGATAATGCATTTTCCACATTGCGAAACCCAAGTTCAGATAGTCAACAGAATCATGACACCAGACACTCCTTCTCCTTTCTCCTTCTTTCTTTGTAAAAGCATTGCAGAGGAGGTACCTGTGTCATGATGTTCTCACAGAGACATGCCACATGGCACTCAGACTGAGGGCTCATCTTACCGAAGCATCTTCTGTTGTGCTATTGTACACTCATATCAAGTTGTGACTGAAGTTGGCAGTGTGTGTGTGTGTGTCTCACCTGAGGTAGTGCAGGTCCGAGATCTCCTTCATGCAGAGCCAGCAGAACTCACAGCCACACACAGCGCAGGTCATGTGATTGCAGCTGCCATCGTTCATTTTGATGATGTAAGCGCCGCAACGTGGACAAGGCTTGATGTCATCCGCTGAGGACAGAAACCGTGATGATCATTGGTTAGTGAAATCCACTGAGCAACACTGAAGACTCGAACCTGGAGGGGTTTACAAAGAAGGTCAGGGAAACAAAATCAAATTGAAATTGTCTATAATGTCATTTGACTGTCACTGTCTTTATCTCCTGATTTCTACTACTCTTCTTTCTCTCGGTACGAAAACATGTTTGAGATGCTGCCAGAGATAACTGTGATTAACTGGAAGACAAGTACAATATAAAGGGGAAGTTTTGAACAGGAAGCTCACTGAAACTGAAATCGAGAAATGCGTGTCTGTGCGTGCGTCTCAGAGATGGAGAGAGAAAGAAATAGAAACCGATACAGAAAGAGAGATTTACATTTACATTTAGTCATTTAGCAGACGCTCTTATCCAGAGCGACTTACAGTAAGTACAGGGACATTCCCCCGAGGCAAGTAGGATGAAGTGCCTTGCCCAAGGACACAACGTCATTTCGTTGGCATAGCCGGGAATCGAAATAGCAACCTTCTGATTACTAGTCCGATTCCCTAACCGCTCAGCCATCTGACTCCTCTGGAGTCCCTTGGAGAGATGGAACCAAAGTGTGCATGTGTGGGTGTCTACTCACCAGGCCCCTGTTCCTGGGTGTAGCTTGGTGAGTGGTTGCTGTGGGTGTGCAGGGACAGGGCCCTCTGCTGGCGGGCAGAGTCGCAGGTCTGGTTGGGGTGCCAAGCCTGCTTGCAGTGGTAGCAGAACTCTGCCCCACAACCCTCCCTACGGCATACCAGCCGCGGGCAGCTGGCACAGCCAGATGCAATCACAGCAAACCTGGTAGAGACAGAAAGAGAGAGAGGGGGAGAGCGAGAGAGAGCGAGAGAGAGCGAGCAAAAGAGAGAGAGCAATCGGGGACAAAGAGACACAAATAGAAACAAATACAGAAAGAAACACACAAAAAGAGAGAGAGACAGATTTTTCTATTAGACATAACATCCACCTCAATATGAAAGTGAGAGAGGAACATTCTAAAGCTATAGAGTCTGCACTCTTTATCTTTATTAACAACACCAGACAGAATCTTACAAGGCCAGTAAAGTAGCTAGGGAAAAGTCCCAATTAGTCTGGCCTCTGAAGTCAACTAATACCAGCTAGCTCGACAGCCCTAGTCCAATCTGGTTTATGCTGGTAGTTCTCAACATCATATTTGTTGTGTTGACACTGGCTGCTTGTCTGACAGGCCAGGAACGAGTTGAAACCCAGATTTGCCAAAGCAACCTGTTTCTATGTCAAGACATGTCAAGGCACTCATGTGATTGGTTGCTTCTTCAGCAATGGAGTGCAGTAATGTGTGACATCACAGCAGGAAGCTGGGTGGAGGGGGAGCTGATGAGTGTTGGTGCGACTAGCTGCATGTCTGTACACAGACTGTCCTATTAAAAATAACCAATCTACACCCACCCACAGACACACGTACACACAGTTAAGAATACAGATGTCTGCTCTCAGTCTGTTACCTCACACACAAAGCCTTGCTATCAAGTGGGTCACAAGTACACAGAAAGACTGTACACACTCACACACTGCCAAGTGAATGTGTCCTGAACACTTTAATTAAATCCAAATCCTCTGTTACCCGTGGCAACTCTACCTCTGTGCCGCATCGCTAGTCACCATGGCAACTGACAGCCTGCCGAGCAAGCAGTGGACGCCTGGTTGCTCTGATTGGACAAGTCAGCCGTCATTCAGGAATGGTCGATGACAACTGTGTGTGCGTGTGTACGTGTATGTATGTGTGAGTGTTATTGTGTCTGCCTGAATCGTTTGAAAGAGTGCTGTGGGATTATATGTGTCAGGCAGTTAGAGAAGACAGACCAAGTGACAGACAAAGAAACAGGGAGGGAGTGAGGGATGGAAATATGTAGAGAAATATGAGGTGAGCTGGTGAGACCGATCTGTCCGACACAGGGGCACCATGCAGGGGCTCTTATCTAGGCCTCTGTGGCACTACTTATCCAACCCATGAGTACTACATGTGCTGTATATGGTACGCATTCACACACACACACACACACTCACTCACAGTATTCTCTTCAATAAACACACACAGACAAACAGGGGCACACACACAGCCCTGTAAATCTGTGCCATCTCGCCCTCTAGATGCCCCGTCTTGATATGTGGTAGTGAGTCAGAGGACAGCGTCCTGGTAGAAATGTAGGCCATCTCTCTCAAGGCCTGCCTCAACAACGGCCCTGACTCTACCGCATACAGAACTTTTCCTATCCAGTCTGGAGGCAGGCCAGCACAGGCTGCTGTTGGCCTTCCCACACAATCAGACTGTACACACACACGAACCATCTATCCCAACAAAAAAACACCCCCCAAAATCGTTTCCCCACAGCTTTTACAGTTCTCCACATTTCAGCATTCTAACCCAGTGACTGTACCTCACTTTGGTTTTCACCCTTACTTTCAGTTTCTTTTCAGAGCGAAATCAGCTATCCTACTCAACTCATTCAAGAGGAAGTTTGACCAACATACTCTTGGGAGGGACTTGAGAAAGCATCTTAAGCCTTTCTAAACAGAAATTTGTGTCAGTGGGAATCATCTTAAACCATAAATTTATCAATATGTTCATACATACATACATACATACATCTTTCCATCCACACCACCATCTGATTGGTTCTTACCCGCAGTCGGGGGCGGGGCACCACCGGCAGTCCGGGTCAGAGGCGAGGCAGCGCCGCAGTAGGAACTCCTCGTACTTTTCCAGGAGCGCCGCGTCATCCAAGATGTCCGCCACCTGCCGAGGGACCAGCCGCTCGGCGCACTCTGGGCAGCTGAGCTGCACGCGGCTCTCGGTGATCTCGATGCGCAGGTACTGGCGCAGGCAGCCTAGGCAGGAGCGGTGGCTGCACCCCAGCAGCTCCGGCAGCTGCTCTGGGGGCTGGCGCACCAGGCACAGGGGACACTCCAGGAGGCCTTCCCCAGTGGCGGGCGGCCCAGCCAGGGATGGATAGCTGGAGGAGAGGGGCTCCACTGGGGCAGAGGCAGCGGGGTCCTGGAGGGCTGGGGATGTTGTGGTTGTGGGTGTAGGGGCAGTGGGAGGGGCTGGGGGGGTGAGCTGCTGTTGTTGTTGTTGTTGAGGATGGTGGTGGTGTTGGAGGGTCAGAGGAGTGTCAGTCGCTGCTTTGGCCCCTCGGGAACCCCGTTTGCTGTGGAAGAGGCTGTGGAAGGAAATGCGGCCTTGGCGCTTGCCTGGCGCCCGACACTTCGGGTTGGGTACGCCGCTAATAGAAGTGGGGGGGGACTCCGAGTCCTTCTCAGATCCCATCTTAACCAGACGTAGGACTCCGTGGACGTTCCTGTAGTCTCAGTACAGTACTACCTCACGAAGGAAACTTGACAAACACACACGGGCAAACAAGGGGGTTTGTCCTCTTATTTTGAAAAAATACAACAATGTCACTGAAAGTCTTTCTCCGAGAAAGAAAAAAGAAGTAGAAAAGAATCACTTTTCTTACCACAAAAAAACTAACGTTGAAACGAAACACAAAAAGAGAAGGTAAAAGAGATAAATTCCCCTTCTTTCACACGTCTCGTCTCAAAAGCACGATGGTGAAAGGAGACAGAAACAACAAGTGTGTTCAAAAAGCGTTTAGCATAAAAATACAAAACAAGATTTTACTGGAGGCAGTTGTCAGTCTCTGGCAGGCATGTATCTTAAACAATGACAAGCAGCTTCTTAGTGAGGTCATTTAGACTGTGATAAATCCTTGTTCGTGTCGGCCCTCGTCAGAATTCCTTTTCTTGTCCTTTTTTCGGTCTCTCTCTTCGTTTCTTGTCCTCTGCGTGTGTCTCGCATGCTCTCCATTCACTCGTCTGTGAGGAGGAAGAAGAACAGAACAGGAAGTTGGCGCAGAGAACAGTGGGGAGCATGCTCAGTAGGACACGCCTCTCTCTCTCTCTCTCTCTCTCCCTCCCTCCTCAGTCCTTCTCTGTATCTCTCTCTGTTTCGCTTTGTCTCCCTTTCAGTTGTGTTACTATCCCCTCCACCTTCTATTCCCTCCATCCTGCCGCACACACACACACACACACACTTTTCCTATGATTACACAATTGACTCCTGACAGTCTTGATGTAGATTCTCAGACAAAAAGCATTATGTACAGGATGTACAGTATACACACATATAAGCCACACGTCACTGACAAATGTTTACAGAATCTTGTGGGAAGCAATATCACACAATACATTTTGTAATACAACAAGGCAGTCGTATGTGTAATGATGACAGTACATAAAGGGGCTGATCTGACTATCAATGATGGGCATGGAACTATGCTGTTAACAGTCTTGTCATTTCATTGATCTCAATCTTCAACTGCTTTGTTTCTCAGTCAATAGGAAAACCTCTATCTCAAAGATATAAACACACACACACACACACAGACAAGGCTGCAAGATCCTCTCTACTTCACACTGCGCTGCTACCGCGGTTACCATGGAGATTTTCACTATGAGCACAGCAAACAGCGACCTACTCAGTGACTTCGGCTCTTATGTAGGCACTCAACTATATACACACACACAAACCATCATATCCTCAGTCATACACATAACATGGACACCATCATTTGCTGCTTTAGGCAGATAGGCCAAGGTCTGCTGACAGTATGTGTGTACCAAAATTATAGGTGTGCTGAGTATAATTAGAGTGAAAGAGCAAGAGCGAGAGAGAAGTGAAAACACAGAGAGAATTGAGGTGAAAATGAGTGCTACAGGATTTGTGCCACTTTGTTTAAGACTAATACTCCTACCTATACACATGCCCTCTCTCTCACACACAAACGGCCTGGTTTCCCTCTCCTGACTAACTGTCTAACTAACTTACTAAATAAATAAATATCTACTACAGGAAGTAAATAAGAACTACAGGAGGAAACTGCAGATGAACAATGGACAGCAAAGATTGACAGTATTGAGAGCATAGATGGATGACGGATGGAGAGATGGAGTTATATGCACCAGTCAGACAGAGGCACAATGTCTTCCTCATGTCTTTTCTGTTAACATATCTTGCTAGCTAAGAAATATACTAATGGATAAAGATTAGAACATACATTGTGGAATAATATATACACAAAGGGGTTACACACACAAAGATGGAAATATCTCACATTATCAGAGCACTGTTGCCATGGTCCCTGTATCCCTCCCTGCTTGGGTGAAGTGCCACTGTTGAATCATGGGAAACGCAGTCTAAAAAGAGCCCATGTCTATATATATCGTGTACCATCAGGGATGGTAATAGGCCCTTTCTCCTGCTGCCCTCACTTTAGGGTGATACCACACACACACACACACATTCCATGGAAGAGACATAACAGCCATCTGTGAGCTAATTGTACAGTTTGCCAGTGTGTGTGTTGGTGACCGAGTCAAGATTTTGTGACTATGTGCGGGTGCCTCAAAGCTTCGGTATATCCAAAGTCAAAATTGAATTTTAAAAATCCTGTCTGTTCTGCACAAACAAAAGTGCAAAACTACCCGTCAGACACCCTGAGTTAATATATCTTTGGTCACACCTTCTCAGCCAAGAAGGAAACGTAGAGGGGAATGTGTGTGACTCTTTTACAAAGGAAGTCTTGGAGGAATTCCCCTGGTCGCCCTTTGATACAACATTGAATATCCAAAGATCCTCAGAGGATTCTTCACTGTGCTGAATCTGTATCACAGTTGATCACCTACACACATTTAGGAAAGCCTATCGACATGTTCCATTCTTCATCCTCTGCTGTACTTTCTATGTCCTCCATTTGTACGCCCCTTTGGATAAAAGCATCCGCTGAATGAATAAAATGGCCATGTAAAAGTTAAGTAATCTACATAGATTAATCGGAATTTGAGGCTTGTAGGAGAAGGAGGATTTGTGTGTGTAATTAAAGAGCAGATGGGCATGAACAGACTGAGAACTCTGTGGTCTGCACTCTGTCATCGACACATTCTTTGTTCTTCACTTGTCCTCCAACTCAACTGCTCCACAAACAAGCTCCAAAGAAATATAGTCTCTATTGGTGTCTCGCGCTTACTTTCTCATTCATTCATTTGTTCATTCATTCTTTCTATCCCTCCTCCCTCTCTCTTTAACACACACACACACACTAATACTTTGTAATACCCTCAGTGCTGACCTTTCCTGCGTGTTGTGTTCAAGATGTTGTTGTGGCACTGCTTGAAAATAGACTGCATCTTCGAAATAGTCGACAATGTTGCACTTGAGATGTGATGTTGTCACTCTCTTACCAACCAAATTTCAGCAGTATTGTAGTTGAGAATGTCATTGTTGCACTGTGTCTACTAAAAAGGCAGTTTTTAAATGCCGTTTTGGATAAAAATGTCTGCTAAATAAATCATATCTGAATGTAAATGTATGCCTGGAAGTATAGTTTGATTTGAAAGGGGTGGACCTGTTTGTTTGTGCGTGCTGTGAGCCGTCCTGACAGAGACATGGCTCTTCCCTGATGCCTCCGTGAGGCGGTTCTGTCTGCTCGTCTGGCAGGGATCAGCACTTCCATCTCTAATCAAGTCATGTCTCAGCACTTTGGCTTCCTCTGGTTCTGACATGTTAGGTTGACACATGCACACACTCTCTCACACACACACACACTGTTAGGTGAATTAGGTGTACTAACCGGTGTGCAGGAAGAAGACTTAATTAATTTGACGTAACATGTTGAGTCACTAAGATCCGAGTCTGCATCTGTTCCTGGTTGACCTTAGTTAGCCTTAGCCTCCCACCTTTACTGTACTACTGTTAGGTCATAGCTACAGGAGCAGGTGGCCACACTGTGGTCCCAATGTGGTTGTTCTGTAACATTTCTAGACTGGGGTGTGTGGAGATGGAGGAGGAAAGCTAAGATGTCTGCTACATCCTGAGGTTTGACAGTTTGTTTGTGCTGGGAATGGTTGTTTCATTTACTGGCTGCTGCAATTATGCAAGAGTCACAAGACAAAGAGTCTTTGAAAATGTGTTGTTGCAACTGGCAAAATGTCAAAGTGAAAGCCAAGACATGGATTGGATATCCATGTACACGTACACAATGTTCACATCCATGAACTTTTTGGGATGCGCACCCCCCACACACGGAAGTGCGTAGTTAACCCTCTCCAGAAATCCTGAGCAAACGGCCCAGGCCTGCTCCAAACACACTAAGACATTCACACACACACACACACGTTGAGACACACACACTGACAGATCTTGGAGAGACAGACTGGCGGCTAAGCTAATTGGCAGGGGTGCAGTGATACTTGTTTAAGCCTGTGTAAACCCTGAGCTGTAGCCTGGGCAGCAGGTCCCCAGGAGTGATGGGTTACTGAATAGAGTCCATGAGAGGCCCATCTCATCAGACAGGATGAAACAGAGTCTTCTGGCCCTCTGGCCAGAGACACAGTTACACCTCTATGACTATCTTCTCTTCTTTCTCTCTCCCTCATTGCCTTTCTGTGTCTCAGACACTTTCTCGAGGAGGGATATCATGTATTCCCTCTCCCCTTTCTGTTTCTTTCCTGTCTTCATCTCTTTCTTCATCTCTTCCCTCTCAAAGACAGACACACACACACACACATTCCCTCTCAGTCCAATTTCACTTTTATACTATCTGTACCTAGCGTCTGTATGTGTGTGTAGGTGGGGGGGGGGGGGGGGCAGGGCTACCAAGGCTGCTTCCAAACTTCAAACTTGTCGAGTCATGTCGTGATGGACATGTTCCATTTGTACAAACCAATCATAGAGCACAGCTGGCTCTCCCTGTTCAGATCTGAGTTTCATTCATGGAGTTTTCAAAGGATTTCCAAACACTGAAGCCTCCTACACTTTCAGTTTTATAAGCAAATGGTTGACAAGGGACTTAAGGATGTGCTGAGCCAAAAATGTCTGTTTAAGCATTTATTTTGCGATCACACGGACAACCACTTCTTGCTTTACTCTGGAATCCACCTTTATATGTGTCAGTCACATCCCTTTTCTATGGAAAATGAGAAACAGGAATAACCGTTTGCTTTTTTGATGCACTTTCATACCCAGACATGGAAACAAAAGGCAGATCAGAGACAGACACACACACACATTTAGCAGACGCTCTTATCCAGAGCGACTTACAGTAAGTACAGGGACATTCCCCCGAGGCAAGTAGGGTGAAGTGCCTTGCCCAAGGACACAAATTAATTTGAAACGGCCAGGAATCAAACCGGCAACCTTCTGATTAATAGCCCGATTCCCTAACCGCCCAGCCATCTGACCCTATACATTAGAATAGATTCCTCTCACACATCTGAAGAGAATAACACCCACAATCTCATTCATGCAAACTGTCACACATACCCTATTCTCCTGTATACCAAAGATACATGAGAATGAAAGACAGCAGAAAGAGAGGGGAAAAGGAGGGAATCAGGCTGACAGTGAGCTATAATTAGAGATGTTTAGGAAGAAAACTGCTGAGTTGTTGAATGTTTAATGTTGAGGCTGGAGGCATCACACCGTCAGCGAGCAGCCCCCAGAAACAGCCCTTTGGGCCCTGAACTACCACACACACACACGCACACACGCACACACGCACACAGACAAGCGGATGCCAAGATCTCCTATATTAATGTTGCTAGACAGACTGGAAGTCTAATGGAAAACTCTCAAATACATTTTTAGATAAATATGATAACTGATCCCATACAGACTTAAATGCTAGCTGCTAGCTGGGTTCAGCTGTCCATGGCGTCACTCCTTCCCTTCCGTGGAATTATATCCTGGCCTCAATAAACACTGCCTGGAAAACTGCCGAATATGGGAGGGGTGTTACCCAGAAGGTGTGAATGGATGGATAAAATAATCGATGAAGAGACAATGAAGAGTAGTGTCCAAAACTCCATTTGAATAGTCAAATTGAAATCTTGTTATATCAACCAGGAAAATAGATGAGGGGAATTTGACTTATAGGCTGCATATCCACTGTAAACATGTAGACGATGGACACACACACTATTTTCTATAAACACTCGTCGTGACCAGGTGTATTGATAGTAAATGACATCTTGGTCAATGTGACCTGTTATCAAACTACGGAATATTTGAGTCGGCCTTTACACCATTATAGCCTTCCTCTATGGATAAAGATGGAAGGAAATATTATTATCGATCTCGTGGACTAGTCGCTGAAGTCCAACACATACACAATTGGTAGCCTATTTTTTATGGTCTTCAAAGAACTGTGAGCAGTCTTACCTCTGGGTGGATCAGATATCGTCCCCAGGACCAGCGTTTAAGTGAAATAAAAAAAAGAACAACTCACGGAGGTACGATGCGCAGTCTCCGCTTTTGAATTTCGCCAAAACTCAATTCAACTCTTCGTCGGCATGAACAAGACAAGGACACGAGTCAATAATTTCGTAATTTTCGCTGAATCTGAGCTATAAGCTGCTAGTGAAAATCTGATAGGAAAGGCTCCCAGTGGCTTCTGGAGCTTGGTAATTTCGTGTTCGCAGCTTGCTTCGTCTGAACGCGTCACGGAGGAAAGCCCCGGCCTGTGACGAAAGATGCATATAACACGGAAACCCCACCCCGTGACATCATACCTGGAAGATCACATTTACCACAACCCATTTGTGTCAATAAATATGGGAAATAAACTGCCATGGAACTGGCAGCTTAGGATAGATCATGCATTAATATTACCAGTAAAACAGAACAATCCTCTATTGTATGTCACATGGGCTAGCTTAGTGGAATTGTTACATGAAGCATAATAAGAATCTTGACAATTAGTGAGAAAGGTGTAGAAAAGCATCTGTTGTTTATTAGAATGGTGAACATGATTAAGTAAATTTGGAGATGGCTTGCGGGATTCCTGGAACAGGGTGTGCTATGACACACTACAGCACCATTTCACTTTACGTGCTAAACGTCAACCCCATCCCCCAACCCTCTCATTCTCTTGCCAGGACTGGGCTGGATGGGGAAGGTTGAGGTTCAAACAGCTGCAAAAGAAAAAAAGAGGAAAATATATGATTTATATCTCATGTGAATTTAAATTATAAAATAGTTGAATGTAATGTTACATTCAACAATTCAAAGCATTAGGCTTTACATTCAAGTTTACACAGAAACCTATACCACATGGTTTAGCACATTAAGAATTACTAACCAATAGTGTCCAAAAGATTTTGAGGGAAGCATCACTCAACGCAAAGTGTACAACTTGGCTAATCTAGGTTTAAACAAGACATACCCAAAATAGCTTTATACTGAGAGGTGACTGACAGGTAGGTTAACATCTGAGCAGTTTTACAGTCTACATCAAAGATGTCAATCAAATACATTCAGGGTAACTATTGGAAGGGAGTGCAAAAAAGAAAAGCCCACAGCAGATCAGTCTGTAATTGGATGAAAACACAGGACAGCATGTGGTCAACAGGAACTTCAGTTAACAGACCAAAGAAAACAATGGAACTATCTTACATCTGCCATAGAGCACACAAACACTTAAGGTGCGAAAGATGAGCTCACAATACACTTGCAAACTCAGCATTCCTGAGTCGAGGAATCACAGCATGTTAAATATTTATACAACGTGTCAGTGGTTCTCACAATGACATGTCAATGTGATAAGTACCACAAGCCCAATGAGGCCACAGGGAAAAAGAGCATCATTAAATATAGCAGTAAAAGTAACCAATATAGTCTAGCTTCTAGCTGTAGCTGCAGACCACAAGTTCCTTTAAAAAGTGCTGGGTCTTGAGGAGCCTGGAGTAGATGGTCCAAGTGACAGAAGAGAAAATGGAGGGAAAGAGAAGGTGGGGAGTTTAGAAGTGAGGAGCATGGACAAGAGGGACTGAAAGACCAAGACGAGGTTGGGAGTTTAGAGGCAGAGAGGAGCTGGGATGAGATACGGAGGAAACGGGGAGCGAGGAAGAGGAGGGGAGTTTAGATGAAGAGCACCAGGTCTTTACAGGCAGGGCTGGAGGCAGAGAAGGCAGCGAGGATGGAGGCGAAGACAACGTCAGGTGACTGGGCGGCGTCCACGGCCGTGTGGATGCCGCGGGTGCTGTAGTACTGCACCAGGGGCACAGTCTGGCGGTGGTAGGCCTCCAGACGAGAATGCAGCGTTGCCTCGTTGTCATCACTGCGGCGCATCAGCGGCTCCCCGGTCACCTGAGGATTAGAGAGGAGGGGAGAGGGGTAAAACGACAACCCTAGTGACACACTGCAGATACACCACACACTGCCTACTAAACACCTAAAATAAATTAGCTGACAATCGGGTCATAAAAGCTCTGGCTTGACTAAGCTACAGTATTATTGTACTCTGTTGACTAGTTTGACCTGTGTAGATTTAAATCAAGTGCTTTTCATAACTTAAAGTGCATATAGTGGAGTACAGCAAATGATCAAGGACTAGAAGACTAGGAATTTCTTACATCATCCTTCATGGGCTCCTTGGGTGGGTTGAACTCCTCATGGTAGGAACGACCACTAGGCTGGTGAATGAGTCTGGAGAGGAGGAAGAGAGGGTTGGGGATACCCTCAATTATGATAATCCTTTGGTATGTCTGCGTGTGTGTCTGTAATCATCTCTTCACAAAGACCCACCCTGCCACAAAGAAGTCTCATCAATAGAATAAATGTCTGGCTAGACCTACACTGAACAGGCTCAGCTGGTTGTTTTCAGTGCTTCAGGTTGGGGCTAGATGAAACACAGTTGTATTATCTACCTGCCACAAATCCTGCGCACCAGAAGAGAGTCATCAACAGAGAACTCCACCACAGAGTCCAGCTTCTCTGTCCGCTTCTCCAACAACTCGTCAAGCTATGGAGACACAAGATGGCCAAAATCCACCGCAAGTCAAACAGTAGGCTGTTGCTAAATCAACTGAAATACGAAATTCACAGCCAAACTAAAACGGATGTCCAACCAGTCCTCACCATCTCTGCTTGTTTGACAGTACGGGGGAATCCATCCAACAGAAATCCATTTTTACAAGGGACCGTGTCTAGGTTATTCTCTATGAGTTCAACCACCATGGAATCACTGACCTGAACATACAGAACAGGAGGGTAGGTAGGCAGGACTTCAGCATACAAACATCTAACTGAGGCTATACAATGTCCATACTGTGCTTGGTCAAACACTGTAACAAGCTTAAATATAAGGCTGCCATGGTAAATGTACACACACACACAGTCATAATCACTGATCTTACCAGTTTTCCAGCATCCATGGTCTCTTTGAGTCTCTTACCCAACTCAGAGCCTGAGGCCACCATGGCTCTGAGCATGTCTCCTGTGGCCAGATGACACACACAGTACTGCTCGGCCAATCTGGGAGCCTGGGAAGGGGCATTTTAGTATGTGTTACATTACAACAGCGTCGTGTTAAGAGTTTCAAACAAAACGAACTGAGACATTCAAAGCTGACTTGGGGGAAGTTTGGCCTGTATGTGGATGTAGGATTAACTCTATGTCGTGGTTTTTGAGAGTCGTGTTTGCTATGCAGTCCAGTCACCATGGACACAATTGCCTTACTGTATGTAAAGCTAACAATTTTCTGAAGCTAGGGAGAGGTACGTTCTTTATTCTGAATTGAGGGGAGTGGTTTAAACGATAACATGCATTAAAATACTCATACTGTAAAATTAGAATAGGTGAACAGTGAAAGCGCAGCTGGACCTAAGGTGACATTGAAGTGGCTATCTTGAGCTCTGTTTTATCTTCTGACCCTTCACACACTACCAATCGACTCTGTCGCTTTGCCAGATGCAACATCATTTTGCTCAACGAGTGTCCACGTTTTCACTTTCAAGTTCATCACCTAGCCACAAAATAACTAGCAAGCGAACCTGTAATCAAATTAAATTCAGCCCGGGCACACGACGCACTAATATGGTAGTTAGTAACTAATATGGTAGTTAGTAACTACCATATTACTCGTTAGATACATGGTAAGATAATCAAACTTCAGGATATAGGAATCTAAGGTTAGCAAAAAAAAATCGGTCATGCGCACTTCAAATTCAGACTGAAAGTATAGCTAACTGTGCAGCTAACACGTTAGCCAGCTAACGTTAGCTGGACCTCACCTGTGTCCCTTTCCCAGCGCCAGGAGGTCCGAGCAGGATAGCGCGAATCCCCTTCCGTACGTCGGACACCGCTTCATTCACTTGTGTGCTTGGTGCCATTTTCCCAGTTTGAATGTGGGCGTTCGAAACTTCCTACCGTCCTTCCTAGTTGCACTAGGACTTGTCTGCTAACTCGGCTGGGAAAGAAAAAGTTCCGCCTCCCTTTGGGTTTTTAGGATTAAAGTCCAACCCTCTCAAGAAGATGTATCTTTTCATTTGACCATCGCAAGTTCAGTCTAAAATTCTGCACGCTGATTTGCTAAAACTTGAACGCATGTCTCGACACGAGTACTACTACATCCGGCTTTAGTATACATACAGGCTCAAAGATTATGGGTGTTGTCAATTTGTTGTCAAAAAATCTAAACGGTAGAAAAAAACATCAACAATCATTTTCCACGCTGGCTTGATATTCGTACTGAAATTAAAATAAACAAATACAAATAAATGTATAGACACATTTTTTAAAATCCCAATACATAAACAAATGGCAAAAATGGCATCAACAAAGTTAAACAAATGGAATGCTTAATTCTGATATAACGGTAGTCCCCTAATGATGTAGACCATACACCCTCATTCACCTGTTCACTCATCTCAACCACAACTCAGACAAGACTGTACTAACGTGGTTTTTCAATGTTCATCCAATATCCTTACATAAACTAAGAACAGATCCTAGATCAGTTAAACGCAGCTGATAGAGCGGACAACGCCTTTTCATTCGTCTTTCTGTAATGTATTAACTGAACGATAGACCTAGTCAACATGGTAGAAGCTTAGTAAGTGCTGATGCACAGAAGGCGTCTGTATTGCTATGAAGAAACGCCCGGAAGAATACTACCACTAGAAGGCGCCAGCACACAATTGCCCTGTCTAATAGAGAGTTGAACGCGAGGCAGGTCAATTAGGTTGTGTTTGTCTTGCACATTAAATTTGCCATGCTAGGATTGTGTCCGGGGGAATATTATATGTAGTCATTCTGTAGTATGTTGACAGAAAGTCCAGTACAGATTCTACCCATAGACGTATAGATACATTTGTTACCAACAACCAAAGTCTCAAAACTGAAAAAGAAAGCCCAAGCCAAGCTTGAGCTAACGTCTAAACACACTTCTTGCACAGGAGCATGGACCTTGTGCTATTTTTTTGTATACAACAGATTCAACAATCAAGAGCAAAGAGTTTCAAAATCTAAAAGCCAAATAGCCTACTAAAGTCTTCAATATGAGAAAGATAGGATGGAGTGGAATCTCCCACAGCATTTTCAGTTTTTCAGTTATGCAAATTGACATGCAATTGTGTTTGATTATTGTTTACCACCTCTAAATTTTATAACAAAATAATGTATTGGATTTAAGAAAAGGAGACATTGATGTTAATCCTTGCCAGGTATATGGGGGATTCTCCTTTCTAGAATTGGGCACTTTATGAATCTAATGCACCTATGAAATAGCACCTGGGGAGCCCTGCACATCAGTGGGCCCTGGTCCACATTCATCATTTTGTAATCATTTTGTGCCTGTATTCTTTAAGGAGTATTGTATAACTGAACATTTTCCTGTTTGGAAACTGCTTGTGAAACCTGCATGAAAATGTAATACATATATGATCGTGATTTATGGGCCTGGCATGGAAATTTGAGAATCAATATGAATAAAAATGTCTTTGTGAGTTAAAATGTATTTTGTATAAGTATTTATTGAATAAAGATTTCTGCAGAAAGGACCAGACACACAGAGACACACAAGGTAGTCTGTCAGCGTCTGATGCAGCAGAAATATCTAAAAAGCTGAATATTTATGTGATTATTCCGACACTGCTAATTCCAATGTATGTTTTTTAGGGCAGTTTCAATATGGACAGTTTTTAGTCTCGTATCCAAACAGACAAAACGGGATACATTCAGAATGCAGGAGAGGGAGAACTAGAACCCTCACAGTACTGTACTGTATGAGTGATTGGTGTAACTATTGCAATTACTTTATCATTGATCATTTGTTTGACATTTGTATACAGGACTATATACAAAGATACAAAGAGCATTACAGACTTTGTAATGCTCCCTGTTGTTATTGTTTTTTAGGTCATGAGTGTTAGGTGTTATGAGTGACAATGCATGCTTTCAGAGTAAGAACTGCTGCCAGTGTTGGTCAAACAAGCTTATTTTGAGACATATAAAGGGTTTCAGTGGTTTGAGTGAGATTTGAAGGACCTTTGTAACAGGAAATTCTTTTCACACTTCCCCTTTTTATTTGTTCAAAATGTGTTGTTAATTTGGACATTCGACCAACCAAGCAAATCATGTCTGAGGTATTGTATGCTGATGTTAATTTCCAAAAAAAAGAAAAGGCTAAGAGAGAAGATGATGGTAAGCTCCAAACGTGGCATTTTATTTGAACACACATGCGACATTATGTGGTCATGGTCAATTGTTCAATTCAATTGTTGATTAATTCTGGTTTAAATATATATTTGACATGCCTAGAAAACATACAAAGAGCGATATCTACATTGCATACAGTGAACTGCACAACCCATACACAATGTTAAGGCTAGGTTGAAATGGGAAGCCTACTTTTATGTATTGTCTGTTCCAAAGGACGTTACTGGTGTGTGGTCAAGACCACATCAGACAGATATCACATCATGTCCTAAATCTACCAATTCCTTTACTAACCAGCATAGAACATGCATAGATAAGACGGAATGCTTGAGTTTTTCATTGACTCATCATGGTTGCTTTTGTATTGGAGATACATTGTCCACTTGTAAGGACACCACATACGCCGAGATAAATTTCAACAGAGGTGATCAAGACCAGTCCTCCAATGGTGAGTAACCTGAAAAGTTACCCAAAGTTTAATGTGCGTTTGTATATGTGAGAGTGTATTTGCGAGTGTATGTGTGTAAGTACATATATGTGACAAATATTTACATTTACATTTAGTCATTTAGCAGACGCTCTTATCCAGAGCGACTTACAGTATGTACAGGGACATTCCCCCTGAGGCAAGTAGGGTGAAGTGCCTTTACTAGCCCGATTACTAGCTCGATTCCCTCACCGCTCAGCCACCTGACTCCATCCTCTTGTCCCATATATGGACAAGAGCCAAGTTTGCTGAGGGAAGCTATCTGTCAGGTGACTGACAGACTAACTGACTAAGCTATTGGAAAATAATTTACCTTAAAAAAACTGTCAGACAAAACACAAAATACATTTTAACTCACAAATATTTTTTTTATTCATATTCAAAATTCCATGACAGGCCCATTCATATTATGTAGGACAAATTTCAGGTATATAATACTCCTGACAGAATACAGGCACAAAATTATCAGAAAATGATGAATGTGGACCAGGGCCCACTTCTGTGCAAGGCTCCCCATGAGCTATTTTCCTTTTGACAAAATGAGTGAATAAGGCATTCTTAGTTGATTGTGGTGTACAATAATGTGTAAACATAACTGTATGGGACATATCTAGATTTATACAAAGTATAAATAATCAAACATACTGTGTTCCTCAGCTGGTAACGCTGCCTCCCAGCAGCAGGTGGGGTCAAAGGTCATCCCAGGAGGTCGCATCCCAGTAAGACTGGCACTGTTGGTTTTCGGTGTTCTTCTGATGGGTGCTGTCATCACTCTCGTGGTTGTCTGTGAGTGGGACTGGAAGTGGTTCATTCATTTCAAAGGTTATAGAAGAACAGGAAATACTTGTACTGTATATATATATGACATGGCATCCCTGAAGCCCTCACTGCAAGAAGGCTAAAAGTTTAGATAATTGAGGCCTTCATGACCAGTTGGTGATCACTCCCCAGAGAACTGATTGAAAGCAAGCGAGAGAGACACACACACACACACATAAACAATGTCTCATAGAATGTTTCCCAATTCTGATGGGGGGAGGGGCTCACATTTAAGTGTGTATACCACCGCTTGAGGGTTTACCTCAGGGTTCTGGGTCAGAATCTGGTCC
Organism: Osmerus mordax; assembly: GCF_038355195.1. Lineage (NCBI taxonomy): Eukaryota > Metazoa > Chordata > Actinopteri > Osmeriformes > Osmeridae > Osmerus > Osmerus mordax. Next base: position 8,148,090 of record NC_090067.1, read on the forward strand.
AGGCCCTTTCCTGCATGTCCTCCCCTCTCTCTCCCCTTCATTTCTTGACATTCTTCACTTCACATCCCAATAAAGCAGAACTGCCCTAAAAAATTAAAGGAGGGAGAACTTTCTTATACAGGCACAAAAGCTGTTGCACTGTAATATGCATTACATGCATGACCAGAACATATGGAGGGTATAGCTCAGTGGTTAGAGCTGTACATTGCTGTAGATAAGTGTCTTTTAAAGTAAAACATTAACACGGTACTCTTGACAGACCATTAAATTACAAAAATATATTGTTCCTGACCTAAAGTGAAAGCGTTAAATAGTTTTCTGATTATCCTTAGCCTATTTTAAATGCTAACTAATATTGATTTTTATGAAATAGATACAACAATCAAGAGTGAACATCTACAAATCGAACATCTTTCAAATATGAACAAAACCCTTATAGAGAGGAATCACACAGGTCACCACAGTCTATGCATGTTGATTTTGCACCAGTTCATTTTTGTGAGTTTTCTGAATGTTACAGTGTTATAATGCATTAAACATTGATGTTAACTTATCAACATAAAAAGGGGGAAACTATTTGAAGTATGTCAGTTGAAGCTGAAGGAAGAACCACGTCCAACTGATGTTAATAAATGTGTGAGATCTCATGCAGGATGTTTCCCTCAACACACTCACTGTATCTCCATGTCATTAGTTTACTATGAGGGGATATGAAGTTGTCCCATACTACTCAGCCCATGAATGTCACTTCACAATTCTGTGTGCAGACGGCAGAAAGGAGCCCCAATGTGTCCCTGACTGGAAGTACATTGGAGGGAAATGCTACTACTTCTCCTCTGATATGAAGACCTGGGCTGAGAGTAGAAATGCCTGCATCTCCAGCGGAGGTGACCTGGTCATCATTGAGAGTGAAGACGAGCAGGTATGTTTCTATTGACTCACTATGATGATGGATTGTGGATGGACTGTGATTAGATCAACTCACAGGTACATGTGACTTGCTGCACAACTTTCAGTAGAATTGCACAAATCCAAGAACACAAATTAAAATGATTTAAAAAAACTTCTGCACATGGGTGGTAAAATACACAGCACAAATAATCTTGACATTGTATTTAGGACTTCTTGACAGAGGAATTTGTTGGCAAAATAAAACCTGACAAACAAGAAGAGAAGTTCTGGATTGGGCTGACTGACCTGAAGGTGGAGGGAAATTGGTTATGGGTGGACAATTCCAAACTTGATAAAAGGTTTGGTCAATCTCGTAGTCTTAAAATATACATTTTACTTTTACAGTGCAGGTGTGATGTACTATAAATTTGAAACATTCACTTTGATGCAGTGTTACTTATGGTTGTATTAATTGTAACCAACTGTGTTCTATTCTTATGCAGTTTCTGGAGGGGTAATGAGCCTGATAACTGGAAAGGAACAAAGAATGACATGCTTGAAGGTGAAGACTGTGTTAGAATGGGGGAAGTTACACCCATCAAAAACTGTTGGACTGATACATTTTGTTCTACACCTCAAAGGAGAATATGTGAGTCAACATAAATAGAACAATATGCCTGAGTAAAACCTAATTGTTTCTAAATATTTCAAGTAGCAGTTGGTTTCTTTGTCTACGTTAGTGATTGAATGATCATCTAAATACCTTTGTGCAAGACAAATGTTATTGTGATGGTGTACATACACTGTAACAGAAGCGTAGGAGATAATCCCAACATTTATTGATTCAATTAAACATCAAAAGGTACCAATCTGTTTTGAGGTTTTTATTTAAAAAAAGAGTAATAATAAAGCTTTCAACCAAACACAACCCGGAGCCTTCTATGAGTTGAGACCATTATGAAAGACACTTGTTACTGTAACAGTCCAAACAAACAACTTATAAATCATACAGCACAGGTATGGCCTCAAGCTTAAAGAGAATTGTCTCACTTTCCTCATTGATAATAAAACTATCAAAGTGTTGACATAATGTCAAGGAATAAACACTTGCATTCCCACGTCTAACAATGTCAGATGACATCATCATACATGTCAAACGTCAGGGATTCAGTTGTTATGTTACAAAGTACAGCCAACCTACCATCTTGCATAATGACAATACATAAACTACAGCTCCTATCACATGAAGTGCATCACTTTTGAAGATTTTGAACCTTCATATTATGAGCATTATGACAATTCCTTTGAATAATGTTTGATGGTTAGTTTGTTTTTCAGACTAGTGTTATTTCCGTGGCCCTGACAAAATCACACTGATCCTCCAATTGCAGCATGGAGATCGAGAGCTGAAGACGCTCTCCATATCCTAGCTACGCAGCAGCTTCATACTGGGTGGTAGACACACGTACACCCCTCTGCTTCAAAACCTTGACATGAAAACCCCAGCGGTCGACCATCCAGTCCTACCTGAACAGCATGGACAGTATTTGTGTGTATTTGCATGTAAACAAGGTGTGTGTGTGTGAGCGGCTGGTCAGTCATGCCGTCCTCTCACATCGCAGAGGTCAGTCTGAGGCTTCGTCATCATCACCCTCAAAAGCTGGAGGGGAGGACGCCTCGTCCTCCATCTTGTCTCCCTCTCCTCCCTCCTCCGGCCTCAGATGCATCTCTCGGACTGTGAGGATGCGCGTGAGCATGGTTTCCATGGTGGTGTCGTCGAGGGGCGTGGAGGAGAACCACAGGGGGCTGTTGGGAACGCAAGAGCGTTCTGGGTGGAGGTAGAACACGTTGGTCCTCTGCTTCACTGACTCTGAACTGGAGGGAGAAGAGACAGTGACACTGTTGTTGATGTGGTTACTACGACAACTAAGGCAGGCTTTGTGTGGTAACGTGAAGTGAGTGAGTGAGAGAGTGTCTGTGCCTGCATCACTCACCACTTTGACAGGTAGAAGTCGTAGAGTCGTACAGGACAGCGGAGAGGATTGTCATTGTTCTCGACCATCTCCAGCATCTTCTCCTGCTCCTCCCTCTTCCTCTTTGCTGTCACTCCTTCTGCTTCTGGAACATTCATCTGGATTATTCACCCTTAATGTGTTCTACAGTATATGGGGTATGTCATAAATGCTAGGACACCATAAAACGGAAACCAAAATAAACATTGCGTGTGTCCATGTTTAACAAGTTTACGTTGCATAAGTGTTGCGCTGCATCATGAAAGGAAATCATGACAAAATGAAAAGGTAGTGTTCATACCAGTGGGCGGATCCTTGAAGGAGAGGGGCGGGTAGAAACGCAAGAAGTTGGTTTTGGAGCCATCGAAGCTGGAGCGCGTGCAGCGCATGACGTGGCCGAAGGAGAGCTGGCGATGCTGGTCAGGCGTGCGGAAGTGGAAGTACTTGGTGCAGAAGAAGAGGAGGGTGTTGAGCAGCACGATGGGGGAGTAGGCCCCCAGCTGCTTACAGCCCCACAGGTACTCCTCTTCCACCCTAGAGTGGACGTAGCCTGTGTGGGGGTGGGGTGGGGTTAAGCACTCTTCAACAAAAGACATGCTGATTGTGTATGTGTGTAAGTGTGCGTTTATGCGTGTTTACCACTGTCTGTGATGGTGGGTTCAAAGTCCTTCAGCAGCTTCGTGATCTCCATGGTGAACTTGCTGTAGAACAGATCGGTGAAGATGTTCTCCATGCGGGAATTTTCAAACAGGTGCTGTGGAGTGAGAGGGGGCGGGTTATCGTCCGGCGGCCACAAACGACAAAGCAGCATGGCTGGGTGCTGTGAAGTCTTACCTGCTGCAGCCCCAGGCACAGGTAGAACAGGCTGTCTGGGGAGTAGCGCTGTCCATTGGGGCGCTGCACCTCACTGATGAAGCGACAGAGGCCGAAGCCCAGCTCGGCCGTGGTGCACTTGAGCACGTCCTCCTTCAGGACCATGGGCCGAGCTGGGACCAGAACAAACACAATGGTTAGGCTACGTCTCAATAGGACCAAGCTCAAATCTAGGACAGAACAGTGATGGGGAAGTAAAGGGCAGTTGTGAGGGCTGAATGCGGCAATGTTGGAGATACCCTGAGGTTAGTGTCATGACTACGCAACTATACCAAGGGACAGTGAGTGTGACAGCGCGTGCAGAAGTTGGGGAGTGTGTCCATAAGTATTTCAGACTCACAGCCAAACCGAGGGGCGGGCTCCACATCTGGCCTGGAGTTCCTCCATTGCACCCATCTCTTCCAGGCGTCCACCCCGTACATAAGCTGCAGCTTGGGGGGCTCCGTGACCCCCACCTCCTCCTGCACCCCGCTCGGTGATACCGCAGACGTCTGTGTTTCATGACCCTTCTGGGAGAAATAACAGAAGTGAAGATCTTTTGGTTAGTGACACAATAAGTGTTTTGTTGATGACTGTGGTTAAAGCTGTACACATCTAATTGCCCAAAAAAACTTAAGTCTGCAATCAACAGACATAAGTGTTGCAGTACTCAGTCAAACTAAATTCTCAAATGTTAACGATGTTGTTTGAACCCATAGATGTGCCACACTTACTTACAATACCACCAGTACATATAAACGGACAGTCACCATGTCAATGCCTCAGTACTCAAGTACTTTTTCACAAATGCGTCACGTGCAGTTACTTTTGCTTTGTATGACAAAGGTTAAGGGGAGATCAATACAAATGTACCTTTTTCTTCTGCTGAACTTTCCTGCGGGGTCTTTGACGTGGTGGGGAGCGGGGGGCTGGAGGGCTGGGGGGCTTCTGGGCCTGCTGCCTCCAGTGGGCCATCAACTCCAGGGTTTCTGTCAACAACAAAATACACACAAATGAAAACACAAACCTTTACTGTTTCTTATTCTTTTTATGAGTATCATTATCATACAAATTACTTTAGAAAATGTCCCATGTAGCCCTGGGGACTAACATAACTCCCCTCTCTCACCAATGGGGAAGTCAGATTCGATGTCCAGGACAGGTGGTTGGGCAGGGGGATCTGGTTGGCCGACAGGGATGTCCACTTTTGATGGAAGCGTCTCTCTAGCAAAGGGCAGATTGGAGGGGGGCCCGCTGGGGGCACACTCATCCTGCCAGTTGTTGAGGAAGGTGGCGATATCGTCGGTGTCCAGGTCCTCACTGTAGTTACTCACCCGGTCTGGTCAACAACAAAGCCCAAGAACACTTTGAGATGTGGGGATGGGGGTCCAACAAGAGGGAGAGGAGATTGAGGCTAAAATAGTCAAAGGGGAAAGAATCTTCACCATCTTGTATGGGTGCAGGGGTCGGCCTCGGCCTGTCCTCCTCTCCGTCCTCAGCCACCATCTCAGCCATCAGGAGGATGTCGGCCTCAAACGGGTTGGAGGGGATCTTCTCCTTGATCTCCAGGATGGTCTTCACGATGCTCTCCGCGTTGTCAAGGGTAACCGGCAGGAACATGGGCACGGGCACCTAAGAAGGGATGAAGGGGGTAGCGGAGCTAAGCTCAAGTCAAGTCGTTCCATCCCTGAACGACAAACTGTATACATGAGTACTTGTGTGTTTAGATAAGAGACAAGTGTGTCTTTTCCAAAAAAGAGAATCAAAACAGCGTGCCCAATATCTCAAAATGACAATTGGGCACACAAACTCTCCAAGTCACTGTAAAGACAAGGGAGCATCTGTTACAGACAAATGTTTATGAATAGCTGATATATATTTATATGTCCATGTTGTTGTATGTTGTGGTTTGTCTTTCTTTGTCTTCCCTCAATCCCAGTTCCATTCAGGTGTCTGTACGTGTTAGGAACAGTGAGAAGGAACGGTGTCACTATGTACTTTTTGTGAGAATTATTTGGAGTAGGTAGGTTAATTTATCCATTTGTGTTTCAGTTCCCTTCCTCCGCTGTGTCGTTGTCTAGAGTGTTGAAATAAATCTCCACCGTAAGCATTTGAGTTTCCTGGTTACTGTGTTGTCATGCGCCCAACAAATCCCTCCCCCTGTCACACTTTGAGAGGTGTTGAGTGATCTATGTGAGGTGTTGAGTGACAGAGATGAGGGAGGGACTTACCGGTATGGGGAATCCCACAGGATTGGGGGCGTACTGGGCATAGAGGTTCATAGGGATGGGCACGTACACTGGTACTGGGATGGGCAGCACAATCACCTTGGGGGATCTCTCATCTGTGGAGCCATACACACACAGTAACATAATGACGTGTCTCTCCAGCTCGTGGAAAAGCAAATCGGTTTAAAGAAGGTTTGTATGTTTAATCAACTGCAAACCAGCACTACCATAAACCCAAAACTAAGGTCCAAGTTAGAAAGGGAGTATGTGTGCATGCGTATGTCACCTGTCTGAGACTCTGAGTTGACCATTTGGGGTTTACACACAATTCCCTTGTTCTGGACCATGGGCTTGCAGAGCAGAGCCTTGTTCTTCAGAATCCTGGGGGGCGGGGCAGGGGGGGCACGAGCCATGTCTGTCTGGGTGCTGGCCTACACCAAACCAGAAAGTTACTTGAAGGAAACTGAAGGGATTTTTAGGTCACAATACATTCCTGTGATCCCCCCCCCCAAAATCTGTTGTTTAAATCTTGTATAAATTGCAAAAACTAAGGATAAAATCTAACAGACAATTGGAAAAGCTCAACTTGAAGGTATTGTCTGCCTCTAGCTTACATTTCCAACGATCTTCATGAAAGAACCAGGAACAGCTGCTGTAGAGAGAAGTATGAAGCCATCAATAGGTAAAATGTTACAATGCGATTGAGTCAGTGGTTCTCTTGGTATTTTGGGATTAGGTACCTTGTAGGGCAATACTGGCTGTGGTTGTGGGCTGCTTCGTGGGTGCGCTAGCGAGGGAGACCACATTAGCGATGACGGGAGTGTACCTGCTAGCCACTGTGGTGCCTACTACAGGAGCAATGGAGACAGGCACTGGAGGAACATGATGAAGAGAGAACGGAGGGAGAGGAGTATAGAACAGGAGAGGTAAGAGAGATGAGTGAAAGAATGAGGAAAAAGAGGAGGGGAGAGTTCAAGAAAGAAGAGGAGAGAAATGAAACAAGGAAGAGGAAAGGAGTAAAAGATTACAGAAAACCAACCGTCTTCGCTGTTCTAACAACAATAGCTCAAATTTTATCACAGAAATGTGACTAAATGAGACAAGAACACTGGGGGCTCTTGCTGTGTTTTAGCCCTACCTCTGGTTTGGTTCTGGCTAAGGTTCTTCTGGAAGCAGAAGTGCAGAACACACTGGAGGTCACAGAAGTGTTTGACCTCGCCCAGCATGTGCAGTGTCTCTGTCAGCTTCCCCTGGCGCCCGCACTGGTCACACTTTGCCACCTGGAGGTCAGAGACAGGATTGCCAGTTAGTGGGCTGTATGTGTGCGTGATGATGTGTGTGTGTTTCTGTGTGAGTGTGTGTGTGTCAGGCTGGACAACTTCTCACTTGGCAGAAGAGCATGGTGAACTTGGACCTGCATGACTCAGAGCAGAAGTCCTCGTTCTTGCCTCCAAACTGTCCTTTAACCAGCTTCTGGGAGGTGGAGGCACAGAAGGAGCACACACGACAGTACTGCCCCCGAAGCTTTTCCAGGTCCAGGTTATACAGCAGCTTACAGCCTGGGGGGGGAGGAGGAATGCTTGAGTTTATAAGAGAAAGCCAATTCCAATGTCTCCTGATACCATCTGAAGGAATCGACAGTTGCAACTAATAAGCCGTATTTAATTGAACATATTCAAATTAATTCGATAAACTAACAAAATGGACAGGACAAGTCAACAGTCCGGTCAGGAGACATACTGTGTTTTGTAGGGCTTTCCCCACTCAGTCGACTAGTCGATTGTTTGGTCGATATGCTCTTGGTCGACTAAGATTTTTTAGTCGAGCAGCCGTATGGAAGTGTGAGATCTGATTCCCACTTGTGTCACCATTGCTGAACTAAAGAAATGTTCTACAGAAATTGTAGATTATATTATTTAAGACAAATAAAGCAACACAAAAAAATATATAATAATAAAAATATATTTAAAAGTGTTACTGTTTTCCCTTTCGTTAATATGCGTTTTGTTTAGTTTTTTGCACACGGCACATGCGCACAATGAGCACAATTGTAGCTGTAGCAAACATTTATGTTTGTCTAGTTGTCAATCACCCTTCTTACGTATGCATTTCTTTCAGATTTTCTCTTAAAACAATGAGGTAAAACATCACACAAAATGGTTTGATGAAAAACATTGTGACATTTATAGAAGAAAAAGAACGTTTCAAATTTAGATTAGTCGATTTTCAGAAGTGTTCAGTCGAGTCTTGGTTGACCAAAGAAAATCTTAGTTGGGGCCAGCCCAAGTGTTTTGTTAGTTACCTTCACTGCAGAAGGAACAGTCCTTGGAGTTGATCCTCCTGACTTCATAAATAACCTTCTCAATCTTGCAGTACACACAGCGGTCCATCACAACGTTGGTCTTCTTGCACTCCTCAGAACACGCAGGGCCACATAGGAACATAAACTTGTCCTGAAAAGAACAAACACATTTGATTTTAGGGATGTGCACTTTGGTCATATTGACAGTGCTATTATGACTTGGACTAAAAACTTCACACGTGTTGTCATCAATCACTGCTGTCACTTGCGAGGACTTGATATTCATGTCTATTGCTCGGTTAGTTTTAGCCATAAAATAAGTGTTTGTCTGTGCATGTCCCAAATTGAATGAGTACAGAAACAAATGGAAGAAAAACCTTGAATTGAAGGATCTCAGGCTTAGTAGTGTACAAGCGGTCACACTGGGAGCATGTTAGCTTGACAGGTCCCTTTGGTGGGGCGGGCGCCGTCTGGCTGGTCTGTGATTGGACAGGGGGTGCAGGAGGTGGGGTGGGATTTTGTACCACATTCACCGGGTTCTGCTCATTGCTCTTGTTGAACTGCTCCTAAGAGATCAGAGGAAACCATGTGATCACAGCATAAAGTGTAAAGAAGTGTGTATTTTAGTGTGTGCGCGTGTTCTAGCATACCTGGAACGTGAGGACGCAGGTCAGGGTGCAGAAGTTCCTGATGGAGGAGTCAGACATGGCGAGGTGGAAGGCTGGCACTGACTTCTGTTTGCAGTAGTTGCACTCCACCAGCCCACCTAGGAAGGAGAGAAGAGAAAGGAAGAGGGTAGACAAAGAAGAAAAATCGTTTATGGAACTTACATTTTGTGATACACACAAACACAAAAGTGCAGGGAGCCATGGAGCGCACACACACATGCAAGAGGCGTCCATCTCAAAAATTCCTTCTCTGCCTTTTTGACTGCCCCGTCCATCCTTCCTCCCAGGGTTGGCCGGAGCAGTGGACAGCAAGTGTGTGTGTATAGTCAGTCAGGTGTACCTGATGAGCTGACACTCTTGATCTTGTGTGCGGTCAGACAGGTGCTGTTGCAAAAGAGGTCCGTCTTTCCCTCCGGGTCAGTGGACTCCACCATGTCTGACAGCGGCTTGGACGTATGACACATAGTGCAAGGGGTAGGGGTCTTGCAATTCTGCAAGATACAAACGGATAAGAGATACAGTATGGTAACAGATAGATATTTCTAGAAGCCTTAGACTACAAGAATATTCTTTCAGACTTTAGCTTGCAAACCATATATTAGCTCTACCAGTTAACCTCTGTGCTGGCAGTCTCCTGTTTCTCTGTAGATTACAAGAAGCACTGTGTGGTCACCTGTTTGTATGTGGCCTTGCAGGCAGCACTGTGTGGTCACCTGTTTGTATGTGGCCTTGCAGGCAGCACTGTGTGGTCACCTGTTTGTATGTGGCCTTGCAGGCAGCACTGTGTGGTCACCTGTTTGTATGTGGCCTTGCAGGCAGCACTGTGTGGTCACCTGTTTGTATGTGGCCTTGCAGGCAGCACTGTGTGGTCACCTGTTTGTATGTGGCCTTGCAGGCAGCACTGTGTGGTCACCTGTTTGTATGTGGCCTTGCAGGCAGCACTGTGTGGTCACCTGTTTGTATGTGGCCTTGCAGGCAGCCTTGCAGAAGCTATTGATGATCTTGTCCACCTTCATCTGAGGGCTCTTGTCCTGGCAGTAGGCTCCACAGTTCATACAGGTGGTCATGCACAGCTGTTTGGAGGTGCGGAAACTCTTGAAACAGCTGTCACCACACAGCTTGTATACAACACCCTGGACTGTCACTTCATGTTGCGTCTGTGTGTGTGGGCAAAGAGCAGAGGGTTACCATTACAAGTGTCTTTGGGTCTTATTGAAAAGTGAGGCAAAAGAGGGAGACACACAAATCTCAACTTACAATGCGGGGGATTTTACAATAGCTGCACTTCTCAACGATTTTTGCAACGGTAGTGGTGAGAGTTGGGGTGGAGGAGGAGAGGGTTAGTCCAGCAGTTTTTCTCTTAAATTCAAAGGAAGAGAGGCATGTGTTGCTGCAGAAGGCCTTCCTCGTTCCTGCTGTGTCCACAGGAGCCTTGATCATAGTCCTCAGACTGGTTATATGGCTGACAAGATGGGACAAAAACAAGATAGTCATAAGCAACAAAACTGGTAAACAGGCAATCAATTCAATAACAAAGAAGACATTTTTAAAGTGTGTTGTAATCAACAACTGTGTGAACTTGGACAAACAAATGCTTTAGGTGGAACATAATTAGCTCAAGTCTCTCCCCCCTCTCCAGGACTCACTTGAAGCAGTAGTGGCAGATTGTCTTGTCGGGGGGCAAGATCTGGGAAGCAGGGAAGGGTCTGGTGAGGCAGGCAGTGGAGCAAAAGAGAGAAGAGGAACCCTTCTTTTGGTAGGCCGTCTGGCCCTTCAGAAGGGCCATCTTACAAGCTGCACAGGCCATGCGTGTGGAAGGGGGGATAAGGGGCAGAGCACAGGGAAGTGTTGTCTTGGGGGGGATGGGCACCGGCACGGGGCTTGCCATGGTCACTGGGGAATAAAAAAAAAAGAGGAAAGTGTAAAACAGTGAAGTGGGGAGGGGGGATAGAGAGAGGGGAAGAAGCAAACAATATTATGAGTAGGCATAAAAGTGGAAGGGTTTTGTTGGTGAAGTGTAGTTGTTGCTAGGGCAACGCGTTGTACCATGCTCCTCCCTGACTCACCACTTGGCGAGGTGGCCCCTCCCACCGAGAAGACGGCACTGATTTTCAGATTGTCCTGGTAACAACAAAGAGTACAGTATATGTGTATAAGTCGTTGACAGTAAATCTATAAAACGACAACATGAACCCTGCCTGGTTATCTATACTTTTCTAAGTGAGGGACACCGTACCTCCGCAGTCTCGGGTTCATCCTTGACTTGCCCTGAGGTGGAGTAGGGCACAAGGGCCTCGTTGTACTCCTCGTCTACAGGCTCATCCTTTACCTTGACCTGGGGGGAAATGCTCAGTTTAGACAAAGGAAGTTTCACATTTGATGACTAAGAAGAGTAGTATAGTTTACTCAGACTATTTTCAATAGTCTGTGATCACTCACCTTCTCCATTTGTTTGCTTAGTCCCAGTTTAACTTTGTTCTCCAGAGCGCCGGTGCAGTCTTTACCCATAGAAGGCAAAAGCAAGACAAAACAAGTACATTTATATAACGTAGCAGTAACACCATCCACATCACATAAGGGGTTTAACAGAGTTTGGATGTAGAGGAAGAGGGATAGGTGGCTTCACTTAAGGGTTCAATTTGTGACCCGTCTCACCAGTGTCGTCAGATTGGGGATCAGCTTTGCTGGAGGAGGTGGAGCCGAACAGGGGGTCTGGGTGGGAATCTTCTCTTATGGACACTGAGTGTTGTGTAACATAGAAGTATATGGACAAAAAAAAGAACAGCTGCAGCGTTATGGATAATACTGTGGCGTGGGCAAGTAACTGCATATTTCATTAAAAGTTTATAAATATGTCTTGTATATTGCAAGAGAGTAGAGGACATCATTTTGTGTTTTTACCTGTTTTCACATTTGAGGGCATGGAATCACTGCTGTCTTCTTCAACGATGATCTTCTTTTCACCATCTTCCTGCTCTTCGTCTTGGTCCATAATTTCATCAGTCCCTGTGTCCATCCCCCCAATCATGTCAACACCCATATCCAGAGAGCAAAAACTGAGGGAATCTACACTCCCCTTTATGACTGAGCAAATTACTGGCATGCCCTTCATATCCTCTACATTTATCTTCCCATGCCGCTCCAACTCCTCCTCTCCATCTTCTTTCTGCTCATCATTCACCTCAGCCAGATGTTCGTCCTCCACCTTGATGGTGTTCACCTCCATCTCATCCAGAGCGTCCTCTTGGGTCTCCATAGGAGAGGGAGCATCCAGGGGTGTCCTGGCGGCTGAGCAAGGTGCCTCCCTTGCAGCCTGAGAGGCCACTGCACTGCCTGAAACACTGGAAGTCTGGGAGACAACCATGGTAGCCGTTTCTCCTGCAGCTGGTGGGGTGACTGTGCTGCTTGATTCACCTTCACCCTGGACTAATAGTGTTCTGTCTGTTTTTTCTTCAGGCTGTGATCGATCAGCAATGTCTGTTTCTAATGCCGATTCAGACATGGCACTGACTGTTGCTGTGGCATCTAGACTGGGCACGGTCTGTTGAGAAAGTTCTGGGCTCGATGTGTCTGAACTCACCGTTTTGCCCAACTTGTTTAATGGACCTTTCTCAGTGTGTTCCTCCATTTCCTGGTTTGTACGTTCCTTGAGTTAAGGAAATAAATATTGGGATTACAGATACTATCTTGCTTATGATGCATGATTATGATGAACGCATGCTGACTATCTCTTAAATGACAACAGTCCGCAAACAACATGCAGTGTTTGGCTGCAACCACCAAAACAATCGCAACATGGTGCAGTTCCATGCTAACATAGACGTAAACACATGGGAAAGAGTAGCTAACGTTACTTAAAAATCTATTTTTTGACGAATTTGCTTATTACCTCCAACTGAGTCGTTCCCTTTGGCTCTATCATAACCTGCTAAAGGTACAGCTACATGGAAGAATCAATAGCGTGCTACAGAAAGAGGCGAACTAGCAACATAGCTAGCTCTAACAAACTGAAAAGCCGACCTGTCTAACATTCACGACGTCCGCACGACACTTTCTCTAAAGACAGCTTGCAAAAGTCGAGAGTTAACTATCAAATGGTGCAAATATATTTGTATAGTGCAGAGACTAATGCATTTTTGCCATTTTTACAGAAAACAATGTGAACTCTAGCCTTAGCAAATGGATGTAGGCACTGCTTTGCAAGTAGTCCGAGATTCTCGCGCGCGACTTAATAATAGCCATGTTGCCAGGTTACTTCCAGAAAAACCCGCACTTACAATCAAAATCTGCATTTTGCTGGAAATTAATGGTACAAAATATAAAACGGGAAACTACAAACATTGTCAGTGGTAATACTACAGTACTACAAGAAGGAATTGTGTGCGAGGTACAGAATTCATATATGAATGTATATGTACAAATAACTCCGCTATGAGGAATATTTTGTTTACAATGATTTTCCCACATAAAAAGTATTTAAAAAGTCCTATGATATGTTGCTTTTTGGATGCTTTTATATAGGCCTTAGTGGTCCCCTAATACTGTATCTGAAGTCTCTTTCCCGAAACGAGCCAGTCCCACAATGAGCTTTCCTTAGGACGTGCCATTTCTGTGCCTGTAGCTTTAAATGCTAATGAGGAGGAGAGGAGGGGTTAGTGTGCAGAGGTGCACACTCATAGCAGAGAATTATCTGCTCATAGTCATTTCAATGAGAGGAATGGCAGATATCGCCATAATTAATACCAACAGCAGAACGATTATCCAAATAACAAAGAAGTGTACCAAACTCGTGTTACAGTGTATACTTGATGCTATCTACCTTAACATTAGCAACAGTAACTGGGCTGTTAGCTGCAGAGCTACACATTCTAAGGGTAACAAGCTAGGTAACCATATACAGTAAAGCAACAAAATGATATAGCGGTAGTTGACTTACTTGTCCGAGGTTTGTAGCTGAGCCGAGGAGAGTTGGTAATGATCCTGACTTTATTTTCAGACGTTGAGCAAGGCCAGCTCTGTATTGGCCCAAGTTTAGGAAACAGTCGTCAGTGAAATGTTTTGCGCAGACATACAACACTTTGGGAAGTTGTGTCGGCGCATTTCCAGAGAAAATGAAATTAAAATACAGGTTCTTTAGAGACTCGGATGAAGGAACTAAAAAAAGACTTTGGTTTTCATTTATACATCCAAACACTGAGCAACTGCCATGCTTCGCTCGTTTGCCAGCCATGATGTCTCTCGAGGAAAAACCTATATCGTGCATGCACTGTAGTAGCTCATTTTCTCGTGGACGGGCCACATTCTCTGGGCGGGCATAGCAGAGAAAGGGAGGTAACCTTTTCCCGTATGACGACATACAGGGAAGATTCCAGATTGGCCCATCTGAGCTTTCATTTTCTCAAAGGTGGAGCAGTATACCCAGGGCTTGGTTTACACCTATCGCCATTTCTAGCCACTGGGGGACCATAGGCAGGCTAGGTAGGGTTGCCACCTTCAATACTGAAAAATAAGGCCCATCTGAGCTTTCATTTTCTCAAAAGGTGGAGCAGGATACCCAGGGCTTGGTTTACACCTATCGCCATTGACGCCTGCCGCAGGGCCACACCCCTCGGGGCCACAGGCCCGATGACACAACTTAAAACATATTTTCATAAAAATATTAAGATTGATACATGGACATTATAAAAAAGATCTGCTATTGAAATCAGTGTGAACAGATGCCCTCAGTCTCTCTCTATTACAACAATACACAGCTATGACGATAATAAACATAGGCCAACAAAGTTTGACAGTGAGACCACAAAAAATAGGCTTTTGGAGGAACTTGTGAGAACCATATTTTATTAACTTATTAAATTAACAGATCTATAACTTATTACCTTTAAATTAAACAAATGCTTTGATACTCAAAGTATACTGGAAAAAATAGATATAGTGCAGGAGATTTGCAAATGATCTTCCATGAACATGATAACATCAGTGGACCAGAAGTAGTAGTGTGCAGTATTGGGGCATGTAAAGTCTACTTCCTTTTATAAGTGTATTTCTTATTATGTGGGGGGTATCTGGACCTGCCTCCGCCATTCTTTCAAATTGACTCTACGCCAAGAGACCCGCCTTCCTCTGCCTCTGATTGGCCATGAACCTGATCAAACCAACTATGGCAGCGAGTATTACCCAATCAGGGGCAGAATAGGACGAGTCTTCACAGAATGCGAGTGGGATGATTTGCATGGGACGCTGCATTGAAGACAACTCGGAAAATACGGGACAAACCCCGTCCCGTATTGATTCAAAACGGGACGCGCTATGTTATTCTCAAATACGGAACAATTCCGGATTTTAAGGGACGGGTGGCAACCCTACTGCTATGCTTTCAGTCGCCAAGGAAATATATTGACCTACATGCAGAAAGCTTTACCTTGAGTGTTGGTCGAGTAAAAGACATGCATACAACTAGCTGACTCCAGCTCGTTGTCGCAGTCTCAGGATAAATAGTCAACACGGCATCACACTTTAAAGGTCCCATGGCACGAAAATGTCACTGAGTTTTTTTAGCCTGCCTATGGTCCCCCAGTGGCTAGAAATTGCGATAGGTGTAAACCAAGCCCTGGGTATCCTGCTCCGCCTTTGAGAAAATGAAATCTCAGATGGGCCAATCTGGAATTTTCCCTGTATGTCGTCATACGGGGAAAGGTTACCTCCCCTTTCTCTGCTTTGCCTTCCCAGAGAATTTGGCCCGTCCATGAGAAAATGAGCCACGACCGTGCAAGCACGATATTGGTTTTTCCACAAGAGACATCATGGATTGCAAACAAGCGAAGCATGGCAGTTGCTCAGTGTTTGGATGTACAAATGAACACCAAAGTTTTTTTTAGTTCCTTCATCCGAGCCTCTGAAGAACCAGTGTGTTAATTTTATTTTCTCCCCTAGTTTTGTATGTCTGCGCCAAACATTTCACCAACTGTTTCCTCAACTTGGGCCAATACAGAGCTGGCATTGCTATATATATACTTGATTTTCAGACTGAACGTCTGAAAATAAAGCCTGGATCAGTACCAACTCTCCTTGGCTCAGCTACAAACCTCGGACAAGTAAGTGAACTAACGCTAGGGGTGGAACGGTACACTGAAGTCACGGTTCGGTTCATACCGTGGTTCATAAATCACGGTTCGGTAGGAGTTCGGTAAAACAGAGGGAAAAGCAAAACAAACCAGGTTCCTCTACGAGTGAATACGGCGCATTGATGATGACATGTAAATTCCGATTGCGTCAGTAATTTATTTGGCCCTATTTGTATGTGTATCTAATGGCTGGTTAAGCACTGTAAGGAGAAGTTGAAAAACATTTTTTGTCTCGTTCCAGTGATTGGCACAACTGGGTGATGGCGTTGGATATTTTAGCACACGCCAGATGCGTTATATGCTTAGCATGTTAGATGTATTTCCAGTCACATACCCCACAACCAGTGATGTGCGGTGATGTCAGTAAGAGGCTGGGCACTTAAATGGGAAAATGTGTAGAAACCTTTGACTGGTACTGTACATGTTGAAGAATACAGGATCGAAGTGCGCAAGTGAGTTTTTCGCTTGTCGTCGTAGTGAACGGACAGTAAAAGCACTGCTTTTCTACAATTTTTTTGTATTTGATTATGCGTAACTGCTACATTCGTCATCGTAACGTCTTAACAATTGCAATAACACACATATTGCATATATAAATCACAAGAATAAACAGTAAAAATACAAATACAAGTTTATTACATTTACATTTAGTAATTTAGCAGACGCTCTTATCCAGAGCGACTTACAGTAAGTACAGGGACATTCCCCCGAGGCAAGTAGGGTGAAGTGCCTTGCCCAAGGACACAACGTCATTTGCACGACCGGGAATCGAACTGGCAACCTTCAGATTACTAGTCCGATTCCCTAACCGCTTAGCCACCTGACTCCACTTTTATTAAAATAAAATGATTTAATAAAAACATTTACGTTTGGATTTTGGCAGGGTAGGCAGTGCCTACCTTGCTTACCCGTCACTGCCCATAACTGCTGAACCACGCCGACACACAGTGCTCGTCTTATCCACAACTCTCTCGCCTGTACTACTGTAACTGAATGGGAAACTGAAGTTTTCCCAAACTTGCAATCTTAAAACGGCCGGCGGGTCCTCTATCTCTCGTGGGTCGCCACCACTCGCCATTCTCGTCCTTAGTGCTGCTAGCTAGCCTATCTCTGACTCACGGCAGCGCCAATCAGAGCTTCAGATTAGATGTCTCGAAAGAACACGAGTATCTAATAGTAGTTTCCGCATTACATTAATTAATTTGCACGCAAGTTTTATTTATTTGTATACCGTGTATTCTCCGTCTAATGACATCCACCGAACCCTGACGCCCGTACCCAACGGTTCGGTACGAATACATATATTGTTCCACCCCTAACTAACGCTATATCATTTTGTTTCTTTACTGTATATGGTTATCTAGTTTGCCCCACCTCTCTCATCCTCATTAGCATTTAAAGCTACAGACACAGAAATGGCACGTCCTAAGGAAAGCTCATTGTGGGACTGGCTCATAGTGGCTGTAATTCTGCAACAAGGCTGAACTTCAGGAAAGAGACTTCAGATACAGTATTAGGGGACCACTAAGGCCTATATAAAAGCATGCAAAATGTTCATGCCATGGGACCTTTAACCGTAATTTCTTTAGAAACCCCATTGACTTTTGCATTTGATTTTGGAAACACGCCTTGCTTAAATGACCACTGCAGATACGCAGTCTAACCAAGTTTGTTGGCGTGAGAGGCCGATGTCTGTAAGAGTCCGGTTTACATCCAGGAACTGCACATTCTACCATGTTTGCTGTCAGACCTGTAAGCTCAAATAATAAATGACTACTTTTGGTAATGCACTCCCAAGAATCACTGTCACATTTGAAGTGCTTTCATGCTGAGGTTCAAATGACTGAACGTGGTGAATCCATAGTTGGAATCACATGATACATATTCAAATGTAACTTTTTAATATATGTTTTGTATTCGCTGTATTGTGAAATGTATTGAGCTGTATTTTAGAAAAGCATCACCTAAATGTTTAACATGTGATGACACTCACCAACGTGTCAGCATGATCCAACTCAGCAGAATTCCTTCTTCTAATGACAACCTCATTGTCAGATTCTGAACTCTCTGAGAGGTATTCATGATCTGCAAAACACAAGACCAAATGCGTAGGTATGTAAATAATTGTGTTGATTATAGGCTGTGTAATAAAAAAATTATAAGTACTGGCTAAATTTGTCTCTGACCTTTAAATTCTTTTTCATAACATATAAAAAAGTTAAGTCGTTGATAGGCCTTGCCTATTTTTTCTTTATATTCCTTTAGTATAAAAGGTTTTTGTGTCCCTGGGAGAGTAATGACTTGTGATCCGTCTGGATATAGAAGGACGTACGGCCCTTCATCCACGTCTTTGTTGAAATCCTGTATTTGTTTCACAGCTTGCGTGAGGAGTTGTGGTCCTGTGATTTCCGTATGGGTGGGCAATACAACGGTTTTCCCACGTACTGGCGTAAACACCCCATTCAGCATTGACATGACTCCAACATTTATCTTAAAGAAAAACAATATAAACAAATAATAAATAAATACAAAGCACTTTGGCAGCCACTGCATCGTATGATTATAACTGATTCATACTCAGCTGTATTAACTGAACACTCCTATATTTGCTCACCTGTACTTTCTTCTGTGGCTTTTTCCCTCCAAGGAAAAGGAAGGAAAAGTTTGATCTATCTTTCGATTTTTTCTTGCGCTTCCTGCCTCTAGGTGGCATGAACTGGTGCAACGTTGGGTTCAGTAACACTGTTAAAGCAACATAAAAAAAAGGTTGTCATCGTTTAAATGACCGAAGTAGTTAGAATGATAGCTAAGCTAAGTATACCCGAGCCAAGCTAATTTAGCTAAATAGCCAGCTGGCTAGCTTCATAAACGTTACCTGACGATGGTCCGTTCATTGTTTCAGTCCTGTCTTTAGGCTTGCTGGTCTCTTTTAAAATGTGAAATCTCTTGCCACAAACACTACAAGAATTCGGCAGATCAGCAAAATGCTTGCCACAGTAAGGGCAATACATGCTTGCAACATTTAGTGTTCTTATTTTCTTGTCGCAGTGCAATTCGTTTCTCTCCGGGCTCTTTAAAAGGTGATTGGGCAATTGGGCATCCAATCAGCTACGAAAGTGGATGACTAAGGGTACATAACTAGCAAACTAAGGGTACATAACTAGCAATGGAATTAGATTAAAATAAACTATACAATAAAATATCAACGTCATCGTTCTCAGCCACTCCCTCTGTTAGCTGATTGGACAGGTAGAAAGTTAACCGAAGACATCTGACTTACGTCCCTCAAGCCAAGACACAGTACAGAAGCCAAATCTAAATTGAGCGGAAGTACGTAGGAGGGCAGAGCCAGGCTAGCAGTAACTAACAAGAAATAAGAAGTTGGTCGCGAGCGTGTGTGCTAAGGCATTGCAGTAGCAGAATGGGGTACAGGTCCGATCAAGAAGCAGATACATCATGTGAACTTTACGAAAATTAATGTTATTAGTACTGTGTAGTATTCCTTTCACTTGGTTTTTTGAAATATAGGCCTATTCTAAATGGACATACATTCCACATACGACTCAGACTCACCAAATATACGTTGTTCTTTTTGCTTTGTGGTTAAATCTGCTTTAAAATACCGTAAATAAACTACAAACAACTGTCATGTATGTGTGCAACCATTTGTAAAACTGGCTACAGCAAAGGCAGGCAACTGTAGATTATCAAGCCTTTTCTCCTTGTGCTCATTCAGCTTCAGGTAAATCATGTAAAATAACAAATAATGTTCCCTTTTGTGCTTGTGCCCTGTTCGTATCTGCGAGCACATTTGCAGGGAACTTTTCTTGACGTAAGCAAATAAATGGGGTGCTAGTTTACCCCTTTCGGATTGGTTGGAAAAATTATTCTATGAAAAAGTTAGTAGTATGAGCCAGGTTCGAGAATTGAACAAACATTATTGGGGGAGATAGTTTTGGATATGTTAACTGGAGTTAACAGAAGAAAAACGACCGGGCGAGCCAGGTGCCTAACCGGAAATGCAATACCACCTACATCTACCGGGGCCGTTGCCTCAAGGCAAGGGGCGAGGGGTGGGAGTCTGGAGTTTACTCGTATTTGGGGGGAGTGTTTTTATTTGGGGGATGTATTAGTGAGTGTGTTTGGCACTTCAGGGCCACCGTAGCGGCGCATTGAGGCCAAGCACCCAACCCGAGCCTGTTTACATTTACATTTAGTCATTTTTAGCAGACGCTCTTATCCAGAGCGACTTTTGTTTAAGGAGAGCCTGTCCACTCCCTATTAAGCCCCATTGTACCGAATTTGGTTGCAGTTCCACCAGAGTTCCACTGGGGGTGATCGTAAGCGAGTGCAAAATGAATGGGAGTCTATGGAGCTAAACGGCTAAATTTGTCTCTTTTGCCTGATTGTCGTGGAGAAATCTCAGATGTGATTGTAGTTTTTGCATGTTCAACATGGATTATAGGTCGAAAGTTGAATGAACGTGTATTTATGTCCTTTTGATTTCTTACAGGGTGAATCGTTGTTGCCCATAACACGCTAGCATTCTGCTAATGAATGCTGATTGGTTAGTGAAGGACTGACTACGACCAGAGATCCCGCTTGATGGCATCCGAAGCAGAACCAGAATGTCAGAGCATTAGCAACAACATTAGCAAGCCAAAACTCTTTCTAGCATGTGTATTGACAGGGAGAGCCTAACCTGTCAGCTGTGTTGTCGATGCCTCGAGAGAAAAAAGGAAGTGACCATTGCTTGCCGTAAAGCAGTATCTCTGGTCGTACAATGTGTATGACGTCATTGACATTTTGAAAGGCTTTTTGTAACAGAAAGGCAACTTTAAAAAAATCTAACACCCAGCAGTGTATATTTTTGTTGCCTCCCATTTCGAATTCAGAATTCAAATTACTAGACAAAAAATTATATCCTGAGAAAAGTGGATTATGAGGGGTATAGCTCCATAGACCTCTATTCATTCTGTACTCACTCGTTAGTGCCCTCATATGGAACTAGAGTGGAACTGCAACCAGTTCAGAACCCGTAAATTTCCCGAGAGTTCTCCCTATATTAGACATTCTCTGACCCAGCCCTGGCTGCTTGACTTGAAGCAAAGTGGATCTTGGTGGAACTGAATAATGTTCTACTTAATTCACAACACAGTTCTGCTGTATTGAACAATATATAAACAGTACCTGATTCACCGTAATAATGACTGCCCTACATTAGTTAAGACGTTCTTACCAGTGCAAGGACCAGCACCAGGCTCCATTCTGCAGTCATCTGAGGACAGGTAAGCTCCTGAAGATTCTGATGCAACCTCATCACTAACTTCTTTGGACTGCTGTACATTATCTGGTGGTCTGTGGGTGGTTTCTTCCTTTTTTCTTTTTTTCTTAAATCTGATACTCCGAGATGAAAGCAAACAGTCAGTCCAAAACAGTTTCGTGGCTTGGTAGATCATAGAGGTTATCAGGTACCAAAACCAGTCAAGTGTAAATTACATAGCATACCCCAGCAGGGTTCACATTCTCTGCATTTGGATGCATGCAATGTGATCCCAGTTAGCAACTAATTAAGGATAAAGTGACAATATTTACCTCTCAAGTTTTGCATCGCCTTCGTTTATTTCACACTGGTTTGAGTCGGAAAAGACAGAAGGGACAAAGTCGGGATTATTGAAGTCCATAGATACCTCTCCTGTACAAAAACAGAGTATTCTAGTGATTGGCAGTACGATAGTGTAACAGCTAACTCAAGTTATAGAAAACTTGAGTTTGCTATGCTATATAACAACGCTGCTATAACAATGTAACACAATTGAAGGTAAGTTAGCTAGTACGTTATTTTGTTGTTGTAAGCCAAACCGATTGATGTGTCTGATTTGGTGTAATGTTAACTTACCTGATATGAAGTGTGAACTGCAGAGCCGGGCATTTTTAATTTGATCCTCGTTCCAATCGGCTCTTCTGAGGGCTTGTAACCAAAGTCGTCTGCGGTTTGCATTAAAAGGAGTGTGAGTTGAGGGTATTCGGTAAAACGTAAGACCACTGTTCACAGATTTCCGATTCTGGCATCCCACAGCACAACACGACATTTTTCCGGTCGTCTTTTGCAGCCGACATGCGCAGTTGAACCTGCGTGACGTCGTGTAACGTAGGGTGATAATTGGTCTATTCAGAGAATGTCTAATATGGGGATAACTGTCACCAGCGAATGCTCAGAGCCTGTTTAAGGATATATTAGACATTCTCTGAAATGCTGCTGCCACTCTCGGGAAAACTTCCGGGTTCTGAAAGGGAAAAACTTGCCCGGGGCGCCAAATGTGCTAGGACCGCCCCTGAGCGGGATCTCTGGTCGTAGTCAGACCTTTACTAACCAATCAGCATTCATTAGCAGAATGCTAGCGTGTTATGGGCAAAATACTCATCCTGTAAGAAATCGAAAGGACAGAAGTACTCGTGCATTCAACTTTCGACCTATAATCCATGTTGAACATTCAAAAACTACAACCAAATCTGAGATTTCTCAACGACAATCAGGCAAAAGAGACAAATTTAGTTTAGCTCCATAGACTCCCATTCAGCATTCACTCGCTCGCGATCAGCACCAGTGGACCTCTGGTGGTACTGCTTAATAGGGAGTGAACAGGCTCTCCTTAGACATGCTCTGGTCTATTGCATTTGCAATTTGGCACCCTGCATCGATCGTTGATTTTATTTTATAAATCTGGGAATCCATGGGTCAGTGAATTAGGTACCCTGTAACTCAACCCAACATTTTTGTGTCCTTGTGTGTGTTGCATGTTAGAGATACAAAAAAAAGACTAAGAGAGAGATTAATTCTACTAGTTGTTTTATTAAACAAACATGTTACAGCTGCTACTAAATACATAAGTGTAGGGAGTTTACAACATTAATATGAGATACAAAATGATTTTTGTGTCATGGGTGCCTTTATAACACAAATTTCCATAACACTAACATCACATCAAGTGTTGATTAACTAAATGCCACTTTCCCTGTGCCATTTAGTATTATATTAATATGACTTAATTGATGTTCAATCCCCAGTGAATCTGATAAGACAGTATATACAGTTCATTTGAGTTGTAGTCATGGTGCTTGGGGTTTAGACAAGGTCACCCTCTGCTGGATTTTTAAGGAAGTGATCTTACTGTCCAGCTCATCCATAAACCCTTCATCCACTGATTCACTGTCCACTTCTTCCTCCCCAGCTCCTTCTATGGGAAGGAATATGTGAAGCTGTGTTCGCACTGGAGCAGGGGCAATGCGGGACGGTGGGGGCTGCTGGCTGCTGGGGAGACAAGGCTTCCCCCTGACAGACAGAGCCTGCCCTTGTGAAGATTGTCGGTACTGCAGGATCAGGGGCCGGAGTTCGCTCTGCTCTGAAGTCAAGGTGAGGCTCTGGGAGCCAGGCTTTACCACCAGCTTGGGGTTAGGTCTGATGGGCTGGGAAAAGTGGGTGTAGACGGGTCTGCAGCTCTGGGTCGGGTTTGGTGCCTTGTTGTGAATCTGGCTCTGGCTTTGACCTCCGGGGTCACATGACCTGCAGAGAGGCAGGGGAGAGGGCCGTCTGCGTAGAGGTGGACGGCAGTTGCGGGAGAAGCCCTCGAATACTGCTCGTTCTCCCGGGGTGAAGAGAGAAGGCTCGCTAATGCTGTGTGGAGATAAAGAGAGCACAGAGATTGAGGGGAGGTTGGAGAATGGGGTAAATTGGTAGATAGGAGCAGAGAGGTAGGTGGAAGGAGGCAGAGATGTGGGGAGATCTAGTTATCTTGACCACCTCCTCAAACAACTCTGCTTGACATGGATATGTTGAACGCCTCCATTTCCTTGCACTTCCTTCAGCTGGACAACATTCTGACAGTTAGCTGGTCATTCAAAACCCTGCTGTGCCAGGTTAAGGTCATGCCATCTGATAGACTGACAGATAGAGAGGAAGGAAGGTGTGGTGTGTTTCCATACATGAGGCGTGGGAGCGAATGAGTGCCACGCTCAGGTTTCTCCTTCCTGCTCTAACCCTCCTTTCAGAAACACTAGTCTGTATAACCAAGGAAACTCAGCATCACACTACATGGTTACTGTTGTGAATAGAAGCAGATCGTCTTCCCTCACCTGAGATTTATGGCTGGGAGGCTGCTCTGTAGTCAAAACAAACTCCAGGGAAGTAGTGTTCTAGTGACAAGAGGTATGTTTGAGGGGCTGAAAGGAAGGACCCGAGCAGTGTCATTGACTGCAAAAAACTCAATCTAATTTCCTGGATTTTAGATTAGTCAAGTTCAGCCAACTAAACCTTTAATTGACTACAAAATAAAACTATTCCCATCCTCCAATTGAGGGATTCTAAAAGCCAATTCCTGTTCCTTACAGAATTTACAGTAACTGACAATAATGTTCTGCAATAACTGACAATAAAAGTTTATTCCATCGTCCATTCTCTTACCCTGAAGCACCACTTCATCTCTTTATCTTTATACCGTGGTGCTGTAGAGACATAGTGCATGTCTTTGTGGAGCAGTATCACTTTACCTGAGTGGAGTGACGGTGGTCTGCCTGCGGGGGGGCTTGCCTGCAGCCAAAGAAGGCAGTCTGAGAGGGTCCCTGGGTCGGGCTTCTGTGACCGAGAGCAGGGGTGGCACGGAGCTGGACAGGAGGTAGGTCCGGACCAGGGCACGGCTCCTCTGCATGGCCTTGTGGTGCCACAGTCCGCCGGTGCCTAGGCCCGGAGGGGCACCAGGCGCCGAGCTCATATCTCCCCTCCACAGAACCAGACTTTAGAGACTGATCACACACACACGCACTCTCTCTCACACACACTTAAACTCCGTCTGCTCTCAGACACTGAGTGCACTGGCGCCCCTGGGGGCCTGCATGCGGCCAGTTGGGGTTATCAATGATGCATGCACATGAAAGATGCATCAGAGAGGCTGGTCTCTCTAGGCCGTTGAGACACCACTACCTACATACGTTACCCCCCCTCCCTCCCTTTTCCTGTTTCTGAGGTCAGCTTACAAAGCCAGGTGGTACATAGATGGACAGGGGCAAGTGGATATGGGACCTTCAGGAAATCTGATGACATTGTGCATCTGCTATAGATAACACTATGTAGCATTTATTCCTAAATAAATATGCAAGTATCAAGTCTGGGAGGGTTCTGTGCGTTGTTTGCCCAAATCATGTTCATCAATATTCTTCCGCTGTTCAAAGCTGGAATGTTTAATTTAAAATATGCAATATTTAAATACCTTACAATTGAAATTATTTGATGAATGCTATGCCCCCAAAATTTAAATGCATCTTTACAGTAAGAAAAGGCTCATATTTGTACAGTAATTACCGATAAATATTTCAGTTACATTACCCCTCGTAAATCTTTCAGTACCAGCCTTAACCACTGTGTCTAAGATCATTAACTCAACTCCTTTATGGCATTAGGTCCCCTCATCAATTAATAAGCTAAAATCTTTTTCTGGAACAAATACCACAAGACTCATGCTTATACAGACGCTCTACCCATCTGTAACAAAAGCCACACAAAGGAGAGTGCCAGGGTGCAACAGGTCAGCCCAAACAAAACCGACCCACATTCTGGCTGTCTTCATGGGCCTGGCTGTCTCAGCTTGCAGCCTCCCTGACCACAAACCTGGAACTTCTCCAGGGTTGACAGCCAACCCACAGGATGCAGATGTGATCTGGGCCCTGGGAAACAAGGCACCTTGGCCTTCACTGTAACTGGACTATACTTCAACCAAGGTGTGCCAGCCAGATGTACAACAGGCTGAGAGTTGAAAGTATATCTACAGGTTATTTATATGTAGTTTGATGGCTTGACAACTCTTGGATGATTAGGCTACCAACAGCTGAATATTGCTAATACACGTGACTCATGTCCTATGCCTAAGAAAATACTAATTAGTCTAAAATACATTTGAGACAATAAAAAGACCAATCCCAGTTTAATTTTTTTTATTGCGAAACTGCAGAAAACAAGCTTCAATTAGGTGTCACACCATTGAAAGAACACCTTCTCTAGTACTCTGGAGCTCCACCTGCACATCAGGACTCTGGAGAGTAAATCAGGAAAATATAGGAATTACAAAATAGATACATGACTGGCACATGAACAAATGTTACCAAATGTAAGCACTTGTTTGTGGTCCATTTTGATGTCCTACACCTGCAACATAACATTCCAGCTGAGAAATCTCACCTACCGTTCAGCATCCGTCCAGCCATTGGGCTACGAAGAGTCATCGTGGTGCCCTCTGCTTAGGTTTATACAGACATCAGTCTTCAGTTATTCTGCATTGAAAGAACAATAGATCAATTTACACTACAGCCAGGTTGAACAGAGAACATGCCCAATAACTGATTTATGTGGTCGGTTTTGCTATCTAGTATATGATCTGGATCATAGACAAGGGAGACTACATGAACTACTGGGTTGTTGAAGGCAACTTACCATGTGAGAGACAGGCAGTCACTTCTCAGCCTCCCTCTATCACTTGAGTCTCCTGTGGTAAGACACACACAATGAGAGTGGAGCATGAACAAGGTCTACAAAACTCCTAAGATTCTACTTCAGTGTGTGTGTGTGCATGTTGGATGGCTAACCTACAAATGTAGTCATTCGAGTTGAATGTTTAGGATATGCATATCTAGACTGGACTACCATAAATAAAGTAGAAAAGAGAGGGATTCAGTGAATGTGTCAATGAATAACAATTTAACAAAATTGTATACTACAAAATGAATTAAATTCTTTCAAGAAACTGCTGAAGGGTAAAAATGGTTCAGGGTAACCTTCAGTCACGTGAAAAAATAAATAAGTGTTTGAGAGGTGAAAGAGAGGTAAGAGAACTAGAGGTGAAGGTAAGCTTGACTTGATGGACTGAGACACTTCAGAAATGCTGTTACTGCAAAAACCCTGAAAGGGTTTAGGAGTTACATCAGAGCCATTTCACCTTAAAACATCAGGATGGCTATTTGCGGAGTCGATGGATCACTCTGGCAGAACGCGTTTAGGGACAGGAGGGGGGGTAGCCGTGTGGGGGGTGGGCATCGGCCCAGCGGTGGAGGCCAAGGGGCCTGGAGGGTAGTTCTGGCACCACACTCTGACTCTGGAGTAAGGAGAAGCTGCCATACCGCTCAAAGAAGTGAAGGCTACGGATGGGGGAATGGATCACAGTGCAGACACAGTTGGCTGCCCACTGGGGGCTGCATTGATTGCTCACAGTGCTCGATGTACACATAAGATTTTGTCCTTAAGACCAGCTGCTACAGACTCAATACACACTTTTTAAGCTCCAGACAACAGTTCACATACAAGTCACACGGAAAGTTTGTCAAAAGTTCTGGTGAAACATTACAAATTGGCTGGCCGGTCACTGGCTTAGAAGCAATTATAGAAGTACAAAAAAAAAATATAAACAGGATAAAAATAGGTGTCAGGAAAGAAGTCCAAATGGATAGAGCAAAATACACCCTGGTCGCATTATAAGCGAGTAGCCACATAGTTGAACAAGTATGAAAAGACTGGAGCCAACTGTCCCACACCCATCCCCTGTACCATCCATCCACCCCCCCACCACCCACAACCGACGATGGCCATCACTTCCATCTCTTAATGGCTGAAAAATCTTTACAAAAAACACCCAGTTGTCAGATAATTCTGACATACACATATAGGTTTCAGAACGACAATATAGCAGTGATCAGGATTGCTGGCCTAAAATAGCTTGAGTTTTGCGTCTTATGTAGCAGTATGGTACAGGAAATTCAACGTGTTTATAGCAGAAAATTGTTGATTGCGATGAATATTGTACAGCTGAATAGAGTTCCTAACAGTAAGTGAAGAAGGATGTCACACACAAACATGTAGTACTCAAGTCACTGGTAATCAAAAGAGGCCCATACATGCCTTATTAAAGACTGAGTATAAAGACTCAGTTATTCACACAAACTACCACAAAAACTGAGTTAACCCACTTCATTCCAAATCTCTGAAAACCTGGTGTAAGACCAGATGTACCATAAAAGCGATAACTGGAAATCACTGAATATGCATCTTCTGTGAACCTGCCAAAAAAAATAAAAAATGTTTTAACCTTCTTACAACTGGAAGTGTCTGCATTAAGAGACAGACCTAATATGCCTCTCACCAATTCTATAATATAGGTTAAACTGGTACTACAGGGTGATGAGAGCAAGCCCAATGAAACATCCAGCTCAACTGGTACAAGGCCTAAGAGCATCCAAGTATGAAGTACATACAACCGCAATGAAATCAACAAGCTATACCTTCGTAGAGACTCACGTCTACATGCCAAAAGGTGTTTGAGCACCTCCTACCTGTTCTGATCCTCTCAGAAGTATTTGCTGCCTCAATACACTGAATGGATTTGCATGCATCTCAAATATGTTGGTGTCAGTCTGCAGTTATACAAACCTACATTACTCGACGAGCCAGTGACACAGCCACCCACATAAACGCTTGCTTTAGTACAGAGACCAGTTGAAGTGAGAGGAGGAGTGCCACAAAACTGCACGCGCTAAAACACACACACATATCGCCATGAGTCCACAGACATGAGGGCTGGGGGCAGAGGAGTACTGCACTGTGAATCCATTCTTCAGGAGTGTGATGCCAGAAGCCCTGTAGAGTCTTTCCCCAAAAAACAGTGGGGTGGCAGAGAGAGATAGAAGTTAAGTTTGGGTATATTTTCCAATATTTTTTTTAAATCATAAACATGGGACACTTACCTTTTCAGCAGATCTGTTAGCATACCTCTTGCTGCAAACAAGTCCAGGCTCTACTGTCCACTGACTTCTGCAGTACTACTCATCATCCTCAACGTAACCAACTGCCGGAGCCTCAACTGTGGAATGGGGCAGTCTGGGCTGTGGTTTTTGCCTCTACTGCACAGCTACTGCACCCCCATGCACTCAAGACACATGACACAGACAAGAGACAAGCCATTCGCTCCCCACAACTCAGTACCACAGGTCTCTTGCTTCTGAAGGATGAAGAACGAAGGTATATGGGAGGGGAAGGCCCGCCGGAGAGTTCCAGCAGTTCCACTACAATGGTTCTGGGAATGATACCCTTTTCCAAACCAGGACAAGATTCTACAAACCAAATATTGAACTAAGTGTTGTTCATTCTTTTTTTGTTGGTAAACTAGTTCACTGCAAAGCAAACTGGAGTACGCTTAAATGATAACGGTCAGACACTTTTGCCAAAGTACTTTTGTTCACTTTATAGACTACTCTTTTTCCATCTCCTCTTTGTTGCACTCTGACATGCCTAGTTGCTTAAGGGTAAGCTTTCACTTGGTTGGCTACAAAGACCACAATACTCATTTTAAGGTATGTGAACCCAGGCAATACAATACTTCAACTAAGACCTAAAACAGTTGGCAGAGTTGAGTTTAGTATAGCCATGTCATCTTAGAGGAATGTCCAGATTTTGCTAGCTGAAGGACAGTATACCTAAAAACAAAGGAATCATTAATATCTCCTAAGATGGGATGCCAGATCTAACTACTGGTCATGTTACAAGGCCAGGCTAGATGACAGTCAAAGTAAATGAAACATTACTATGCATTCAAGGGATATCTTGAGTTCAGTTCTCCAACAGTGTCGTTTTGCCATTTAAAGTTTTCTTTTTTTTTTTTTTTTACCCAATGGTCCATTACAAATCCTATGAGATGTAAGAAAGAATTTACAGGACTAAACTGTGGGTTCTTGGTCTCTCTTACAGCCTGCAATGACCTCTCAGATGGACACCTGTTAAAAGAAATGTACAGAGAACCAACACACAGAAATAGCATTACAAGTGTTCAGGTTTGCATGAGCTGGTCTCCAAAGACCTGACAATCTCCAGATGGATGGATTGACGATATGAATACTGTGATGTCGGAAAAAATGAGAAGTGTCATCAAATGAAGTAAGGCCAAAGTATCAGTCACAGGCCCCTTCAAGTGAACAGATGATTTCCAGCATTTATGCCTGAGCCATTTTACCTTGGAAAGTCTACATCAGGATATGTTGCGGTTCTGAGCATTAACTACTGTTTTGTAGATTTGATACATTTTATGGCAGCGATTAAATGAAATTTAAATCAAATGGGCAACAATCTAAACGCCCAATAATGAGTTGTGTAATATAGTAAATGTGTAGCCAAGTAACATGAATGGAAAACAATTTGACAGAAGTGTAATTTTGTCAACAGAAACCACAGCACAATTGTCAATTCATGTAATTCGGCATTCAACACACCAAAATTTTTTACAAGTTGCATCAAAACTCAAACTCCCAAGTATGTGTGCCTTCAAATTAAGTTGGTGTAGGTTGTCAACCTGCAACCTCAACCTGTCCAGGAAACAACCAACAAGCGCCAAGATTTCTGTTGCCAAAAAAAGCCACTGTCTGCTGTGCCAAGACTACAATCTAAGGCTCCAAGGTTTTATCGAGGCACCCCTTATACTGCCGGTTTGTTCCATAATCCACATGGAATTATAAATGTCCATTAAAACTGAATATATCTTAATTTAGCAAGTATCCATACTTCAAGACAACTTAACTCCTAGAACTAGGAATTTGGGTTCGGAACCAGAAATAGGTCAAAATGATATTTGCAGAGAATTTGGAGAGAACCAATTTGTAGTTTTTATTGTATTACATGTTTAACTTCCAAAATTTGAAATGGCACAAAACACAGCCATAGAAAGGTGAGAAAACGTTACAATTATCACCACTTACGACACGAGTCACAGAGCATGATACACCTGGATAAGAAATAATACATGGATGAGCGCTAACTGGATCACAGAAGGTGGTCCAACAATTTTTTTTATACTACTCTAAATACAAAATAAAAGGATAAACTACCTAAACTTGCCATAAAATGTATAAGTCTTCAGGCTAAAATGCAGGAACACTTTCAACTTAAATACAATAATGATTCAAGGTATTCAGAGAATCTCTACACAAAAGCGCTGCTTTGAGAATGACACTAAACTTTTAAAAACGAGGCTTCTTGGCCGGCCCATCAAACTCCTCACGGACCCTGCCAAACCCTTGGTTATTGGGGCCCATTCCCCTAGGACCACCTTGGGGGAAACGCTCATTGCGCTGTGTGGATCAAAGTTAAAAGCAACAATAGCCGTTTGGAAGGTAGGAGGGATGAGGCAATAGGCCAGTGCAATGGCACACAGTTCAGGTCCATATGCCCCCATATGCAGGGGAGAGGTGTAAGGGGGTGTAGATATAGATAGTTGGAGCGTAAAGAGATTTTACAAAAAAAGTAACCAGCCGGAGACACATCCGTAGGTAACGTTCGTTGAAATAGTTCCAATATGAAGATCCACGGGTGCCACAGGTAACATACGGAGAAGGAAGAAAGGGTAATGTTTTCGTTAGTCAGTGCCTGTCCTAGACTGGTGATGCATGCTAATGGCTGAGCTAACCTACACCACCAATGGCCTTTTTATTCCAAGCCACTACTTGCACACACGAGTGCCCTAATATTTGGGAATGTACAAGCCTACTGATTCCAATATTCCCCAGTAAATAAATTACTATTAGTACTTAACACTGGGTTGATTACAAACTATGAACGGACAATTATTTATGCACCAGTTCTCCAAAACTGTTGTGCCAAGGAAATTGGTCCAATATATGGATACCTCCCTTACTCTTGTTGTCGGGTATGCCTTTATTTTTGTTGCACATGAACAGGTTCACTGTGGTGCCTGAACATTCTATAAACTTATTTAGTAGGTCAGTAAAGCATTCTGTATGCTTATTTTCTGGGGCATAGCTTATGTCTGGTTTAAGACTGGGCAGATAACTAATGTAGCCAAGTTATAAGTTGTCGTTTTACCTTACTATAGCCTAATAAAAATATCACAATCAATTTATTCTTAGTGTGGAAATAAATTACTACTACAGATGTACACGGAGGGGGTTGTTCCTGATCTTATACTTATTTCATAGACTAATTGATACTATAGTCCAGAGAGACCGTGTCCACATATCCCGTTAATCGTGTTAGGTTATAGACTTAAGCTACTAAGCTAGTTTCATTGTTTATTTTACACATTGTTACATCAACATTTTGTTTGTGTTGTAATCCAAAAGTGGTCGTCACCAAGTAAAGATTCAGAACCCAAAATGATTCTGTCTTCCACTCAGCTAGTGCAACCAGCCCTTCGGGGTCTGACCAAATTGCACATCCAGGATATGTGAGCGGTTGCGTGTAATTTCATTGCACCTTGCTAGATGCGAGTTAAAAAAATGTGGTATTACTGAGCAATATGAAATACAACCATGTTTGAAAAAATTCATCCAGTTATTATACACCCTTTTCCTAAATGTAAATGTTCCTGATGTAGAGCTTGTTATAACATGTAAGACCATAGGGTTTGCAATTACAGCGTAGGCAAATGTTGACTAAGAACACAACTTTAGTCATGTACCATAGTGACAAAACCCTGTTGAAGCTGTAGAGTTCCATTAAATTCTCAATCACAAGTTATAGAAATGCAAACTACCAAGTGTCCACTTGCATATCATGCATACGCTAAATAGCCAACATGGCCCCTTAATAATCATTGATTTCCAATAAACTTGCATCAGAAACCGGCAAATACAGATTCTGAAGACACAGGTAAAAAAAAAAAAAAAACCTTTATGCATGGTCCAAAGTACCAAAAAAATTGAAATCAAAACTAATAAAAAAAATTGCATGGTGGCTTAACGGTTTTGTTCACTGCTTGCTTCTGCAATCCAATGACATCTACAATAGCCTACCTTTTTACATCCTAGCAATGGCTGAAACAGGGTATGTGCACCCCAGCGTACATCCAAGTATGCAAACCTGTCAAAAGGCCAAGCCTGCCTCCATCCCTCAGTTCATGACCATTGAGGTCAGCAATTTCCACCAAATGTTTCACTGATTAGGTTTTTTTTTTTAAGAATTATGCTTAAAAGAAGTCAACCAGCACTAAACCACTTCAACTGAATTGCTTGGCTCCAAAAACATGGCTGGGCAAACATGACAACTACGTAGCTGATCCATGCCACGCGAAAGCAGGATGTTCTCAAACTCATCGCACTGCCGCCCACTCAAACATTCACAGGGTTCTTCCCATGCCACATGATTCCACTCATGTTTGGTAG
This sequence comes from Osmerus mordax, assembly GCF_038355195.1. Taxonomy (NCBI): domain Eukaryota; kingdom Metazoa; phylum Chordata; class Actinopteri; order Osmeriformes; family Osmeridae; genus Osmerus; species Osmerus mordax. The sequence goes on from NC_090067.1 coordinate 8,181,369, forward strand.
CTAAAGTTTACTGGCTTGGTATGGTTAAGTGGTGTGACCACTAAATAGCAGCAACCCATTCCCCGCAAAAACATAAGAAAAATGCTGCCTGTTCACATCTCGTTGCTGAGAAAATGTGCCTGTCGGGCTCACACAAGACAGGGCTTGCAATGGAGGTCTGTTACACGTGAATCACAGAGTTCTGGGGATTGTCGCAATTTATTAGGTTTAGTGCAGGTTGACTCTTTTCAGACAAAGAAGACAATGTAAGTGGAGGAACTGAGGGGGCAAGCTGTTGGTGGCTACTCATTGAGTGCAGAGTTCGATTTATCCCCAAGATAAATCAGGAAGACAAACACTTTTCATTCCTAACTAAGTTTCCCGAGTGAGAAGTGAGATAGGTCAGACACAGGCTTAAGCCAAGCCTCTCACATATCTTCAGTTGCCACTCTCACAATTGGTGCTACACCGGCAGCATAGACTAGGCCGAACACCGAACACTGTTCTCTTAGTGAGGATACATTACCATTTCGTTCCCCATGGCACCTCCTGCAGGGCCGCCCCTGCCCTGATGTCCCTCGAAGCCCATCCCACCCATTGGGAACTTTTGGTTGGGGCTGCCAAAAGGCATTTCTAACAGGGACAAAAGGACTAAATGTCACACGCACACAAAGATAAGGTGTCCCTTATGCATGCCCTTATGGGGGACACCCATAAGGGCATGTCATCAGAACTCTCAATATGTGTCAAGGTTTAGAAATACAATTAAATCATCAATATTTTATTTATTATTGATTATTTCATATTTAAGTTCATTCCAGATATCGAGCACAATTGGTTTGCAGAGGAAACTAATTGGAAATGAAAAACTAACCTGCCATGCCTCCCATGGCTCCACCAGCATTCATCCTCATCTCTCTCTCCCTCTGTGACAGAAAAACCATCAGAATATACACAATAGCCAACCCAGGCTTTACAGTATTGGTTAGGTAGATCTAAGGTCACCAGAGCTCTGCATTAAAGTAGGGCATGGTAAATCACCCATGGTTGTTTCACAGTATTAGAAGTTCTTGAATCAAAGTACAAATACAGTTTTTTAAAGCACTGCAGCACTTCTGCTTACGTTTTATTTGCGATGCCAGGCTACCTGCACTTACATTGTCCATGAAGTTTCCCATTCTGTAGTTCTCCTCTCGCTGCCGCCTCATCTGCTCCTCCATCTCCCTCTGGCGAAGCATCTCCTCCTCTCGCCTGCGACGCTCCTCTTCTTGTCTGCAATCCAACACAAAATATTTTACCTCACACACTTCAAGTCCCCAACTAGATAGTGTTAATTGGTAACAAGATGTCTACAAGATGTAAAAAAAAAAAAAAAGGAGGGTTTTAATTAGGATAACAGGAAGTTTGCCATGTGAATGACAGTGGGGTAGGAACCAAGTAGTACCTGATCTGCATCTCTTTCCTTTTCTGCATCTCCTGACTGTGCATCTCCTCCATGCGGCGTAGCTCCTCCTGACGTCGAAGCAGGTCTGGGTAAACAAGGAAAAACAAGTCAGCCACATCAAACACCAACCAAAACACTTATCCTAAAATAATAATAGCAGTAATTATTGGGCAGGACTGAGTAGGCATACTACACTTGCCTTGGCGGAGCATGTTAGCCTGGTGCTCATGGAAGGCATCGTCCATCTCTCCCTCCAGCTTCTCCCTGGCCTCTCTTATATTCTTCTCCACCTGCTGTCTCTGCTGCTTCTCCATCTCATCCAGGGACTTCCAGCGTTTCGAGTACTCAAACTCGAATGTGCCGGGCCGGGCAAAGCGGGGCGGCTCCTCTCTCTCTCTGAAGAGTGAGCAACAGGGGTGGGTGAAGTAACATGTATTTGGTAACGGAAAATTTGCTAACGAAATTATAGAAATAGTATCTCTATAAATAGTATTTCTGAAAGAAAATCTTGAGGATGAATCAGTGTTTTGAGTTAATTAATTCATCAGACAAATGGATTTGACAGCTGTGAAATGAACCACCCCTCCCCCACCACATCTCAGATCATCTGCTGAGCACCACTGATTTAGGTCTTTAGCATCACAATGAGAAGCCAAGCAACATTCAATACTGATCAAACATTTTTTGTGTTAAGCCAATCCACCATCAAATAGGGGTGGTGCAATTAAAACAAATACATTAGTTAGCCATGTAAAGCAGTCAATGTTGTGGTAAAGACCGTGCCTTACTTTTGATAATTGGGGTTCTTTTGTGCCAGTTTCTCAGGTAGGCCATCTTCATCATCATACTGTTCAAGAGGCTCCACAACAATTGGACGAGGTGACCTGAGCAGATTGAAAGATATATAAATTAATCAGTATGATGCATATTTTAGTTATAAATAGGATGGACAGTCATGTACTTTATTCTTACGTGGTAAGCAAAAAGATTCCATCATTGCAACGGTCCAGGGCCTTGCGGGCTGCGGGTTTTGAAGCAAACTCAACGATGCCCTTGCCAGAAGAACGACCGCGGTCATCTACAATGACCACTGCTCTCTCAACCAATCCGAACTGAGAAAAGGCCTCTTCAAGGAGTTCGTTGGAAACATACGGTGACAGGTTCTTCACGGACAGAGCAGCAGGGTGTGTTGCAAAGCGCACACGAAGCTGACGGCCCCTCATGGGGACATCATCCAGCTCAGCTTTTGCTATCTCTGCCAGTGCACGGGACTCCTAAAACAGATATTTTGAGTTATTTTACATTGTTACGTACAAAATTACTTAAAGCTAGTATATTCAAGGGGCACTCAACAAGTCAACATAGCATTGTGATCTTACCAGCCGGATGAAACCAAATCCTTTACTTTTGTTGAGGAATATCTCACTGGGCTCCCCATATTTAGCAAACAGCTTCTTGAATTCATCGTCTGAGATATCGTTGGTCAAATTTCCGATGAAAAGTCGACAACGTTGTGTGTAGGTTTTCTCACCAGGTTTCAACAGTAAGGATAACGTAGCTTTGAACTCCTGTAGATAAAGAAACGGGATAATAGTCAGCTCAATATTGTTGTTTCGTTAGTCAGCTGGCAACAACTCTCCCACCACAACGACAATAAATGAATCAACAAATAAAAATGCTAATCCAGCCAATGTGGCAATGCTAAGGCTCAATACATCTAGCGACAAAGGGAGTTGGATGTTAAGCTAGCTAGCTACCCACCCTCCGATAGCTACTGTGCGCATTTGAAATCACAAGCTAGCTTTGACACAACGTAGCTGGCTAACACAAAATGGCGGATAGGCCTCATTTCCCATACTATGCCATAGCAAGAAAAGAGCACCAACGCTTGCAGTAATTAGTTAGCCAAGTGTTGCTGTAGCTGCATTGTTCACGCGATTCACGACGACAAATCCTTATTTTTTTGTTATTTTGAACACCAATCTAAAGGTCCAACCATCTATAAACATGTGTGCAATACATTTAATCGTTTAAAACATCTAGCTCTAAATAGACACCAGTTTAATACCATTATTTGATTTAGGATAGCCTTAGCTCTACCTTGGGTGCACTGTTTTCTTCAACTCGGTCTATCTTCCGTTTTTGAGGTTCTTGCTTGGACCTAACCGTCGATGGCGATGCTTTCTGACCGTTTCCAACTCCTGGTTTTTGCAGATTCTTGTTCATTTGGTTAGGTTGAGGTGATGGGATTACAGGCTTCGGCGGGGGCGACGATAATACAGGTTTAGGTGGAGGAGACTGCATCTTTGGTTGTGCCGCAGCGGCCTGCTGTTGCTGTGCGGCAGCGGCCTGTTGTTGCTGTGCGGCAGCGGCCTGTTGTTGCTGTGCGGCAGCGGATTGTTGCTGTGCGGCCTGCTGCTGCTGTTGTGCTGCAGCGGCCTGCTGCTGTATCTGTGCCGGGCCTTTCATGGTTAGTGCAGGTCCAGGGGTCGGCGGTGGCCGATTCAGCTGCTGAGCCAGACTTGGAGGTTGCTGTGGCTTCTGGTGGGTTAACTGTGGAACCTGGTTGGGTGGCTTCCCAAAGTTATTTCCAAGCTGTGGTCCACGGTTTTGAAATGGGAGCTGATTTTGATTTCTGAAGTTCGGGTTGCCCATTCCACCTCGCATAGCCCCAGGTCCAAGGCCGTTGCCTCGTCCGCCTCTTTGAAATCCTCCACCGCCACGATTTCTGTTAAACCTGTCCCTAGACATGTCGTTTGAGTACTATTACGGCTTAAAGTATGTGTCAATAATGTATCTATCTAATGTTTCTAACGCAATCTTTCTATTGTCCAAAGGACCTGCCTCTTCTCACACAAGATGGCGATTGAGTTTTTGATTTGGATGCTCTACGTGATTTGCCCGAAGGGGGAGGAACGCGTAGTTTGTATACGCCCTACTACATTCATTGGTCAATTTCTAGTCATCTTCTTCTTGTTGTTGTTTTACAGCGTTTGGCATTCAGTTTATTGGCGCTTTACTGCCACCTGCACCGAAGTGTGGATGACACAATAGAATTGCAATATAAATCCCCCAAACCTTAACCCTAAAAACATCCATACACACACATGCTAAACTACATTGTATCCTGGATGGACTCTGGTCTCTCACCCATGTTCAGTAATCCTTTCAATATTAATTCCTATTAATTCACTATTTCAGTAGGGCTTTCCATGCTCTGGGCATGTCTATACTTTGATTGTGGTTAACTGAACTCCAAAGGCTTTGGTTGAACAGCTGTTTAATATGCTTGAGTGCATTGAATTAGTCTAGAACAAAAGTATTGGCAAAACAGCTTTCATTTCAAAACAATTTAATCTGAACACTTGTCTTGAAATACAGATCAATCTTGAAGTTTTTTGGACCTGTGTGAGACTGAGAAATTATGTTTGTGACGTATGTGTGTGCGTTTGTGTTTGGGGGGTGGGAGGGTGATAAACAGATGAACAGAGTGTGTATCTGTTCACATGTGATTACATATGCCATGCATGCTTAGGTGTCCCAGGCAGCATGCCAGACAAGGGACAGACATCAACCCCACCCTTATCAGAGAAAGGCAGGCGGATGATGAAAGCAGTAAAAAACATTCTGTCACCCAACTTTCTTCTATTACTTGGTATTGCACCCATGTAACTCAATTTAAATGGACAGTGATAGGGTGGTATAAAAAGGTTTTGCAAGAATTTAGTATCGACTTCACACCCATGATCTGGTAAGCCTGGACCCGTTAAACAGACCAGAAAACTGAAAAAGCTATTCTTGCAAATCACTCTCTTCAAAGGTAGGGGTTTCACAAAATATTTTTTATGCATTCCATGACAGTAGTTAAAAACTAAAATACAAATGTATGTGTTGATTTATGTGTTGGCTTCTTTATCAAGACTATGGTATACTGTCAACTTTAATTGCAAAGGTCATAACATCATGCACCCCATTGAGCTTATATTTAAATGGAAGAAAAAAGAACACTATTATGATTTGTTTATGTTTTTTTGTTGTTGATCTTCACCCAATATCACTTATGTGACAAGATTTTGTGTATAATTTTTAGATAACATTTTGGTTCATGCAAAGATCTTACCTTAAAGAGTAAAATCTGAATGCTCACATCAAGCCATCTAATTTCTTAAACCAGATCAGTGATCCAGCTGACAACACCAGGAGTCATGGCAGAATCAAGAGACCACGGTCTGTATTGTTTTTTATGGAACAGTACTATTACACATTCTCTCAATTCCACACCTATCTTTGAAATTGAATATCGATAAATTAGGCTGCATCTACGTAGTGCTAAATAAAATCACACTGTTGTTTTAAATGATTGAATAAACCACTATATTCAGTATATTGTTTTATTTCAGCATAATATCAATAGTTACTTAGCATGCTTTCGCACAAATAATGCATTAGCTATAGTGTCATCTAAACATAATTCACTCAATTCACTTCATTTCTAGTTGGGAAATTCCTGGAGGAATTCAGGGAAGAGATCTCATCTGGGGTGCGGTCAGCTGGGTCCATAGTGGAGGCTGTAATATCACAACAACTAATTACAGAGGATCAAGTGCCTGCAGTCAGGGACGCCCTGACCCTAAATGGCCAGATGAGGGCACTGTTTGATGCAATTGAGTCAGCGTCACCGCAAAATAGAGTTGGCTTCCACCTATTACTGACACTGAAAGAGCCTGAACTCATGGCTGAACTAGGTGAGTGAAACTACTGACATTGTAGTTTGAATGTTAAGACAAAACTAAATGCATATAAAACATGTTCTCATAAAATATGTTATTCATTTCCAATCCCAATAGAGCATAGGCAAAGAAATAGTAAGACAACACAGACAGAATCAGAACAAGCATATGAAGGAGGAAGGAAAAAAAATGAAGATAAAACTGGACCAAAAGCTAACATACAGATAAAGAAAGACAATCTGAAAAGACGAAGACTTGAAACGATGCGAGCCATCGAGGAGATTGAGAGACTTTGGGAAGGGAGCAAAAGAGAGAGAGATGAAACGGACATGATGAAGGCCAGGATTCAGCAACAGCTAGAAGAGATTGACAGGTTGGTGAAAGAGAAAGAAGAGCAGAGCGTGAACATGGAAGAGATGAGGAGGGAGATAGAGAGCGTGAATGTGAAGCTGGAAAAGAACAAGGAGGAAATAAACCAGGAGAAAGAGAGAATCCAGCAAATGTGGGCCGATTTACAGACAGAGAGGGACATCTTGGAGGGACGGAGGAGTGAGATAATCAACGAGAGACACAGTTTGCTGTTGATCAAGCACGAGACGTTGAAAGCAAAGGAAGAGATAGAGCAGAGTAAAGCGATCACAAAACGTGAGCAGGAGAACATGGAAAAGATAAAGGCTGATATTCAAGCACAGATAACAGACATTGAGAGGAGAATGAGGGACACAAAACAAGCAAAAGAGCAGATGGAAGACATCAGGGATCAAGTGCACAGGGAAAGAGATGACCTTGAGAAAAAACAAGATGACATCAAGAATCAGAAAGAGCAATTTGAGCAGATTAAAAAGGAGCTCAACAAAGTTAAAGAAGAGATAGAACGAAGGTGGTCTGAAATAGAAAGAGAGGAACTTGAACAGAGGGCCAGGATCCAAAAAGAGAAAGAAGACCTGGAGAATATGCGAACTGAAATGCAGAGAGCAGAGGAGGACATTGAGGAAAACAGGAAAGAAACCAAGAGAGAGAAAGACTATGTGAACAACCTGAAAACACAGATACTTATTGAGAAGGATTCAGTAGAAAAGGACAGACAAGCGATATTGAGGAAACAGAAAGAATTGGAACAGGCAATGCTTAAAATTAAAATGGACCAAGAAGAAATAGAGCAAACCAGGGAAATGTCACAAAAAGTAAGAGAGAGATTGGAACAGACAGAAGTTGACCTTCAGAGACAAATGCAAGAGATTGAGAAACAAATGGAAAAGACCAAGAAAGCAAATAGCGTTATGGAAAATATGAAAGCTGAAATCCAAGGACAAAATCAGGCACTAGAAAAAAAGCAGGATGACACTAGAAGAATGAGGGAAGAGCTGGAGAGAAGAAGGTATGAGATTGTAAAAGAGGGTCTGGATCAAAGGGCTGAAATACAGAGGGAGAGGGAGGAAGTTGAAAGTATGAAGCTTGACTTGATGAAACACAAAGACATGGAGAGAATCAGACAAGGCAGAGAGAGAGAGGAGGCCAGGCTGTGGAAAGATGAAAGAAGGCGTGAGAAACAAGAAATTGAGCAAATGAGAGCTGAGTTTCTGATAGAAAAAGACAACTTGGAAAGAAAACAGCAGGAGACGGAGAGGGAGAGACAAGATTTGGAGAGGGTACATTTTGAGACAATGAAAGTGAAAGAAGAGTTGGAGCAAAGCCAGGAAATCACAAAACAAGAGAAAGCAAAGATGGTTCAAATGAAGGTCAATATACAGAAACAGATTGATGACATAGAAGAGAAAATTGCTGAGACCAGGCAAGCCAAGGACAAAATGGAAGAAATGAAAATGGAGATACAAAGAGAACGTAATGATCTGGAGGCGAGAAGGGAAAAGGTCAGGAAAGAGATAGACCACTATGAAGGTATCAAACTTGAGATAATTCAAGTAAAAGAAGAAATTGAGAGGAAATGGTGCGAGACTGAGAAAGAAGAAATGGAACAGAGAGCAAAAGCCAGCCAAGAGAAAGAAGCACAGGAACAGCTGAAGGACGACGTTCAAAAAGCGAAAGACGAACTAGACAGAGAAAAGATGGAGGCTGAGAAAGATAGAGACAACATTGAAAACATGAAGGCCAGCTTAAAACACGAGAGGGACAGTGTGGACAGAAAAATCAAGGAAGCCAAAGCGAAGAGTGACAGCATGACAGAGATGGAGCACAAGATACAAGATGAAATGCAAGAGATGGAGAGAATCAAACTCATCACATTGCAAGACAAAGACAATGTCTCACAGATGAAGGTTACGCTTCAGAGACAAATGAGAGAAATGAAGGATCATATGGAGGAAACGAACAGAGCCAGAGAGCAGGTGGATCAGGAAAGGGCTGTCCTGGAGAAACACAGAAATGAAATGGCAATAGTTAAGGTGGATAGGGAGCGACAAAGATATGAAACAGTTAAACAACAAGCAGGATTGCAAAAGGAAAGAGAGATGTTGGAGAACTTGAGAGATGAGATTAAAAGAGCTAAAGAGGAGTTGGAAAAGGCACAGCAGCTGGAAAAAGAAAGAAGGGATTTGAAGCTAAACGTGTATGACGCACAGCAGGATAAAGAGATGCTTGAGCAAATCAAATCTGAGATTCTAGATGAAAGGGCACTTCTTCAAACAAAACATCTAGAAGCCGCAAGAGAACGAGAGGACTTGGATCTTCTGCGTAGTGAGACACTAAACGAAAAACTAAAGATTGAGAATCAAAAGGATGCAACCATCCAAGAAGGAATAGAGCAGAAAGCTGCATTTGAGAGAGTAAATGAGGAATTTGAAATTCAAATAGAGAAGGAGAAAAAAGAAATGCAACATGACAGAGATGTGATAAAGCAGGATAGAGACCAGGCAGAACAAATGAAAATCAAAATGAAGAACCAGGAAGAAGAAATGAACAGAACCATTCAGAAGACAATGCAAGCTAAAGATCTGATGGAGAGGATGAAAGCCGAGATTGAGAGAGAAAAGGAACTTTTGGAAAGAATAATGGACCAGGCCAGGAGAGAGAAAGAGCCATATGAAAAGGTCAAGAATGACTTGAACAGGGTCAAAGAAGAGATGGAAAAACTGTGGGATGAGGTAGAGAGGGAGGAACATGAAAAAAAGATAACACTCAAAAGTGAAAATGAAGAGTTGAAGAAGCGATTGGAAGAGATCAAGAATGAGATTGGAAAAATTCAAACGCTGAAAGATGACCTTCAGCATCAGAGGGAAGAGATTGATGCTAAAATGGAGCGGGTTATTATAGAACTAGACAAACTGGAAAAAACAAAGACTGAGATGCAGAGAGAAAAAGTGGACATTGAAAACAAGATGGCAAAGACTAAGTCTGAGAGAGATGAGTTGGAAAGAATGAAGTCTGAGATGGATATCCAGAGGGATGACATTGAAATCAAAATGCAACAAGCAAGAGCAGAGATAGATGAGATGAGATCTATGAAGGAGGACATCCAGAGACAAAAACAAGAGCTTGATGACAGGCTGCAAAAGACAAGGAGAGAGATGAGAGAGACTGAACTGATCAAAAGTGAGATAGAGTGGAAGAAAAAGGATGTTGATCACAGAATGAGAAAGACCATGAGAAAAAAAGAAGAGACGGAAAGGATGAGAGCTGAGATTGAGAAAGCTAAAGAGGAGATGGACCAGAAGATGAGAGAGACGCAGAGAGAAAAATTTGAAATTGAAAGGGCCCAGGCTGACGTAGAGAGGGCAAAACAAGAGCTGGAGATACAAATGGATGAAAGCTTTGGTGATATTAATGAGGGGGGACTAATAAATGCTGAGTTACTCAAGCTGATTGAAGATGTGGACAGAACCAGAGAGATGGTGCATCAAATAAAAGGGCAGATGGAAAATCAAATGGAAAAAAGCAACATGAACATGGACGATAAGAACAGAGTGAATGCTGAAATTCAAAGATTGATTCTTGAGATGGAAGAAATTAGAGAAGTGTTAAGAAGGGTCAAAGATGAAACTGATCAAAACAAAGATATTCTGAAAGAGGAAAAGGACAGCATCAAACAGATGAAGACGGAGATTAAGAAAAAAATTAAGGAAGTAGACCAGCGACTAGAAAAGAATATGCATGAGAGGGATGAGTTAGAGATACTGAAGATAAAGATACAGAGACAGAGAGAAAATCTGGAACAAATAAGGGAACATATAACTAGAGAGAATAACAAGATGGAAATGATGAGAGAAGAGATACAGAGAGAAACTACAGAAGTCAACCGGGCAAGAGAGGAGATTCAAAAATCCCAAAAGAGAATGGAGGAAGACAAAGCAAACCTGCAAAGAGATAAGGTATGTAGAGTATTTGTTTTCTTAAGATTGTGGGTATCATGATAATACTATCTAATACAAATGCTATACTGTATAAATGTTCCAAAAGGTAAGTTGCAATGGAAGTTGTAAGGTGTAAAGTAAGTTGTACTGTAGTGCAATGTTTTTTTGGTTCTTGTTGGTAATTCCAGCTTTAGTGACACATTCTAAACACCATGAAACAATTCTTTAATTTTGGAAGGATCTTATGGATACTTTGAAAACTGAGCTTGTAAGACAAAAACAGGAAAACAGATTGGAAAAGAAAATACAAGTTCAGACCTTTGTGAAGAAACATCAGGATGTAACTGATAAGAAATACCTTGAAGCTGCAATAGCTGAGACATCTGAAGGAGAAGAAGACAAAGACATGGGAGAGGACAGGATATCAAATGAGAAATTTGTTTACAAGGAAACAAGTTCAAGTTTAGAAAGGGGTGTTGGGGAGGATGACATAGAAAAACAGAAAGATGAGACTGATGTCATCTTGGAAATACCAAAGATGGAAAATTATGATTTGATCGTCCAGAAATCTAATAGTGAGGTGAAAAAGATTGTAGAAAACGTAGAGAAACAGGGAGCTGAAGTACGGATAGAGCAGGCAAGGCCTGAGATGCAGAAACAAAAAGATGACATTGAAAACAAGATGGCAAAGACCAAGGCTGAGAGAGATGATCTGGAAATAATTAAATCTGAACTACAGATACAGAAAGAAGAAATGGAAATCAAAACGAAACAAGCAAAAGCAGAGATGGATGATATGAGATCTATGAAGGAGGACATTCAGAGAGAAAAACAAGAACTCAATGACAAGATGCAAAACACAAAAAGAGAGATGGCAGAAATGGAAATACTGAAGGCTGAAATGGAAATAAAGAAGAGGGACCTTGAACAGACAATTAGGAAGACCACAAGAAAGAAAGATGAACTTCAGAATGCATGGGCTGAGCTAGAGAGAGCTAAAGAAGTGTTGGAACAAACAGGGGAACAGGCAGATAGAGATGACATTAAACGAGAGGAGAGGTTGAAAGAGGAAAAAGACCAAATAAAACTGATGAAGAACGAAATGCAGAGAAAGAGAAGAGAGCTAGACCAGCGATTGGAGAAGAATGTCCGTGAGAGGGATGAGTTAGAAATACTGAAGATAAAAATACAAAGACAAAGGGAAGAGATGGAACAGAAGATGGAGGACGTGATGAGAGAAAGTCAAAGAATGGAAGTGGTAAGAGACGAGATAAAGAAATGCCAAAAGAAGGTTGAGGATGACAACAAAGACTTGGAGTGTATGCAACATCAACTCGTCAACCAAAAGATTGGACTGGAAAATCAACAAAAAGAACTAGATGTAAAGGAAAGGGAAATTGAGGCCAGGGGAAAAGACATGTTGAGATGGAGAGATGAGTTGGAATCAAAGCAAGAATGCATAAGTGATTACCTTAACAGAGAGAGACAAGACATCCATAACACGAAGGCCGTGATAGCTAAAGAGATTGCAGAAGAAAGAGATGAGATAGAAAAATTGAGGAATCACCTCATAGAGAAGAGAGAGGAGATTCAGTTGGCTTTAGATGATATCAGGAAAAGGAAAAGCGATCTGGACCAAATGAAGGTAGATATAGACAGAGACAGACAAACACTTGATGAGCAAAGCAGAAAGGAAATGGATGTGGGTGGGTTGACACTGAGAATAACAGAACTGGTGATAGAAAAGGGTTGCATAGAGCAACAGATTGCAGAATTTAAAGAGGTTAAAGAGAAATTGATAAAGGATATAAAAAACCATATGGAGGGCTTGGAGGTAAAACGTCAAGAAACACAGAGATTGAAAGGGGAAATTGATGAGCTAACGACACAGAAAATTGAAATTGAAGCTCATATTGACCAGGCAAAGAAGGAGATGGACAGTCTAGAGGAGACTATGGCTAAAATACAGAGACAAAACCAAGACACAGAAAAAAAGATGGCAAAGGACATGATAGAGAGAGATGTACTGGAAAGCTTGAAATCTGAGATACAGATGGAGAAAGAGGAAAATGAAAGTAAAATGCAACAGGTGAGAGCAGATATGGGTGAGATGAGATTGATGAAAGAAGACATTCAGAAAGAAAGGAATGACCTTGAAGACAAGTTACAAAAATCCAAAAGAGATATGAGAGAGATGGAAATACTTAAGGCTGAAATGGAAATAAGAAAAAGGGATCTAGAACAAACCATGAGGAAGACCAATAGAAAGAAGGACGAAATTGACAACATGTGGGCTGATATTTACAAACATGAAGAAGAGATGGAACAAAGAAGGGAGGTTATGGACAGAGAGAAAGATGAAATTGAAAAAGGAAAAGCAGAGTTAAAGGAGGAAAAGGATCAAATCAAACAAATGAATAGAGATATTCTGAGGAAAAGAAGGGATCTAGACCAGAGAATGGAAAAGACCATGCGAGAAAGAGATGAGCTGGAAATACTGAATTCCAAGGTAAAGAGACAAAAGGACGAACTGGAAGAACTTATGCAAAATCAAATGACAGAAAAACTGAAGATGGAGTTGATAACAGATGAGATACAGAGAGCAGCTGCAGAGGTTAATCAGATTGAAGCAGACCAGAACAAGGAAACAGACACAGATGTACAAGAATGCAGTGTCCACAAGACTGAGCTGGAACATGAGCGACAAGAACTAGAGGTCAAGAGGGGGGAAATTGAAGCCAGGGAAATAAATTTTTTTAAACAGAGAAATGAATTTGAGATAAGTCTGGAATGTGAAAAGGCTGATCTTCTAAGACAGAAGCAAGATATAAATGACAGTTGTAACATGATAACAAAAGACAGAAATGAGTTGGAAAAATTAAATAACTTAATCATGCATAAGGAAGAAGAGATTACATTTGCTATAGACAACATACAGAAGGAAAGGGGGTATCTGGAACAAATGAAAACTGAGATTGACAGAGAGAGAAAGAATATGTTTGATGAGAAGGACAGAATGAACAGTGACATTACTAAACTTCAGCTAAGAGAGGCAGAAGTACTGAGAAAGCAGAAGGACCTGGAATGCATACGAGAGGAGATTAATCTGGATCAACAAGACATAACCAACAGTCGTGACATAATAAAAAAGGAGAGAGATGAGCTGGTTAACCGTGAGGCTGAACTGACTGAGAAAGAGGTGGAAGTTGAAAAATGGAAAATAGACATTGATTCCATATTTGAAAAGATAACCCAGGAAAAGCAGGATCTGATTAAAAATAAGGCTGAAATAGAAGTGACATACGAGCAATCAGCATGTGAGCAAGCAACAGGTTTAGAGAAGGGAAGTGAGTTGGTTAAAAAATGGTCGTCCATAAAGAGAGAAAGAGAGCAAGTTCTTAAAGACTTACAGTATATTAAGATAGAAAAAAACAGACTAAAAGAGAAAGAAGCTGAACTGCAGAGATATTCTAAGGACTTAGAGGCTTTCATGCATAATACCAAGATGGAGAAACAAAAAGTTGAGCAGATGGCTGCTCATATTCAAGAGCAAAAAGAGGAAATGGAAATCCAAAAGGAAGAGTTTAATGTAAAAATGGCTAACTTGTCATGGGAAATTGATGTAAACAACAGACAGAAAGAAGAATTGGATAACATGCAGAATATAACATTGGAAGAGAGAGCTATGGTTGTAAAGCTGAAAGGTGATCTACAAAAACAGCAATCTCATAGACAAATTGAATCACACACAAAAAAGATGAAAACCATGGAAACTGAAGAAGTAGCAAGGAAATTTCACGCTGACAAAGTCCAGACTGTCTTGAAGAGCAGCCTTGAGGAAATGACAGGCCAAATGCTAAAAAAGACAACAGACACTGAAAAGGTTGCTGAAGACATGAGGACAAGAGAACGTGGTCTAGAATTAATGAAAGCTGAGATTGACAACGAGAGAAAACATATGGACAACGTAAAGGAAATGATAGAGAGAGAAAAGGAATATCTGCAAATAAAAACAATTGAGATAGATAAAGTGAGACAAGATATTGTAAAAACAAAAACCAAGAGAACCAATTACATGGATGTGCGGGGGGACAGTAGTATTGCAATGAAGACATTTCAACATGAATCAGTAAAGCAAGTGGCTGAAATGAAAGAGGAAGAACAAAACATTGAAGAAAGTATCAGCAAGATGAGAGACAACCTTGAGCAGATCACGGCTGAAATACAACAACAGAGAGATGATGTAGACAGGGCAATGGGAGAAGTAAACATCAAAAAGAATGAACTGGAACTAAGCTCTATAGAGGTGAATACACAGAGAGATGAGATGTCCAATGAAAAGATCAAGATGGAACAAGAACAACAAAATATACAAGATGAAAAGGCTGAACTGGAACGCATCAGGGCTGAGTTACAAGAAAGGTCGGTGAATCTAGATCAACTCATGGACGTGACAAAACGAGAAAAGGAGGGCCTTGAAGAGATTTCTGGACAGATTCAGAAGGAAAGAGAGGATATTAAAAGACAAATGGAAGATGTCAAGAATAGAACACAGGATCTGGAGGCAATGAAAGCTGAAGTTGAGTCAGAGAAAAAAGGAATCGAAAACATAAAAAAGAAGCTATCAAATGACAGAGAAGAAATTGAACAAGTCAAGGTTGAGATGGAAGCAGAAAAAAAAGATTTTAACAACCTGAACAGCAAAATGAAAGAAGATATGAATGTGCTGGAAGAAAGGAAGGGTGAAATGGAAAAAGAGAAAAAAGAAGTAGAAAAGCACATGGCTGAATTGAAAAAGGAAGAGCAAGACATTAAGGAGAGTATCAACAAGATGAGAGACAACCTTGAGCAGATCACAGCTGAAATACAACAACAGAGAGATGATGTAGACAGGGCAATGGGAGAATTAAACATCAAAAAGAATGAACTGCAAGTAAGCTCTATAGAGGTGAATAAACAGAGACATGAGATGTCAAATGAAAAGATCAGGATGGAACAAGACAAACAAAACATTCAAGGTGTAAAGGCAGAACTGGAACGGATCAAGACTGAGTTACAAGAAAGGTCGGAGAATCTAGATCAACTCATGGACATGACAAAACGAGAAAAGGAGGGCCTTGAAGTGATTTCTGGCCAGATTCAGAAGGAAAGAGAGGATATTACAAAACAAACGGAAGATGTCAAGAATACAACACAGGTTCTTGAGGCAATGAAAGCTGAAGTTGAGTCAGAGAAACAAGGAATTGAAAACATCAAGAAGATGCTGTCAGATGAAAGAGATGACCTAAAACAGATGAAGATTGAGTTGGAAAGCCAAAACCTAGACATTGACAACACCAAGGGTAGGATTAGACTGGCAATGGATGAGCTGGAAGAGACGAAGGCTGAAATGGAAAAAGAGAAAAAAGAAGCAGAAAAGCACATGGCTGAATTGAAAAAGGAAGAGCAAGACATTAAGGAGAGTATCAACAAGATGAGAGACAACCTTGAGCAGATCACAGCTGAAATACAACAACAGAGAGATGATGTAGACAGGGCAATGGGAGAATTAAACATCAAAAAGAATGAACTGCAAGTAAGCTCTATAGAGGTGGATAAACAGAGACATGAGATGGCAAATGAAAAGATCAGGATGGAACAAGACAAACAAAACATTCAAGGTGAAAAGGCAGAACTGGAATGGATCAAGACTGAGTTACAAGAAAGGTCGGACAGTCTAGATCAACTCATGGACATGACAAAACGAGAAAAGGAGGGCCTTGAAGTGATTTCTGGCCAGATTCAGAACGAAAGAGAGGATATTACAAAACAAACGGAAGATGTCAAGAATACAACACAGGTTCTTGAGGCAATGAAAGCTCAAGTTGAGTCAGAGAAACAAGGAATTGAAAACATCAAGAAGATGCTGTCAGATGAAAGAGATGACCTAAAACAGATGAAGATTGAGTTGGAAAGCCAAAACCTAGACATTGACAACACCAAGGGTAGGATTAGACTGGCAATGGATGAGCTGGAAGAGACGAAGGCTGAAATGGAAAAAGAGAAAAAAGAAGCAGAAAAGCACATGGCTGAATTGAAAAAGGAAGAGCAAGACATTAAGGAGAGTATCAACAAGATGAGAGACAACCTTGAGCAGATCACAGCTGAAATACAACAACAGAGAGATGATGTAGACAGGGCAATGGGAGAATTAAACATCAAAAAGAATGAACTGCAAGTAAGCTCTATAGAGGTGAATAAACAGAGACATGAGATGGCAAATGAAAAGATCAGGATGGAACAAGACAAACAAAACATTCAAGGTGAAAAGGCAGAACTGGAACGGATCAAGACTGAGTTACAAGAAAGGTCGGAGAATCTAGATCAACTCATGGACATGACAAAACGAGAAAAGGAGGGCCTTGAAGTGATTTCTGGCCAGATTCAGAAGGAAAGAGAGGATATTACAAAACAAACGGAAGATGTCAGGAATACAACACAGGTTCTTGAGGCAATGAAAGCTGAAGTTGAGTCAGAGAAAAAAGGAATCGAAAACATAAAAAAGAAGCTATCAAATGACAGAGAAGAAATTGAACAAGTCAAGGTTGAGATGGAAGCAGAAAAAAAAGATTTTAACAACCTGAACAGCAAAATGAAAGAAGATATGAATGTGCTGGAAGAAAGGAAGGGTGAAATGGAAAAAGAGAAAAAAGAAGTAGAAAAGCACATGGCTGAATTGAAAAAGGAAGAGCAAGACATTAAGGAGAGTATCAACAAGATGAGAGACAACCTTGAGCAGATCACAGCTGAAATACAACAACAGAGAGATGATGTAGACAGGGCAATGGGAGAATTAAACATCAAAAAGAATGAACTGCAAGTAAGCTCTATAGAGGTGAATAAACAGAGACATGAGATGTCAAATGAAAAGATCAGGATGGAACAAGACAAACAAAACATTCAAGGTGTAAAGGCAGAACTGGAACGGATCAAGACTGAGTTACAAGAAAGGTCGGAGAATCTAGATCAACTCATGGACATGACAAAACGAGAAAAGGAGGGCCTTGAAGTGATTTCTGGCCAGATTCAGAAGGAAAGAGAGGATATTACAAAACAAACGGAAGATGTCAAGAATACAACACAGGTTCTTGAGGCAATGAAAGCTGAAGTTGAGTCAGAGAAACAAGGAATTGAAAACATCAAGAAGATGCTGTCAGATGAAAGAGATGACCTAAAACAGATGAAGATTGAGTTGGAAAGCCAAAACCTAGACATTGACAACACCAAGGGTAGGATTAGACTGGCAATGGATGAGCTGGAAGAGACGAAGGCTGAAATGGAAAAAGAGAAAAAAGAAGCAGAAAAGCACATGGCTGAATTGAAAAAGGAAGAGCAAGACATTAAGGAGAGTATCAACAAGATGAGAGACAACCTTGAGCAGATCACAGCTGAAATACAACAACAGAGAGATGATGTAGACAGGGCAATGGGAGAATTAAACATCAAAAAGAATGAACTGCAAGTAAGCTCTATAGAGGTGGATAAACAGAGACATGAGATGGCAAATGAAAAGATCAGGATGGAACAAGACAAACAAAACATTCAAGGTGAAAAGGCAGAACTGGAATGGATCAAGACTGAGTTACAAGAAAGGTCGGACAGTCTAGATCAACTCATGGACATGACAAAACGAGAAAAGGAGGGCCTTGAAGTGATTTCTGGCCAGATTCAGAACGAAAGAGAGGATATTACAAAACAAACGGAAGATGTCAAGAATACAACACAGGTTCTTGAGGCAATGAAAGCTCAAGTTGAGTCAGAGAAACAAGGAATTGAAAACATCAAGAAGATGCTGTCAGATGAAAGAGATGACCTAAAACAGATGAAGATTGAGTTGGAAAGCCAAAACCTAGACATTGACAACACCAAGGGTAGGATTAGACTGGCAATGGATGAGCTGGAAGAGACGAAGGCTGAAATGGAAAAAGAGAAAAAAGAAGCAGAAAAGCACATGGCTGAATTGAAAAAGGAAGAGCAAGACATTAAGGAGAGTATCAACAAGATGAGAGACAACCTTGAGCAGATCACAGCTGAAATACAACAACAGAGAGATGATGTAGACAGGGCAATGGGAGAATTAAACATCAAAAAGAATGAACTGCAAGTAAGCTCTATAGAGGTGAATAAACAGAGACATGAGATGGCAAATGAAAAGATCAGGATGGAACAAGACAAACAAAACATTCAAGGTGAAAAGGCAGAACTGGAACGGATCAAGACTGAGTTACAAGAAAGGTCGGAGAATCTAGATCAACTCATGGACATGACAAAACGAGAAAAGGAGGGCCTTGAAGTGATTTCTGGCCAGATTCAGAAGGAAAGAGAGGATATTACAAAACAAACGGAAGATGTCAGGAATACAACACAGGTTCTTGAGGCAATGAAAGCTGAAGTTGAGTCAGAGAAACAAGGAATTGAAAACATCAAGAAGATGCTGTCAGATGAAAGAGATGACCTAAAACAGATGAAGATTGAGTTGGAAAGCCAAAACCTAGACATTGACAACACCAAGGGTAGGATTAGACTGGCAATGGATGAGCTGGAAGAGACGAAGGCTGAAATGGAAAAAGAGAAAAAAGAAGCAGAAAAGCACATGGCTGAATTGAAAAAGGAAGAGCAAGACATTAAGAAGAGTATCAACAAGATGAGAGACAACCTTGAGCAGATCACAGCTGAAATACAACAACAGAGAGATGATGTAGACAGGGCAATGGGAGAATTAAACATCAAAAAGAATGAACTGCAAGTAAGCTCTATAGAGGTGAATAAACAGAGACATGAGATGGCAAATGAAAAGATCAGGATGGAACAAGACAAACAAAACATTCAAGGTGAAAAGGCAGAACTGGAACGGATCAAGACTGAGTTACAAGAAAGGTCGGAGAATCTAGATCAACTCATGGACATGACAAAACGAGAAAAGGAGGGCCTTGAAGTGATTTCTGGCCAGATTCAGAAGGAAAGAGAGGATATTACAAAACAAACGGAAGATGTCAAGAATACAACACAGGTTCTTGAGGCAATGAAAGCTGAAGTTGAGTCAGAGAAACAAGGAATTGAAAACATCAAGAAGATGCTGTCAGATGAAAGAGATGACCTAAAACAGATGAAGATTGAGTTGGAAAGCCAAAACCTAGACATTGACAACACCAAGGGTAGGATTAGACTGGCAATGGATGAGCTGGAAGAGACGAAGGCTGAAATGGAAAAAGAGAAAAAAGAAGCAGAAAAGCACATGGCTGAATTGAAAAAGGAAGAGCAAGACATTAAGGAGAGTATCAACAAGATGAGAGACAACCTTGAGCAGATCACAGCTGAAATACAACAACAGAGAGATGATGTAGACAGGGCAATGGGAGAATTAAACATCAAAAAGAATGAACTGCAAGTAAGCTCTATAGAGGTGGATAAACAGAGACATGAGATGGCAAATGAAAAGATCAGGATGGAACAAGACAAACAAAACATTCAAGGTGAAAAGGCAGAACTGGAATGGATCAAGACTGAGTTACAAGAAAGGTCGGACAGTCTAGATCAACTCATGGACATGACAAAACGAGAAAAGGAGGGCCTTGAAGTGATTTCTGGCCAGATTCAGAACGAAAGAGAGGATATTACAAAACAAACGGAAGATGTCAAGAATACAACACAGGTTCTTGAGGCAATGAAAGCTCAAGTTGAGTCAGAGAAACAAGGAATTGAAAACATCAAGAAGATGCTGTCAGATGAAAGAGATGACCTAAAACAGATGAAGATTGAGTTGGAAAGCCAAAACCTAGACATTGACAACACCAAGGGTAGGATTAGACTGGCAATGGATGAGCTGGAAGAGACGAAGGCTGAAATGGAAAAAGAGAAAAAAGAAGCAGAAAAGCACATGGCTGAATTGAAAAAGGAAGAGCAAGACATTAAGGAGAGTATCAACAAGATGAGAGACAACCTTGAGCAGATCACAGCTGAAATACAACAACAGAGAGATGATGTAGACAGGGCAATGGGAGAATTAAACATCAAAAAGAATGAACTGCAAGTAAGCTCTATAGAGGTGAATAAACAGAGACATGAGATGGCAAATGAAAAGATCAGGATGGAACAAGACAAACAAAACATTCAAGGTGAAAAGGCAGAACTGGAACGGATCAAGACTGAGTTACAAGAAAGGTCGGAGAATCTAGATCAACTCATGGACATGACAAAACGAGAAAAGGAGGGCCTTGAAGTGATTTCTGGCCAGATTCAGAAGGAAAGAGAGGATATTACAAAACAAACGGAAGATGTCAGGAATACAACACAGGTTCTTGAGGCAATGAAAGCTGAAGTTGAGTCAGAGAAACAAGGAATTGAAAACATCAAGAAGATGCTGTCAGATGAAAGAGATGACCTAAAACAGATGAAGATTGAGTTGGAAAGCCAAAACCTAGACATTGACAACACCAAGGGTAGGATTAGACTGGCAATGGATGAGCTGGAAGAGACGAAGGCTGAAATGGAAAAAGAGAAAAAAGAAGCAGAAAAGCACATGGCTGAATTGAAAAAGGAAGAGCAAGACATTAAGAAGAGTATCAACAAGATGAGAGACAACCTTGAGCAGATCACAGCTGAAATACAACAACAGAGAGATGATGTAGACAGGGCAATGGGAGAATTAAACATCAAAAAGAATGAACTGCAAGTAAGCTCTATAGAGGTGAATAAACAGAGACATGAGATGGCAAATGAAAAGATCAGGATGGAACAAGACAAACAAAACATTCAAGGTGAAAAGGCAGAACTGGAACGGATCAAGACTGAGTTACAAGAAAGGTCGGAGAATCTAGATCAACTCATGGACATGACAAAACGAGAAAAGGAGGGCCTTGAAGTGATTTCTGGCCAGATTCAGAAGGAAAGAGAGGATATTACAAAACAAACGGAAGATGTCAAGAATACAACACAGGTTCTTGAGGCAATGAAAGCTGAAGTTGAGTCAGAGAAACAAGGAATTGAAAACATCAAGAAGATGCTGTCAGATGAAAGAGATGACCTAAAACAGATGAAGAATGAGTTGGAAAGCCAAAACCTAGACATTGACAACACCAAGGGTAGGATTAGACTGGCAATGGATGAGCTGGAAGAGACGAAGGCTGAAATGGAAAAAGAGAAAAAAGAAGCAGAAAAGCACATGGCTGAATTGAAAAAGGAAGAGCAAGACATTAAGGAGAGTATCAACAATTTGAGAGACAACCTTGAGCAGATCACAGCTGAAATACAACAACAGAGAGATGATGTAGACAGGGCAATGGGAGAATTAAACATCAAAAAGAATGAACTGCAAGTAAGCTCTATAGAGGTGGATAAACAGAGACATGAGATGGCAAATGAAAAGATCAGGATGGAACAAGACAAACAAAACATTCAAGGTGAAAAGGCAGAACTGGAATGGATCAAGACTGAGTTACAAGAAAGGTCGGACAGTCTAGATCAACTCATGGACATGACAAAACGAGAAAAGGAGGGCCTTGAAGTGATTTCTGGCCAGATTCAGAAGGAAAGAGAGGATATTACAAAACAAACGGAAGATGTCAAGAATACAACACAGGTTCTTGAGGCAATGAAAGCTGAAGTTGAGTCAGAGAAACAAGGAATTGAAAACATCAAGAAGATGCTGTCAGATGAAAGAGATGACCTAAAACAGATGAAGATTGAGTTGGAAAGCCAAAACCTAGACATTGACAACACCAAGGGTAGGATTAGACTGGCAATGGATGAGCTGGAAGAGACGAAGGCTGAAATGGAAAAAGAGAAAAAAGAAGCAGAAAAGCACATGGCTGAATTGAAAAAGGAAGAGCAAGACATTAAGGAGAGTATCAACAAGATGAGAGACAACCTTGAGCAGATCACAGCTGAAATACAACAACAGAGAGATGATGTAGACAGGGCAATGGGAGAATTAAACATCAAAAAGAATGAACTGCAAGTAAGCTCTATAGAGGTGGATAAACAGAGACATGAGATGGCAAATGAAAAGATCAGGATGGAACAAGACAAACAAAACATTCAAGGTGAAAAGGCAGAACTGGAATGGATCAAGACTGAGTTACAAGAAAGGTCGGACAGTCTAGATCAACTCATGGACATGACAAAACGAGAAAAGGAGGGCCTTGAAGTGATTTCTGGCCAGATTCAGAACGAAAGAGAGGATATTACAAAACAAACGGAAGATGTCAAGAATACAACACAGGTTCTTGAGGCAATGAAAGCTCAAGTTGAGTCAGAGAAACAAGGAATTGAAAACATCAAGAAGATGCTGTCAGATGAAAGAGATGACCTAAAACAGATGAAGATTGAGTTGGAAAGCCAAAACCTAGACATTGACAACACCAAGGGTAGGATTAGACTGGCAATGGATGAGCTGGAAGAGACGAAGGCTGAAATGGAAAAAGAGAAAAAAGAAGCAGAAAAGCACATGGCTGAATTGAAAAAGGAAGAGCAAGACATTAAGGAGAGTATCAACAAGATGAGAGACAACCTTGAGCAGATCACAGCTGAAATACAACAACAGAGAGATGATGTAGACAGGGCAATGGGAGAATTAAACATCAAAAAGAATGAACTGCAAGTAAGCTCTATAGAGGTGAATAAACAGAGACATGAGATGGCAAATGAAAAGATCAGGATGGAACAAGACAAACAAAACATTCAAGGTGAAAAGGCAGAACTGGAACGGATCAAGACTGAGTTACAAGAAAGGTCGGAGAATCTAGATCAACTCATGGACATGACAAAACGAGAAAAGGAGGGCCTTGAAGTGATTTCTGGCCAGATTCAGAAGGAAAGAGAAGATATTACAAAACAAACGGAAGATGTCAAGAATACAACACAGGTTCTTGAGGCAATGAAAGCTGAAGTTGAGTCAGAGAAACAAGGAATTGAAAACATCAAGAAGATGCTGTCAGATGAAAGAGATGACCTAAAACAGATGAAGATTGAGTTGGAAAGCCAAAACCTAGACATTGACAACACCAAGGGTAGGATTAGACTGGCAATGGATGAGCTGGAAGAGACGAAGGCTGAAATGGAAAAAGAGAAAAAAGAAGCAGAAAAGCACATGGCTGAATTGAAAAAGGAAGAGCAAGACATTAAGGAGAGTATCAACAAGATGAGAGACAACCTTGAGCAGATCACAGCTGAAATACAACAACAGAGAGATGATGTAGACAGGGCAATGGGAGAATTAAACATCAAAAAGAATGAACTGCAAGTAAGCTCTATAGAGGTGGATAAACAGAGACATGAGATGGCAAATGAAAAGATCAGGATGGAACAAGACAAACAAAACATTCAAGGTGAAAAGGCAGAACTGGAATGGATCAAGACTGAGTTACAAGAAAGGTCGGACAGTCTAGATCAACTCATGGACATGACAAAACGAGAAAAGGAGGGCCTTGAAGTGATTTCTGGCCAGATTCAGAACGAAAGAGAGGATATTACAAAACAAACGGAAGATGTCAAGAATACAACACAGGTTCTTGAGGCAATGAAAGCTCAAGTTGAGTCAGAGAAACAAGGAATTGAAAACATCAAGAAGATGCTGTCAGATGAAAGAGATGACCTAAAACAGATGAAGATTGAGTTGGAAAGCCAAAACCTAGACATTGACAACACCAAGGGTAGGATTAGACTGGCAATGGATGAGCTGGAAGAGACGAAGGCTGAAATGGAAAAAGAGAAAAAAGAAGCAGAAAAGCACATGGCTGAATTGAAAAAGGAAGAGCAAGACATTAAGAAGAGTATCAACAAGATGAGAGACAACCTTGAGCAGATCACAGCTGAAATACAACAACAGAGAGATGATGTAGACAGGGCAATGGGAGAATTAAACATCAAAAAGAATGAACTGCAAGTAAGCTCTATAGAGGTGAATAAACAGAGACATGAGATGGCAAATGAAAAGATCAGGATGGAACAAGACAAACAAAACATTCAAGGTGAAAAGGCAGAACTGGAACGGATCAAGACTGAGTTACAAGAAAGGTCGGAGAATCTAGATCAACTCATGGACATGACAAAACGAGAAAAGGAGGGCCTTGAAGTGATTTCTGGCCAGATTCAGAAGGAAAGAGAGGATATTACAAAACAAACGGAAGATGTCAAGAATACAACACAGGTTCTTGAGGCAATGAAAGCTCAAGTTGAGTCAGAGAAACAAGGAATTGAAAACATCAAGAAGATGCTGTCAGATGAAAGAGATGACCTAAAACAGATGAAGATTGAGTTGGAAAGCCAAAACCTAGACATTGACAACACCAAGGGTAGGATTAGACTGGCAATGGATGAGCTGGAAGAGACGAAGGCTGAAATGGAAAAAGAGAAAAAAGAAGCAGAAAAGCACATGGCTGAATTGAAAAAGGAAGAGCAAGACATTAAGGAGAGTATCAACAAGATGAGAGACAACCTTGAGCAGATCACAGCTGAAATACAACAACAGAGAGATGATGTAGACAGGGCAATGGGAGAATTAAACATCAAAAAGAATGAACTGCAAGTAAGCTCTATAGAGGTGAATAAACAGAGACATGAGATGTCAAATGAAAAGATCAGGATGGAACAAGACAAACAAAACATTCAAGGTGAAAAGGCAGAACTGGAACGGATCAAGACTGAGTTACAAGAAAGGTCGGAGAATCTAGATCAACTCATGGACATGACAAAACGAGAAAAGGAGGGCCTTGAAGTGATTTCTGGCCAGATTCAGAAGGAAAGAGAGGATATTACAAAACAAACGGAAGATGTCAAGAATACAACACAGGTTCTTGAGGCAATGAAAGCTGAAGTTGAGTCAGAGAAACAAGGAATTGAAAACATCAAGAAGATGCTGTCAGATGAAAGAGATGACCTAAAACAGATGAAGATTGAGTTGGAAAGCCAAAACCTAGACATTGACAACACCAAGGGTAGGATTAGACTGGCAATGGATGAGCTGGAAGAGACGAAGGCTGAAATGGAAAAAGAGAAAAAAGAAGCAGAAAAGCACATGGCTGAATTGAAAAAGGAAGAGCAAGACATTAAGAAGAGTATCAACAAGATGAGAGACAACCTTGAGCAGATCACAGCTGAAATACAACAACAGAGAGATGATGTAGACAGGGCAATGGGAGAATTAAACATCAAAAAGAATGAACTGCAAGTAAGCTCTATAGAGGTGAATAAACAGAGACATGAGATGGCAAATGAAAAGATCAGGATGGAACAAGACAAACAAAACATTCAAGGTGAAAAGGCAGAACTGGAACGGATCAAGACTGAGTTACAAGAAAGGTCGGAGAATCTAGATCAACTCATGGACATGAAAAAACGAGAAAAGGAGGGCCTTGAAGTGATTTCTGGCCAGATTCAGAAGGAAAGAGAGGATATTACAAAACAAACGGAAGATGTCAAGAATACAACACAGGTTCTTGAGGCAATGAAAGCTGAAGTTGAGTCAGAGAAACAAGGAATTGAAAACATCAAGAAGATGCTGTCAGATGAAAGAGATGACCTAAAACAGATGAAGAATGAGTTGGAAAGCCAAAACCTAGACATTGACAACACCAAGGGTAGGATTAGACTGGCAATGGATGAGCTGGAAGAGACGAAGGCTGAAATGGAAAAAGAGAAAAAAGAAGCAGAAAAGCACATGGCTGAATTGAAAAAGGAAGAGCAAGACATTAAGAAGAGTATCAACAAGATGAGAGACAACCTTGAGCAGATCACAGCTGAAATACAACAACAGAGAGATGATGTAGACAGGGCAATGGGAGAATTAAACATCAAAAAGAATGAACTGCAAGTAAGCTCTATAGAGGTGAATAAACAGAGACATGAGATGGCAAATGAAAAGATCAGGATGGAACAAGACAAACAAAACATTCAAGGTGAAAAGGCAGAACTGGAACGGATCAAGACTGAGTTACAAGAAAGGTCGGAGAATCTAGATCAACTCATGGACATGAAAAAACGAGAAAAGGAGGGCCTTGAAGTGATTTCTGGCCAGATTCAGAAGGAAAGAGAGGATATTACAAAACAAACGGAAGATGTCAAGAATACAACACAGGTTCTTGAGGCAATGAAAGCTGAAGTTGAGTCAGAGAAACAAGGAATTGAAAACATCAAGAAGATGCTGTCAGATGAAAGAGATGACCTAAAACAGATGAAGATTGAGTTGGAAAGCCAAAACCTAGACATTGACAACACCAAGGGTAGGATTAGACTGGCAATGGATGAGCTGGAAGAGACGAAGGCTGAAATGGAAAAAGAGAAAAAAGAAGCAGAAAAGCACATGGCTGAATTGAAAAAGGAAGAGCAAGACATTAAGAAGAGTATCAACAAGATGAGAGACAACCTTGAGCAGATCACAGCTGAAATACAACAACAGAGAGATGATGTAGACAGGGCAATGGGAGAATTAAACATCAAAAAGAATGAACTGCAAGTAAGCTCTATAGAGGTGAATAAACAGAGACATGAGATGGCAAATGAAAAGATCAGGATGGAACAAGACAAACAAAACATTCAAGGTGAAAAGGCAGAACTGGAACGGATCAAGACTGAGTTACAAGAAAGGTCGGAGAATCTAGATCAACTCATGGACATGAAAAAACGAGAAAAGGAGGGCCTTGAAGTGATTTCTGGCCAGATTCAGAAGGAAAGAGAGGATATTACAAAACAAACGGAAGATGTCAAGAATACAACACAGGTTCTTGAGGCAATGAAAGCTGAAGTTGAGTCAGAGAAACAAGGAATTGAAAACATCAAGAAGATGCTGTCAGATGAAAGAGATGACCTAAAACAGATGAAGAATGAGTTGGAAAGCCAAAACCTAGACATTGACAACACCAAGGGTAGGATTAGACTGGCAATGGATGAGCTGGAAGAGACGAAGGCTGAAATGGAAAAAGAGAAAAAAGAAGCAGAAAAGCACATGGCTGAATTGAAAAAGGAAGAGCAAGACATTAAGGAGAGTATCAACAAGATGAGAGACAACCTTGAGCAGATCACAGCTGAAATACAACAACAGAGAGATGATGTAGACAGGGCAATGGGAGAATTAAACATCAAAAAGAATGAACTGCAAGTAAGCTCTATAGAGGTGGATAAACAGAGACATGAGATGGCAAATGAAAAGATCAGGATGGAACAAGACAAACAAAACATTCAAGGTGAAAAGGCAGAACTGGAATGGATCAAGACTGAGTTACAAGAAAGGTCGGAGAATCTAGATCAACTCATGGACATGACAAAACGAGAAAAGGAGGGCCTTGAAGTGATTTCTGGCCAGATTCAGAAGGAAAGAGAGGATATTACAAAACAAACGGAAGATGTCAAGAATACAACACAGGTTCTTGAGGCAATGAAAGCTGAAGTTGAGTCAGAGAAACAAGGAATTGAAAACATCAAGAAGATGCTGTCAGATGAAAGAGATGACCTAAAACAGATGAAGATTGAGTTGGAAAGCCAAAACCTAGACATTGACAACACCAAGGGTAGGATTAGACTGGCAATGGATGAGCTGGAAGAGACGAAGGCTGAAATGGAAAAAGAGAAAAAAGAAGCAGAAAAGCACATGGCTGAATTGAAAAAGGAAGAGCAAGACATTAAGGAGAGTATCAACAAGATGAGAGACAACCTTGAGCAGATCACAGCTGAAATACAACAACAGAGAGATGATGTAGACAGGGCAATGGGAGAATTAAACATCAAAAAGAATGAACTGCAAGTAAGCTCTATAGAGGTGGATAAACAGAGACATGAGATGGCAAATGAAAAGATCAGGATGGAACAAGACAAACAAAACATTCAAGGTGAAAAGGCAGAACTGGAATGGATCAAGACTGAGTTACAAGAAAGGTCGGACAGTCTAGATCAACTCATGGACATGACAAAACGAGAAAAGGAGGGCCTTGAAGTGATTTCTGGCCAGATTCAGAACGAAAGAGAGGATATTACAAAACAAACGGAAGATGTCAAGAATACAACACAGGTTCTTGAGGCAATGAAAGCTCAAGTTGAGTCAGAGAAACAAGGAATTGAAAACATCAAGAAGATGCTGTCAGATGAAAGAGATGACCTAAAACAGATGAAGATTGAGTTGGAAAGCCAAAACCTAGACATTGACAACACCAAGGGTAGGATTAGACTGGCAATGGATGAGCTGGAAGAGACGAAGGCTGAAATGGAAAAAGAGAAAAAAGAAGCAGAAAAGCACATGGCTGAATTGAAAAAGGAAGAGCAAGACATTAAGGAGAGTATCAACAAGATGAGAGACAACCTTGAGCAGATCACAGCTGAAATACAACAACAGAGAGATGATGTAGACAGGGCAATGGGAGAATTAAACATCAAAAAGAATGAACTGCAAGTAAGCTCTATAGAGGTGAATAAACAGAGACATGAGATGGCAAATGAAAAGATCAGGATGGAACAAGACAAACAAAACATTCAAGGTGAAAAGGCAGAACTGGAACGGATCAAGACTGAGTTACAAGAAAGGTCGGAGAATCTAGATCAACTCATGGACATGACAAAACGAGAAAAGGAGGGCCTTGAAGTGATTTCTGGCCAGATTCAGAAGGAAAGAGAAGATATTACAAAACAAACGGAAGATGTCAAGAATACAACACAGGTTCTTGAGGCAATGAAAGCTGAAGTTGAGTCAGAGAAACAAGGAATTGAAAACATCAAGAAGATGCTGTCAGATGAAAGAGATGACCTAAAACAGATGAAGATTGAGTTGGAAAGCCAAAACCTAGACATTGACAACACCAAGGGTAGGATTAGACTGGCAATGGATGAGCTGGAAGAGACGAAGGCTGAAATGGAAAAAGAGAAAAAAGAAGCAGAAAAGCACATGGCTGAATTGAAAAAGGAAGAGCAAGACATTAAGGAGAGTATCAACAAGATGAGAGACAACCTTGAGCAGATCACAGCTGAAATACAACAACAGAGAGATGATGCAGACAGGGCAATGGGAGAATTAAACATCAAAAAGAATGAACTGCAAGTAAGCTCTATAGAGGTGGATAAACAGAGACATGAGATGGCAAATGAAAAGATCAGGATGGAACAAGACAAACAAAACATTCAAGGTGAAAAGGCAGAACTGGAATGGATCAAGACTGAGTTACAAGAAAGGTCGGACAGTCTAGATCAACTCATGGACATGACAAAACGAGAAAAGGAGGGCCTTGAAGTGATTTCTGGCCAGATTCAGAACGAAAGAGAGGATATTACAAAACAAACGGAAGATGTCAAGAATACAACACAGGTTCTTGAGGCAATGAAAGCTCAAGTTGAGTCAGAGAAACAAGGAATTGAAAACATCAAGAAGATGCTGTCAGATGAAAGAGATGACCTAAAACAGATGAAGATTGAGTTGGAAAGCCAAAACCTAGACATTGACAACACCAAGGGTAGGATTAGACTGGCAATGGATGAGCTGGAAGAGACGAAGGCTGAAATGGAAAAAGAGAAAAAAGAAGCAGAAAAGCACATGGCTGAATTGAAAAAGGAAGAGCAAGACATTAAGAAGAGTATCAACAAGATGAGAGACAACCTTGAGCAGATCACAGCTGAAATACAACAACAGAGAGATGATGTAGACAGGGCAATGGGAGAATTAAACATCAAAAAGAATGAACTGCAAGTAAGCTCTATAGAGGTGAATAAACAGAGACATGAGATGGCAAATGAAAAGATCAGGATGGAACAAGACAAACAAAACATTCAAGGTGAAAAGGCAGAACTGGAACGGATCAAGACTGAGTTACAAGAAAGGTCGGAGAATCTAGATCAACTCATGGACATGACAAAACGAGAAAAGGAGGGCCTTGAAGTGATTTCTGGCCAGATTCAGAACGAAAGAGAGGATATTACAAAACAAACGGAAGATGTCAAGAATACAACACAGGTTCTTGAGGCAATGAAAGCTCAAGTTGAGTCAGAGAAACAAGGAATTGAAAACATCAAGAAGATGCTGTCAGATGAAAGAGATGACCTAAAACAGATGAAGATTGAGTTGGAAAGCCAAAACCTAGACATTGACAACACCAAGGGTAGGATTAGACTGGCAATGGATGAGCTGGAAGAGACGAAGGCTGAAATGGAAAAAGAGAAAAAAGAAGCAGAAAAGCACATGGCTGAATTGAAAAAGGAAGAGCAAGACATTAAGGAGAGTATCAACAAGATGAGAGACAACCTTGAGCAGATCACAGCTGAAATACAACAACAGAGAGATGATGTAGACAGGGCAATGGGAGAATTAAACATCAAAAAGAATGAACTGCAAGTAAGCTCTATAGAGGTGAATAAACAGAGACATGAGATGTCAAATGAAAAGATCAGGATGGAACAAGACAAACAAAACATTCAAGGTGAAAAGGCAGAACTGGAACGGATCAAGACTGAGTTACAAGAAAGGTCGGAGAATCTAGATCAACTCATGGACATGACAAAACGAGAAAAGGAGGGCCTTGAAGTGATTTCTGGCCAGATTCAGAACGAAAGAGAGGATATTACAAAACAAACGGAAGATGTCAAGAATACAACACAGGTTCTTGAGGCAATGAAAGCTCAAGTTGAGTCAGAGAAACAAGGAATTGAAAACATCAAGAAGATGCTGTCAGATGAAAGAGATGACCTAAAACAGATGAAGATTGAGTTGGAAAGCCAAAACCTAGACATTGACAACACCAAGGGTAGGATTAGACTGGCAATGGATGAGCTGGAAGAGACGAAGGCTGAAATGGAAAAAGAGAAAAAAGAAGCAGAAAAGCACATGGCTGAATTGAAAAAGGAAGAGCAAGACATTAAGGAGAGTATCAACAAGATGAGAGACAACCTTGAGCAGATCACAGCTGAAATACAACAACAGAGAGATGATGTAGACAGGGCAATGGGAGAATTAAACATCAAAAAGAATGAACTGCAAGTAAGCTCTATAGAGGT
Source organism: Osmerus mordax (assembly GCF_038355195.1). NCBI lineage: Eukaryota > Metazoa > Chordata > Actinopteri > Osmeriformes > Osmeridae > Osmerus > Osmerus mordax. Next base: position 8,212,829 of record NC_090067.1, read on the forward strand.
GAATAAACAGAGACATGAGATGTCAAATGAAAAGATCAGGATGGAACAAGACAAACAAAACATTCAAGGTGAAAAGGCAGAACTGGAACGGATCAAGACTGAGTTACAAGAAAGGTCGGAGAATCTAGATCAACTCATGGACATGACAAAACGAGAAAAGGAGGGCCTTGAAGTGATTTCTGGCCAGATTCAGAAGGAAAGAGAGGATATTACAAAACAAACGGAAGATGTCAAGAATACAACACAGGTTCTTGAGGCAATGAAAGCTGAAGTTGAGTCAGAGAAACAAGGAATTGAAAACATCAAGAAGATGCTGTCAGATGAAAGAGATGACCTAAAACAGATGAAGATTGAGTTGGAAAGCCAAAACCTAGACATTGACAACATTAAGGGTAGGATTAGACTGGCAATGGATGAGCTGGAAGAGACGAAGGCTGAAATGGAAAAAGAGAAAAAAGAAGCAGAAAAGCACATGGCTGAATTGAAAAAGGAAGAGCAAGACATTAAGGAGAGTATCAACAAGATGAGAGACAACCTTGAGCAGATCACAGCTGAAATACAACAACAGAGAGGTGATGTAGACAGGGCAATGGGAGAATTAAACATCAAAAAGAATGAACTGCAAGTAAGCTCTATAGAGGTGAATAAACAGAGACATGAGATGTCAAATGAAAAGATCAGGATGGAACAAGACAAACAAAACATTCAAGGTGAAAAGGCAGAACTGGAACGGATCAAGACTGAGTTACAAGAAAGGTCGGAGAATCTAGATCAACTCATGGACATGACAAAACGAGAAAAGGAGGGCCTTGAAGTGATTTCTGGCCAGATTCAGAAGGAAAGAGAAGATATTACAAAACAAACGGAAGATGTCAAGAATACAACACAGGTTCTTGAGGCAATGAAAGCTGAAGTTGAGTCAGAGAAACAAGGAATTGAAAACATCAAGAAGATGCTGTCAAATGAAAGAGATGACCTAAAACAGATGAAGATTGAGTTGGAAAGCCAAAACCTAGACATTGACAACACCAAGGGTAGGATTAGACTGGCAATGGATGAGCTGGAAGAGACGAAGGCTGAAATGGAAAAAGAGAAAAAAGAAGCAGAAAAGCACATGGCTGAATTGAAAAAGGAAGAGCAAGACATTAAGGAGAGTATCAACAAGATGAGAGACAACCTTGAGCAGATCACAGCTGAAATACAACAACAGAGAGATGATGTAGACAGGGCAATGGGAGAATTAAACATCAAAAAGAATGAACTGCAAGTAAGCTCTATAGAGGTGAATAAACAGAGACATGAGATGTCAAATGAAAAGATCAGGATGGAACAAGACAAACAAAACATTCAAGGTGTAAAGGCAGAACTGGAACGGATCAAGACTGAGTTACAAGAAAGGTCGGAGAATCTAGATCAACTCATGGACATGACAAAACGAGAAAAGGAGGGCCTTGAAGTGATTTCTGGCCAGATTCAGAAGGAAAGAGAGGATATTACAAAACAAACGGAAGATGTCAAGAATACAACACAGGTTCTTGAGGCAATGAAAGCTGAAGTTGAGTCAGAGAAACAAGGAATTGAAAACATCAAGAAGATGCTGTCAGATGAAAGAGATGACCTAAAACAGATGAAGATTGAGTTGGAAAGCCAAAACCTAGACATTGACAACACCAAGGGTAGGATTAGACTGGCAATGGATGAGCTGGAAGAGACGAAGGCTGAAATGGAAAAAGAGAAAAAAGAAGCAGAAAAGCACATGGCTGAATTGAAAAAGGAAGAGCAAGACATTAAGGAGAGTATCAACAAGATGAGAGACAACCTTGAGCAGATCACAGCTGAAATACAACAACAGAGAGATGATGTAGACAGGGCAATGGGAGAATTAAACATCAAAAAGAATGAACTGCAAGTAAGCTCTATAGAGGTGGATAAACAGAGACATGAGATGGCAAATGAAAAGATCAGGATGGAACAAGACAAACAAAACATTCAAGGTGAAAAGGCAGAACTGGAATGGATCAAGACTGAGTTACAAGAAAGGTCGGACAGTCTAGATCAACTCATGGACATGACAAAACGAGAAAAGGAGGGCCTTGAAGTGATTTCTGGCCAGATTCAGAACGAAAGAGAGGATATTACAAAACAAACGGAAGATGTCAAGAATACAACACAGGTTCTTGAGGCAATGAAAGCTCAAGTTGAGTCAGAGAAACAAGGAATTGAAAACATCAAGAAGATGCTGTCAGATGAAAGAGATGACCTAAAACAGATGAAGATTGAGTTGGAAAGCCAAAACCTAGACATTGACAACACCAAGGGTAGGATTAGACTGGCAATGGATGAGCTGGAAGAGACGAAGGCTGAAATGGAAAAAGAGAAAAAAGAAGCAGAAAAGCACATGGCTGAATTGAAAAAGGAAGAGCAAGACATTAAGGAGAGTATCAACAAGATGAGAGACAACCTTGAGCAGATCACAGCTGAAATACAACAACAGAGAGATGATGTAGACAGGGCAATGGGAGAATTAAACATCAAAAAGAATGAACTGCAAGTAAGCTCTATAGAGGTGAATAAACAGAGACATGAGATGTCAAATGAAAAGATCAGGATGGAACAAGACAAACAAAACATTCAAGGTGTAAAGGCAGAACTGGAACGGATCAAGACTGAGTTACAAGAAAGGTCGGAGAATCTAGATCAACTCATGGACATGACAAAACGAGAAAAGGAGGGCCTTGAAGTGATTTCTGGCCAGATTCAGAAGGAAAGAGAGGATATTACAAAACAAACGGAAGATGTCAAGAATACAACACAGGTTCTTGAGGCAATGAAAGCTGAAGTTGAGTCAGAGAAACAAGGAATTGAAAACATCAAGAAGATGCTGTCAGATGAAAGAGATGACCTAAAACAGATGAAGATTGAGTTGGAAAGCCAAAACCTAGACATTGACAACACCAAGGGTAGGATTAGACTGGCAATGGATGAGCTGGAAGAGACGAAGGCTGAAATGGAAAAAGAGAAAAAAGAAGCAGAAAAGCACATGGCTGAATTGAAAAAGGAAGAGCAAGACATTAAGGAGAGTATCAACAAGATGAGAGACAACCTTGAGCAGATCACAGCTGAAATACAACAACAGAGAGATGATGTAGACAGGGCAATGGGAGAATTAAACATCAAAAAGAATGAACTGCAAGTAAGCTCTATAGAGGTGGATAAACAGAGACATGAGATGGCAAATGAAAAGATCAGGATGGAACAAGACAAACAAAACATTCAAGGTGAAAAGGCAGAACTGGAATGGATCAAGACTGAGTTACAAGAAAGGTCGGACAGTCTAGATCAACTCATGGACATGACAAAACGAGAAAAGGAGGGCCTTGAAGTGATTTCTGGCCAGATTCAGAACGAAAGAGAGGATATTACAAAACAAACGGAAGATGTCAAGAATACAACACAGGTTCTTGAGGCAATGAAAGCTCAAGTTGAGTCAGAGAAACAAGGAATTGAAAACATCAAGAAGATGCTGTCAGATGAAAGAGATGACCTAAAACAGATGAAGATTGAGTTGGAAAGCCAAAACCTAGACATTGACAACACCAAGGGTAGGATTAGACTGGCAATGGATGAGCTGGAAGAGACGAAGGCTGAAATGGAAAAAGAGAAAAAAGAAGCAGAAAAGCACATGGCTGAATTGAAAAAGGAAGAGCAAGACATTAAGGAGAGTATCAACAAGATGAGAGACAACCTTGAGCAGATCACAGCTGAAATACAACAACAGAGAGATGATGTAGACAGGGCAATGGGAGAATTAAACATCAAAAAGAATGAACTGCAAGTAAGCTCTATAGAGGTGAATAAACAGAGACATGAGATGTCAAATGAAAAGATCAGGATGGAACAAGACAAACAAAACATTCAAGGTGTAAAGGCAGAACTGGAACGGATCAAGACTGAGTTACAAGAAAGGTCGGAGAATCTAGATCAACTCATGGACATGACAAAACGAGAAAAGGAGGGCCTTGAAGTGATTTCTGGCCAGATTCAGAAGGAAAGAGAGGATATTACAAAACAAACGGAAGATGTCAAGAATACAACACAGGTTCTTGAGGCAATGAAAGCTGAAGTTGAGTCAGAGAAACAAGGAATTGAAAACATCAAGAAGATGCTGTCAGATGAAAGAGATGACCTAAAACAGATGAAGATTGAGTTGGAAAGCCAAAACCTAGACATTGACAACACCAAGGGTAGGATTAGACTGGCAATGGATGAGCTGGAAGAGACGAAGGCTGAAATGGAAAAAGAGAAAAAAGAAGCAGAAAAGCACATGGCTGAATTGAAAAAGGAAGAGCAAGACATTAAGGAGAGTATCAACAAGATGAGAGACAACCTTGAGCAGATCACAGCTGAAATACAACAACAGAGAGATGATGTAGACAGGGCAATGGGAGAATTAAACATCAAAAAGAATGAACTGCAAGTAAGCTCTATAGAGGTGGATAAACAGAGACATGAGATGGCAAATGAAAAGATCAGGATGGAACAAGACAAACAAAACATTCAAGGTGAAAAGGCAGAACTGGAATGGATCAAGACTGAGTTACAAGAAAGGTCGGACAGTCTAGATCAACTCATGGACATGACAAAACGAGAAAAGGAGGGCCTTGAAGTGATTTCTGGCCAGATTCAGAACGAAAGAGAGGATATTACAAAACAAACGGAAGATGTCAAGAATACAACACAGGTTCTTGAGGCAATGAAAGCTCAAGTTGAGTCAGAGAAACAAGGAATTGAAAACATCAAGAAGATGCTGTCAGATGAAAGAGATGACCTAAAACAGATGAAGATTGAGTTGGAAAGCCAAAACCTAGACATTGACAACACCAAGGGTAGGATTAGACTGGCAATGGATGAGCTGGAAGAGACGAAGGCTGAAATGGAAAAAGAGAAAAAAGAAGCAGAAAAGCACATGGCTGAATTGAAAAAGGAAGAGCAAGACATTAAGGAGAGTATCAACAAGATGAGAGACAACCTTGAGCAGATCACAGCTGAAATACAACAACAGAGAGATGATGTAGACAGGGCAATGGGAGAATTAAACATCAAAAAGAATGAACTGCAAGTAAGCTCTATAGAGGTGAATAAACAGAGACATGAGATGTCAAATGAAAAGATCAGGATGGAACAAGACAAACAAAACATTCAAGGTGAAAAGGCAGAACTGGAACGGATCAAGACTGAGTTACAAGAAAGGTCGGAGAATCTAGATCAACTCATGGACATGACAAAACGAGAAAAGGAGGGCCTTGAAGTGATTTCTGGCCAGATTCAGAAGGAAAGAGAGGATATTACAAAACAAACGGAAGATGTCAAGAATACAACACAGGTTCTTGAGGCAATGAAAGCTGAAGTTGAGTCAGAGAAACAAGGAATTGAAAACATCAAGAAGATGCTGTCAGATGAAAGAGATGACCTAAAACAGATGAAGAATGAGTTGGAAAGCCAAAACCTAGACATTGACAACACCAAGGGTAGGATTAGACTGGCAATGGATGAGCTGGAAGAGACGAAGGCTGAAATGGAAAAAGAGAAAAAAGAAGCAGAAAAGCACATGGCTGAATTGAAAAAGGAAGAGCAAGACATTAAGGAGAGTATCAACAAGATGAGAGACAACCTTGAGCAGATCACAGCTGAAATACAACAACAGAGAGATGATGTAGACAGGGCAATGGGAGAATTAAACATCAAAAAGAATGAACTGCAAGTAAGCTCTATAGAGGTGGATAAACAGAGACATGAGATGGCAAATGAAAAGATCAGGATGGAACAAGACAAACAAAACATTCAAGGTGAAAAGGCAGAACTGGAATGGATCAAGACTGAGTTACAAGAAAGGTCGGACAGTCTAGATCAACTCATGGACATGACAAAACGAGAAAAGGAGGGCCTTGAAGTGATTTCTGGCCAGATTCAGAAGGAAAGAGAGGATATTACAAAACAAACGGAAGATGTCAAGAATACAACACAGGTTCTTGAGGCAATGAAAGCTCAAGTTGAGTCAGAGAAACAAGGAATTGAAAACATCAAGAAGATGCTGTCAGATGAAAGAGATGACCTAAAACAGATGAAGATTGAGTTGGAAAGCCAAAACCTAGACATTGACAACACCAAGGGTAGGATTAGACTGGCAATGGATGAGCTGGAAGAGACGAAGGCTGAAATGGAAAAAGAGAAAAAAGAAGCAGAAAAGCACATGGCTGAATTGAAAAAGGAAGAGCAAGACATTAAGGAGAGTATCAACAAGATGAGAGACAACCTTGAGCAGATCACAGCTGAAATACAACAACAGAGAGATGATGTAGACAGGGCAATGGGAGAATTAAACATAAAAAAGAATGAACTGCAAGTAAGCTCTATAGAGGTGAATAAACAGAGACATGAGATGGCAAATGAAAAGATCAGGATGGAACAAGACAAACAAAACATTCAAGGTGAAAAGGCAGAACTGGAACGGATCAAGACTGAGTTACAAGAAAGGTCGGAGAATCTAGATCAACTCATGGACATGACAAAACGAGAAAAGGAGGGCCTTGAAGTGATTTCTGGCCAGATTCAGAAGGAAAGAGAGGATATTACAAAACAAACGGAAGATGTCAAGAATACAACACAGGTTCTTGAGGCAATGAAAGCTGAAGTTGAGTCAGAGAAACAAGGAATTGAAAACATCAAGAAGATGCTGTCAGATGAAAGAGATGACCTAAAACAGATGAAGATTGAGTTGGAAAGCCAAAACCTAGACATTGACAACACCAAGGGTAGGATTAGACTGGCAATGGATGAGCTGGAAGAGACGAAGGCTGAAATGGAAAAAGAGAAAAAAGAAGCAGAAAAGCACATGGCTGAATTGAAAAAGGAAGAGCAAGACATTAAGGAGAGTATCAACAAGATGAGAGACAACCTTGAGCAGATCACAGCTGAAATACAACAACAGAGAGATGATGTAGACAGGGCAATGGGAGAATTAAACATAAAAAAGAATGAACTGCAAGTAAGCTCTATAGAGGTGAATAAACAGAGACATGAGATGGCAAATGAAAAGATCAGGATGGAACAAGACAAACAAAACATTCAAGGTGAAAAGGCAGAACTGGAACGGATCAAGACTGAGTTACAAGAAAGGTCGGAGAATCTAGATCAACTCATGGACATGACAAAACGAGAAAAGGAGGGCCTTGAAGTGATTTCTGGCCAGATTCAGAAGGAAAGAGAGGATATTACAAAACAAACGGAAGATGTCAAGAATACAACACAGGTTCTTGAGGCAATGAAAGCTGAAGTTGAGTCAGAGAAACAAGGAATTGAAAACATCAAGAAGATGCTGTCAGATGAAAGAGATGACCTAAAACAGATGAAGATTGAGTTGGAAAGCCAAAACCTAGACATTGACAACACCAAGGGTAGGATTAGACTGGCAATGGATGAGCTGGAAGAGACGAAGGCTGAAATGGAAAAAGAGAAAAAAGAAGCAGAAAAGCACATGGCTGAATTGAAAAAGGAAGAGCAAGACATTAAGGAGAGTATCAACAAGATGAGAGACAACCTTGAGCAGATCACAGCTGAAATACAACAACAGAGAGATGATGTAGACAGGGCAATGGGAGAATTAAACATCAAAAAGAATGAACTGCAAGTAAGCTCTATAGAGGTGAATAAACAGAGACATGAGATGTCAAATGAAAAGATCAGGATGGAACAAGACAAACAAAACATTCAAGGTGAAAAGGCAGAACTGGAACGGATCAAGACTGAGTTACAAGAAAGGTCGGAGAATCTAGATCAACTCATGGACATGACAAAACGAGAAAAGGAGGGCCTTGAAGTGATTTCTGGCCAGATTCAGAAGGAAAGAGAGGATATTACAAAACAAACGGAAGATGTCAAGAATACAACACAGGTTCTTGAGGCAATGAAAGCTGAAGTTGAGTCAGAGAAACAAGGAATTGAAAACATCAAGAAGATGCTGTCAGATGAAAGAGATGACCTAAAACAGATGAAGATTGAGTTGGAAAGCCAAAACCTAGACATTGACAACACCAAGGGTAGGATTAGACTGGCAATGGATGAGCTGGAAGAGACGAAGGCTGAAATAGAAAAAGAGAAAAAAGAAGCAGAAAAGCACATGGCTGAATTGAAAAAGGAAGAGCAAGACATTAAGGAGAGTATCAACAAGATGAGAGACAACCTTGAGCAGATCACAGCTGAAATACAACAACAGAGAGATGATGTAGACAGGGCAATGGGAGAATTAAACATCAAAAAGAATGAACTGCAAGTAAGCTCTATAGAGGTGGATAAACAGAGACATGAGATGGCAAATGAAAAGATCAGGATGGAACAAGACAAACAAAACATTCAAGGTGAAAAGGCAGAACTGGAATGGATCAAGACTGAGTTACAAGAAAGGTCGGACAGTCTAGATCAACTCATGGACATGACAAAACGAGAAAAGGAGGGCCTTGAAGTGATTTCTGGCCAGATTCAGAAGGAAAGAGAGGATATTACAAAACAAACGGAAGATGTCAAGAATACAACACAGGTTCTTGAGGCAATGAAAGCTGAAGTTGAGTCAGAGAAACAAGGAATTGAAAACATCAAGAAGATGCTGTCAGATGAAAGAGATGACCTAAAACAGATGAAGATTGAGTTGGAAAGCCAAAACCTAGACATTGACAACACCAAGGGTAGGATTAGACTGGCAATGGATGAGCTGGAAGAGACGAAGGCTGAAATGGAAAAAGAGAAAAAAGAAGCAGAAAAGCACATGGCTGAATTGAAAAAGGAAGAGCAAGACATTAAGGAGAGTATCAACAAGATGAGAGACAACCTTGAGCAGATCACAGCTGAAATACAACAACAGAGAGATGATGTAGACAGGGCAATGGGAGAATTAAACATCAAAAAGAATGAACTGCAAGTAAGCTCTATAGAGGTGGATAAACAGAGACATGAGATGGCAAATGAAAAGATCAGGATGGAACAAGACAAACAAAACATTCAAGGTGAAAAGGCAGAACTGGAATGGATCAAGACTGAGTTACAAGAAAGGTCGGAGAATCTAGATCAACTCATGGACATGACAAAACGAGAAAAGGAGGGCCTTGAAGTGATTTCTGGCCAGATTCAGAAGGAAAGAGAGGATATTACAAAACAAACGGAAGATGTCAAGAATACAACACAGGTTCTTGAGGCAATGAAAGCTGAAGTTGAGTCAGAGAAACAAGGAATTGAAAACATCAAGAAGATGCTGTCAGATGAAAGAGATGACCTAAAACAGATGAAGATTGAGTTGGAAAGCCAAAACCTAGACATTGACAACACCAAGGGTAGGATTAGACTGGCAATGGATGAGCTGGAAGAGACGAAGGCTGAAATGGAAAAAGAGAAAAAAGAAGCAGAAAAGCACATGGCTGAATTGAAAAAGGAAGAGCAAGACATTAAGGAGAGTATCAACAAGATGAGAGACAACCTTGAGCAGATCACAGCTGAAATACAACAACAGAGAGATGATGTAGACAGGGCAATGGGAGAATTAAACATCAAAAAGAATGAACTGCAAGTAAGCTCTATAGAGGTGGATAAACAGAGACATGAGATGGCAAATGAAAAGATCAGGATGGAACAAGACAAACAAAACATTCAAGGTGAAAAGGCAGAACTGGAATGGATCAAGACTGAGTTACAAGAAAGGTCGGACAGTCTAGATCAACTCATGGACATGACAAAACGAGAAAAGGAGGGCCTTGAAGTGATTTCTGGCCAGATTCAGAACGAAAGAGAGGATATTACAAAACAAACGGAAGATGTCAAGAATACAACACAGGTTCTTGAGGCAATGAAAGCTGAAGTTGAGTCAGAGAAACAAGGAATTGAAAACATCAAGAAGATGCTGTCAGATGAAAGAGATGACCTAAAACAGATGAAGATTGAGTTGGAAAGCCAAAACCTAGACATTGACAACACCAAGGGTAGGATTAGACTGGCAATGGATGAGCTGGAAGAGACGAAGGCTGAAATGGAAAAAGAGAAAAAAGAAGCAGAAAAGCACATGGCTGAATTGAAAAAGGAAGAGCAAGACATTAAGGAGAGTATCAACAAGATGAGAGACAACCTTGAGCAGATCACAGCTGAAATACAACAACAGAGAGATGATGTAGACAGGGCAATGGGAGAATTAAACATCAAAAAGAATGAACTGCAAGTAAGCTCTATAGAGGTGAATAAACAGAGACATGAGATGGCAAATGAAAAGATCAGGATGGAACAAGACAAACAAAACATTCAAGGTGAAAAGGCAGAACTGGAACGGATCAAGACTGAGTTACAAGAAAGGTCGGAGAATCTAGATCAACTCATGGACATGACAAAACGAGAAAAGGAGGGCCTTGAAGTGATTTCTGGCCAGATTCAGAAGGAAAGAGAAGATATTACAAAACAAACGGAAGATGTCAAGAATACAACACAGGTTCTTGAGGCAATGAAAGCTGAAGTTGAGTCAGAGAAACAAGGAATTGAAAACATCAAGAAGATGCTGTCAGATGAAAGAGATGACCTAAAACAGATGAAGATTGAGTTGGAAAGCCAAAACCTAGACATTGACAACACCAAGGGTAGGATTAGACTGGCAATGGATGAGCTGGAAGAGACGAAGGCTGAAATGGAAAAAGAGAAAAAAGAAGCAGAAAAGCACATGGCTGAATTGAAAAAGGAAGAGCAAGACATTAAGGAGAGTATCAACAAGATGAGAGACAACCTTGAGCAGATCACAGCTGAAATACAACAACAGAGAGATGATGTAGACAGGGCAATGGGAGAATTAAACATCAAAAAGAATGAACTGCAAGTAAGCTCTATAGAGGTGGATAAACAGAGACATGAGATGGCAAATGAAAAGATCAGGATGGAACAAGACAAACAAAACATTCAAGGTGAAAAGGCAGAACTGGAATGGATCAAGACTGAGTTACAAGAAAGGTCGGACAGTCTAGATCAACTCATGGACATGACAAAACGAGAAAAGGAGGGCCTTGAAGTGATTTCTGGCCAGATTCAGAACGAAAGAGAGGATATTACAAAACAAACGGAAGATGTCAAGAATACAACACAGGTTCTTGAGGCAATGAAAGCTCAAGTTGAGTCAGAGAAACAAGGAATTGAAAACATCAAGAAGATGCTGTCAGATGAAAGAGATGACCTAAAACAGATGAAGATTGAGTTGGAAAGCCAAAACCTAGACATTGACAACACCAAGGGTAGGATTAGACTGGCAATGGATGAGCTGGAAGAGACGAAGGCTGAAATGGAAAAAGAGAAAAAAGAAGCAGAAAAGCACATGGCTGAATTGAAAAAGGAAGAGCAAGACATTAAGAAGAGTATCAACAAGATGAGAGACAACCTTGAGCAGATCACAGCTGAAATACAACAACAGAGAGATGATGTAGACAGGGCAATGGGAGAATTAAACATCAAAAAGAATGAACTGCAAGTAAGCTCTATAGAGGTGAATAAACAGAGACATGAGATGGCAAATGAAAAGATCAGGATGGAACAAGACAAACAAAACATTCAAGGTGAAAAGGCAGAACTGGAACGGATCAAGACTGAGTTACAAGAAAGGTCGGAGAATCTAGATCAACTCATGGACATGACAAAACGAGAAAAGGAGGGCCTTGAAGTGATTTCTGGCCAGATTCAGAAGGAAAGAGAGGATATTACAAAACAAACGGAAGATGTCAAGAATACAACACAGGTTCTTGAGGCAATGAAAGCTGAAGTTGAGTCAGAGAAACAAGGAATTGAAAACATCAAGAAGATGCTGTCAGATGAAAGAGATGACCTAAAACAGATGAAGATTGAGTTGGAAAGCCAAAACCTAGACATTGACAACACCAAGGGTAGGATTAGACTGGCAATGGATGAGCTGGAAGAGACGAAGGCTGAAATGGAAAAAGAGAAAAAAGAAGCAGAAAAGCACATGGCTGAATTGAAAAAGGAAGAGCAAGACATTAAGGAGAGTATCAACAAGATGAGAGACAACCTTGAGCAGATCACAGCTGAAATACAACAACAGAGAGATGATGTAGACAGGGCAATGGGAGAATTAAACATCAAAAAGAATGAACTGCAAGTAAGCTCTATAGAGGTGAATAAACAGAGACAGGAGATGTCAAATGAAAAGATCAGGATGGAACAAGACAAACAAAACATTCAAGGTGAAAAGGCAGAACTGGAACGGATCAAGACTGAGTTACAAGAAAGGTCGGAGAATCTAGATCAACTCATGGACATGACAAAACGAGAAAAGGAGGGCCTTGAAGTGATTTCTGGCCAGATTCAGAAGGAAAGAGAAGATATTACAAAACAAACGGAAGATGTCAAGAATACAACACAGGTTCTTGAGGCAATGAAAGCTGAAGTTGAGTCAGAGAAACAAGGAATTGAAAACATCAAGAAGATGCTGTCAGATGAAAGAGATGACCTAAAACAGATGAAGATTGAGTTGGAAAGCCAAAACCTAGACATTGACAACACCAAGGGTAGGATTAGACTGGCAATGGATGAGCTGGAAGAGACGAAGGCTGAAATGGAAAAAGAGAAAAAAGAAGCAGAAAAGCACATGGCTGAATTGAAAAAGGAAGAGCAAGACATTAAGGAGAGTATCAACAAGATGAGAGACAACCTTGAGCAGATCACAGCTGAAATACAACAACAGAGAGATGATGTAGACAGGGCAATGGGAGAATTAAACATCAAAAAGAATGAACTGCAAGTAAGCTCTATAGAGGTGGATAAACAGAGACATGAGATGGCAAATGAAAAGATCAGGATGGAACAAGACAAACAAAACATTCAAGGTGAAAAGGCAGAACTGGAATGGATCAAGACTGAGTTACAAGAAAGGTCGGACAGTCTAGATCAACTCATGGACATGACAAAACGAGAAAAGGAGGGCCTTGAAGTGATTTCTGGCCAGATTCAGAACGAAAGAGAGGATATTACAAAACAAACGGAAGATGTCAAGAATACAACACAGGTTCTTGAGGCAATGAAAGCTCAAGTTGAGTCAGAGAAACAAGGAATTGAAAACATCAAGAAGATGCTGTCAGATGAAAGAGATGACCTAAAACAGATGAAGATTGAGTTGGAAAGCCAAAACCTAGACATTGACAACACCAAGGGTAGGATTAGACTGGCAATGGATGAGCTGGAAGAGACGAAGGCTGAAATGGAAAAAGAGAAAAAAGAAGCAGAAAAGCACATGGCTGAATTGAAAAAGGAAGAGCAAGACATTAAGGAGAGTATCAACAAGATGAGAGACAACCTTGAGCAGATCACAGCTGAAATACAACAACAGAGAGATGATGTAGACAGGGCAATGGGAGAATTAAACATCAAAAAGAATGAACTGCAAGTAAGCTCTATAGAGGTGAATAAACAGAGACATGAGATGTCAAATGAAAAGATCAGGATGGAACAAGACAAACAAAACATTCAAGGTGAAAAGGCAGAACTGGAACGGATCAAGACTGAGTTACAAGAAAGGTCGGAGAATCTAGATCAACTCATGGACATGACAAAACGAGAAAAGGAGGGCCTTGAAGTGATTTCTGGCCAGATTCAGAAGGAAAGAGAGGATATTACAAAACAAACGGAAGATGTCAAGAATACAACACAGGTTCTTGAGGCAATGAAAGCTGAAGTTGAGTCAGAGAAACAAGGAATTGAAAACATCAAGAAGATGCTGTCAGATGAAAGAGATGACCTAAAACAGATGAAGATTGAGTTGGAAAGCCAAAACCTAGACATTGACAACACCAAGGGTAGGATTAGACTGGCAATGGATGAGCTGGAAGAGACGAAGGCTGAAATGGAAAAAGAGAAAAAAGAAGCAGAAAAGCACATGGCTGAATTGAAAAAGGAAGAGCAAGACATTAAGGAGAGTATCAACAAGATGAGAGACAACCTTGAGCAGATCACAGCTGAAATACAACAACAGAGAGATGATGTAGACAGGGCAATGGGAGAATTAAACATCAAAAAGAATGAACTGCATGTAAGCTCTATAGAGGTGGATAAACAGAGACATGAGATGGCAAATGAAAAGATCAGGATGGAACAAGACAAACAAAACATTCAAGGTGAAAAGGCAGAACTGGAATGGATCAAGACTGAGTTACAAGAAAGGTCGGACAGTCTAGATCAACTCATGGACATGACAAAACGAGAAAAGGAGGGCCTTGAAGTGATTTCTGGCCAGATTCAGAACGAAAGAGAGGATATTACAAAACAAACGGAAGATGTCAAGAATACAACACAGGTTCTTGAGGCAATGAAAGCTCAAGTTGAGTCAGAGAAACAAGGAATTGAAAACATCAAGAAGATGCTGTCAGATGAAAGAGATGACCTAAAACAGATGAAGATTGAGTTGGAAAGCCAAAACCTAGACATTGACAACACCAAGGGTAGGATTAGACTGGCAATGGATGAGCTGGAAGAGACGAAGGCTGAAATGGAAAAAGAGAAAAAAGAAGCAGAAAAGCACATGGCTGAATTGAAAAAGGAAGAGCAAGACATTAAGGAGAGTATCAACAAGATGAGAGACAACCTTGAGCAGATCACAGCTGAAATACAACAACAGAGAGATGATGTAGACAGGGCAATGGGAGAATTAAACATCAAAAAGAATGAACTGCAAGTAAGCTCTATAGAGGTGAATAAACAGAGACATGAGATGTCAAATGAAAAGATCAGGATGGAACAAGACAAACAAAACATTCAAGGTGAAAAGGCTGAACTGAAACGGATCAAGACTGAGTTACAAGAAAGGTCGGAGAATCTAGATCAACTCATGGACATGACAAAACGAGAAAAGGAGGGCCTTGAAGTGATTTCTGGCCAGATTCAGAAGGAAAGAGAGGATATTACAAAACAAACGGAAGATGTCAAGAATACAACAAAGGTTCTTGAGGCAATGAAAGCTGAAGTTGAGTCAGAGAAACAAGGAATTGAAAACATCAAGAAGATGCTGTCAGATGAAAGAGATGACCTAAAACAGATGAAGATTGAGTTGGAAAGCCAAAACCTAGACATTGACAACACCAAGGGTAGGATTAGACTGGCAATGGATGAGCTGGAAGAGACGAAGGCTGAAATGGAAAAAGAGAAAAAAGAAGCAGAAAAGCACATGGCTGAATTGAAAAAGGAAGAGCAAGACATTAAGGAGAGTATCAACAAGATGAGAGACAACCTTGAGCAGATCACAGCTGAAATACAACAACAGAGAGATGATGTAGACAGGGCAATGGGAGAATTAAACATCAAAAAGAATGAACTGCATGTAAGCTCTATAGAGGTGGATAAACAGAGACATGAGATGGCAAATGAAAAGATCAGGATGGAACAAGACAAACAAAACATTCAAGGTGAAAAGGCAGAACTGGAATGGATCAAGACTGAGTTACAAGAAAGGTCGGACAGTCTAGATCAACTCATGGACATGACAAAACGAGAAAAGGAGGGCCTTGAAGTGATTTCTGGCCAGATTCAGAACGAAAGAGAGGATATTACAAAACAAACGGAAGATGTCAAGAATACAACACAGGTTCTTGAGGCAATGAAAGCTCAAGTTGAGTCAGAGAAACAAGGAATTGAAAACATCAAGAAGATGCTGTCAGATGAAAGAGATGACCTAAAACAGATGAAGATTGAGTTGGAAAGCCAAAACCTAGACATTGACAACACCAAGGGTAGGATTAGACTGGCAATGGATGAGCTGGAAGAGACGAAGGCTGAAATGGAAAAAGAGAAAAAAGAAGCAGAAAAGCACATGGCTGAATTGAAAAAGGAAGAGCAAGACATTAAGGAGAGTATCAACAAGATGAGAGACAACCTTGAGCAGATCACAGCTGAAATACAACAACAGAGAGATGATGTAGACAGGGCAATGGGAGAATTAAACATCAAAAAGAATGAACTGCAAGTAAGCTCTATAGAGGTGAATAAACAGAGACATGAGATGTCAAATGAAAAGATCAGGATGGAACAAGACAAACAAAACATTCAAGGTGAAAAGGCAGAACTGGAACGGATCAAGACTGAGTTACAAGAAAGGTCGGAGAATCTAGATCAACTCATGGACATGACAAAACGAGAAAAGGAGGGCCTTGAAGTGATTTCTGGCCAGATTCAGAAGGAAAGAGAGGATATTACAAAACAAACGGAAGATGTCAAGAATACAACACAGGTTCTTGAGGCAATGAAAGCTGAAGTTGAGTCAGAGAAACAAGGAATTGAAAACATCAAGAAGATGCTGTCAGATGAAAGAGATGACCTAAAACAGATGAAGATTGAGTTGGAAAGCCAAAACCTAGACATTGACAACACCAAGGGTAGGATTAGACTGGCAATGGATGAGCTGGAAGAGACGAAGGCTGAAATGGAAAAAGAGAAAAAAGAAGCAGAAAAGCACATGGCTGAATTGAAAAAGGAAGAGCAAGACATTAAGGAGAGTATCAACAAGATGAGAGACAACCTTGAGCAGATCACAGCTGAAATACAACAACAGAGAGATGATGTAGACAGGGCAATGGGAGAAGTAAACATCAAAAAGAATGAACTGCAAGTAAGCTCTATAGAGGTGAATAAACAGAGACATGAGATGTCAAATGAAAAGATCAGGATGGAACAAGACAAACAAAACATTCAAGGTGAAAAGGCTGAACTGAAACGGATCAAGACTGAGTTACAAGAAAGGTCGGAGAATCTAGATCAACTCATGGACATGACAAAACGAGAAAAGGAGGGCCTTGAAGTGATTTCTGGCCAGATTCAGAAGGAAAGAGAGGATATTACAAAACAAACGGAAGATGTCAAGAATACAACAAAGGTTCTTGAGGCAATGAAAGCTGAAGTTGAGTCAGAGAAACAAGGAATTGAAAACATCAAGAAGATGCTGTCAGATGAAAGAGATGACCTAAAACAGATGAAGATTGAGTTGGAAAGCCAAAACCTAGACATTGACAACACCAAGGGTAGGATTAGACTGGCAATGGATGAGCTGGAAGAGACGAAGGCTGAAATGGAAAAAGAGAAAAAAGAAGCAGAAAAGCACATGGCTGAATTGAAAAAGGAAGAGCAAGACATTAAGGAGAGTATCAACAAGATGAGAGACAACCTTGAGCAGATCACAGCTGAAATACAACAACAGAGAGATGATGTAGACAGGGCAATGGGAGAATTAAACATCAAAAAGAATGAACTGCAAGTAAGCTCTATAGAGGTGAATAAACAGAGACATGAGATGTCAAATGAAAAGATCAGGATGGAACAAGACAAACAAAACATTCAAGGTGAAAAGGATGAACTGGAACAGATCAAGACTGAGTTACAAGAAAGGTCGGAGAATCTAGATCAACTCATGGACATGACAAAACGAGAAAAGGAGGGCCTTGAAGTGATTTCTGGCCAGATTCAGAAGGAAAGAGAGGATATTACAAAACAAACGGAAGATGTCAAGAATACAACACAGGTTCTTGAGGCAATGAAAGCTGAAGTTGAGTCAGAGAAACAAGGAATTGAAAACATCAAGAAGATGCTGTCAGATGAAAGAGATGACCTAAAACAGATGAAGATTGAGTTGGAAAGCCAAAACCTAGACATTGACAACACCAAGGGTAGGATTAGACTGGCAATGGAAGAGCTGGAAGAGACGAAGGCTGAAATGGAAAAAGAGAAAAAAGAAGCAGAAAAGCACATGGCTGAATTGAAAAAGGAAGAGCAAGACATTAAGGAGAGTATCAACAAGATGAGAGACAACCTTGAGCAGATCACAGCTGAAATACAACAACAGAGAGATGATGTAGACAGGGCAATGGGAGAATTAAACATCAAAAAGAATGAACTGCAAGTAAGCTCTATAGAGGTGGATAAACAGAGACATGAGATGGCAAATGAAAAGATCAGGATGGAACAAGACAAACAAAACATTCAAGGTGAAAAGGCAGAACTGGAATGGATCAAGACTGAGTTACAAGAAAGGTCGGACAGTCTAGATCAACTCATGGACATGACAAAACGAGAAAAGGAGGGCCTTGAAGTGATTTCTGGCCAGATTCAGAAGGAAAGAGAGGATATTACAAAACAAACGGAAGATGTCAAGAATACAACACAGGTTCTTGAGGCAATGAAAGCTGAAGTTGAGTCAGAGAAACAAGGAATTGAAAACATCAAGAAGATGCTGTCAGATGAAAGAGATGACCTAAAACAGATGAAGATTGAGTTGGAAAGCCAAAACCTAGACATTGACAACACCAAGGGTAGGATTAGACTGGCAATGGAAGAGCTGGAAGAGACGAAGGCTGAAATGGAAAAAGAGAAAAAAGAAGCAGAAAAGCACATGGCTGAATTGAAAAAGGAAGAGCAAGACATTAAGGAGAGTATCAACAAGATGAGAGACAACCTTGAGCAGATCACAGCTGAAATACAACAACAGAGAGATGATGTAAACAGGGCAATGGGAGAAGTAAACATCAAAAAGAATGAACTGCAAGTAAGCTTTATAGAGGTGAATAAACAGAGACATGAGATGTCAAATGAAAAGATCAGAATGGAACAAGACAAACAAAACATTCAAGGTGAAAAGGCAGAACTGGAATGGATCAAGACTGAGTTACAAGAAAGGTCGGACAGTCTAGATCAACTCATGGACATGACAAAACGAGAAAAGGAGGGCCTTGAAGTGATTTCTGGCCAGATTCAGAAGGAAAGAGAGGATATTACAAAACAAACGGAAGATGTCAAGAATACAACACAGGTTCTTGAGGCAATGAAAGCTGAAGTTGAGTCAGAGAAACAAGGAATTGAAAACATCAAGAAGATGCTGTCAGATGAAAGAGATGACCTAAAACAGATGAAGATTGAGTTGGAAAGCCAAAACCTAGACATTGACAACACCAAGGGTAGGATTAGACTGGCAATGGAAGAGCTGGAAGAGACGAAGGCTGAAATGGAAAAAGAGAAAAAAGAAGCAGAAAAGCACATGGCTGAATTGAAAAAGGAAGAGCAAGACATTAAGGAGAGTATCAACAAGATGAGAGACAACCTTGAGCAGATCACAGCTGAAATACAACAACAGAGAGATGATGTAAACAGGGCAATGGGAGAAGTAAACATCAAAAAGAATGAACTGCAAGTAAGCTTTATAGAGGTGAATAAACAGAGACATGAGATGTCAAATGAAAAGATCAGGATGGAACAAGACAAACAAAACATTCAAGGTGAAAAGGATGAACTGGAACGGATCAAGACTGAGTTACAAGAAAGGTCGGAGAATCTAGATCAACTCATGGACATGACAAAACGAGAAAAGGAGGGCCTTGAAGGTATTTCTGGCCAGATTCAGAAGGAAAGAGAGTATATTACAAAACAAACGGAAGATGTCAAGAATACAACACAGGTTCTTGAGGCAATGAAAGCTGAAGTTGAGTCAGAGAAACAAGGAATTGAAAACATCAAGAAGATGCTGTCAGATGAAAGAGATGACCTAAAACACATGAAGATTGAGTTGGAAAGCCAAAACCTAGACATTGACAACACCAAGGGTAGGATTAGACTGGCAATGGAAGAGCTGGAAGAGACGAAGGCTGAAATGGAAAAAGAGAAAAAAGAAGCAGAAAAGCACATGGCTGAATTGAAAAAGGAAGAGCAAGACATTAAGGAGAGTATCAACAAGATGAGAGACAACCTTGAGCAGATCACAGCTGAAATACAACAACAGAGAGATGACTTAGAGATGACACTGGGTGAACAAAATATTAAAAAGATTGAATTAGAAGGAAGCACATCAGAGATGAATAGACAGAGAGATGAGTCGTCAAATGAAAAGAGCAAGATGGAACGAGACAAACAAAACATTCAAGGTGAAAAGGCTGAACTGGAACGGATCAAGACTGAGTTGCAAGAAAGGTCGGTGAATCTAGATCAACTCATGGAAATGACAAAACGAGAAAAGGAGGGCCTTGAAGAGATTTCTGGCCAGATTCAGAAGGAAAGAGAGGATATTACAAAACAAACGGAAGATGTCAAGAATACAACACAGGTTCTTGAGGCAATGAAAGCTGAAGTTGAGTCAGAGAAACAAGGAATCGAAAACATCAAGAAGATGCTATCAAATGACAGAGAAGAAATTGAACAAGTCAAGGTTGAGATGGAAGCAGAAAAGAAAGATTTTAACAACCTGAACAGCAAAATGAAAGAAGATATGAATGTGCTGGAAGAAAGGAAGGCTGAAATGGAAAAAGAGAAAAAAGAAGTAGAAAAGCACATGACTGAATTGAAAAAGGAAGAGCAAGACATTAAGGAGAGTATCAACAAGATGAGAGACAACCTTGAGCAGATCACAGCTGAAATACAACAACAGAGAGATGATGTAGACAGGGCAATGGGAGAAGTAAACATCAAAAAGAATGAACTGCAAGTAAGCTCTATAGAGGTGAATAAACAGAGACATGAGATGTCAAATGAAAAGATCGGGATGGAACAAGACAAACAAAACATTCAAGGTGAAAAGGCTGAACTGGAACAGATCAAGACTGAGTTACAAGAAAGGTCGGAGAATCTAGATCAACTCATGGACATGACCAAACGAGAAAAGGAGGGACTTGAAGAGATTTTTGGCCAGATTCAAAAGGAAAGAGAGGATATTACAAAACAAATGGAAGATGTCAAGAATAGAACACAGGTTCTTGAGGCAATGAAAGCTGAAGTTGAGTCAGAGAAACAAGGAATTGAAAACATCAAGAAGATGCTATCAAATGACAGAGAAGAAATTGAACAAGTCAAGGTTGAGATGGAAGCAGAAAAGAAAGATTTTAACAACCTGAACAGCAAAATGAAAGAAGATATGAATGTGCTGGAAGAAAGGAAGGCTGAAATGGAAAAAGAGAAAAAAGAAGTAGAAAAGCACATGGCTGAATTGAAAGAGGAAGAGCAAGATATTAAGGAGAGGATCAACAAGATGAGAAACAACCTTGAACAGATCACGGCTGAAATACAACAACAGAGAGATGACGTAGAAATGACCCCGGGAGAATTAAACATAAAAAAGAATGAACTGGAAGCAAGCACTATACAGATGGATACACAGAGAGATGAGATATCTAGTGAAGAGTCAGAACTAGACAAACTACATTTAGAAAATCTAGAAATTACAATAAATAAACGAGGAGATGAGCTGAAATCTATGAAGATTGATATACAAAATCAACAAATCGAGACAAAAGACTCAAAGGAACAGGTCGATGCAGAAACACAAACCCAGGTGTTCACGATGGAGAAAGGTACAGAACAGGTGGATATGGCAACACAGACATCTTCACCAGAGATGAAAGGAGGACATGCAAAAGAAGAGGAACATATGAAACTAAAGAGAGTAAGAAATTGGGAGAAAGAAAATGAACTGGTCCTCACAATGGTTCAGATTGACAACCAAAAGGAAGCCATGGAAAACAACAAGGTGGAAATAGAGAGAGCGAAGAACAAGTTGGAGAACATCAAAGCTGAGATACAAATAGCCAAAGAGGAGCTGAAGAAGAGGAGAAGCGACACAGATCTGGAAGAGGGAACAAGTCTTATTCAGGGGCAGAAGCTGATGCTGGTGGAGACTGAGAGACAAAGGCAGCTTGGAGATTCCTCTCAATCCACTGAACAGGAGGAACTTGCATGGACATCAACAACTGAGCAGGTGCTCCTAGACCAGAGGTCAGAGGAGACACTCTCAAAGATAGATCATCTGAAGAAAATCTGTCTGGAGGCCAAAACTGAGAGGAAAGAGATCGAGAGGATGAAACATCGAGTTCAGGAGATGAGAGAACTCCTGGAGAGAAGACTGGAGGTGATCCAAAAACACGAGCTGGTTCAGAGAGCACGACTACAAAGAGAGAAAGAGGAGCTTGAGAAGATGAAGGCAGAGCTCAAAATAAGTAACCAAACTCTGAGCAGAGAATGGGATAGAGACAAGAGGAAACTCGAGGAGAAAGATAAAGAACTGGATATGATAAAAGTGGAGATGCTAAAACAGATTGAAAGACTCCAGGTCAGCATGGAGAGCATGTCACAATCACTATTAATGACAGATATAGGTATGCAAACTTCAGAGGAGGACCTGGTCCTTGCACATGAGAGATCAACCAAGAGAGTGAGAGAGGAGGATCTATCAGAGATCATTCTTCTCAAAACATCTGGGAGAGAAGAAACCACAGGGGACTTTGACAGATCTAATCTGGAGTTCAAAGGTCAAGGTCATGCTGAGGAAGGAGCGTTGAGCACAAAGACTCAGGTGAGACCAGGAGGAGCTCTGGAGGGATTACCTGAGGTGCTATGGAGGATTTGGCACCTCTGTTGTTGCTTCTGCTGCAGTCGCTGCTGTGGAGTAAGAGAAGAAGAGGAGGATGAGAACTTGTGATCGGATCTCCATACCTCACAAATAGTTTGTTTTATAAAATTATAAATCATTTAGTGTGTCATAATTATTCAGTAAATATGATAGTGTGTGTATAAGTGTGCAATGTTTTCTGTGTGTTTAAGAAAAGTTCAAAGTTGAAGCATTGACAAATAAATGTTAAGGCATTAAATATATATTTACCTGTATTTTCAGGTGAGGGGATGTGGCCTACTACTATTATTGGCAAGCCACTAAAAGATTAAAAATAACTGTGAAGTTGCAGTATATATTTTGATAATATTCATTTTTATTTTTTTAAAATAAAGTTATCAAGCCTAAAAATGTGCTTAAGCTTGTCTCATTTCTTTAATACATTTGGACAATATCATGTTCATGTTTGAGGACAAAACTATTAACATGCCGAAGTCGAAATCATGTAACCACACCAAAAAAAAACGTTAGTCTGAAGTTGACAGTTATTTGTATCATTTATTCAACATACAGGTGTCTTGGGAAATAAAATAAACAATAAGGACCGATAAGAGTCCTCCTCAACATGTTTTGCTTGTAGTATGAACCAACACAAAGCGGATGAGATGACAAACATGATGAGAACTGTAAAAATTCGACCATTGACAAATTACAACTCAAGAGAACATGCGCGAGACTCCAACCGTCCTGAACAACAGTGATGAAACCAAGAGATAACAGAGGATTGGAAATTGAAGATTGTATTGAAATACAAGCCTACAACAGAAAGATCACACCAATACAACTAACCAAAACTTAGCAGAATTAATAAAAACTCAAGATTATGAGAAGTTGCAGTAGCAAGGGGGGAAAAATATTAAGAGAGACATTCATTAAATAGCAAATAACAATCAATACAGAATCTTTTTCTCCTGTCCACCATTTCAAATTAGGTTTTGGTAGTACAGAACATGTAATAATGAGGATGGTAAAACATTCACAAAAGGAAAATACAGAACACCTGATTTGAGCACACCTACTCCTCTGGGCATTGCTCCTGCTCCCAAGGATCTATATGATCAATATTAATTACTTTTAAAAATTACCCTTTAGTTAATAACAGGAACAGCTTAATGCCAAAGCCTTCCCTGTGTTAAGCCTTTTTTATCAGGCTAATTACAATAGTGCTGGGTAAAGATGTTCTCTGACCTTCAGAATGCCAGTAAGTCAGTTGTCAAGTGAATAGTTTGCTTCCTGACAAGTATGTTTCCTATCACCATGAGGATCTAGAACTGACTTGTATAAAAAGATAGGGAAAGAGAAATGACTGACCGGTGAAAAGTCAAAAGGAGATGGCTGGGAAGAACAGTTAAATGAGTCATGAGTGTGTCTTCTGGAACTGGCCCCATCTGGAGTGAAACATCACTGATGCTGTGAGATAATAAAGTGTATTTGTCTGTAGAATTAGCTAAAAACTTTTTTTCTACAAATCAAGTATAACGTAATACAGATGGGGATTTGTATGTTACTGTTTAAATACCTTTAATAAACAATAACAAGTGATTTCTACCAAATTTAAATAATACTTTATTTTCCTAGGGCAAAAAGAAACCTACAAAAAATCCTAAACGATTAACCTAATTTCTTTCGTTCAATATTTAAATTGAACGAAAGAATTATTCTTTTAAAATCTATGATAAACAGTGACAATAATAGCCCTCAGACTGTGATAAAGAACAGAACATGGTTTCAATAGTTAATGATCAGTTGGTTTCTTTTTATTTCAATAGGGGTATCTTAATAGAATGGCAGGTTATTGCAGCATGAGCAGGGGACTCCCATTAGTCAGTGGGACAGGATCAGGTATACCACCAGTCAAGGTGCATCCTGGGAGGTAAACAGCATGCAGAGGTTAGGTCGGGATAGAGGGTCACGAGCATTAGCGGCACCAGTCACTCCAGACGGCATCTGACATTGGGGCCTTACTCAGGACCAGGACCCCAGGCTGCTGGGCCTGCCCACTCATCAGCCCTCGACCTGGGTTAGCTGGGCTCTCAAACACCAAACTGGCATCTAAGAGGAGGGTTAGCAATAGCCCAGCGGCTAGTTCACTGGACTCACTACATGACTCACTTACTGACACACACAGCATCACATGGGAGGGTGCAGGATAGAGGGATGGCATGTACTGTATGAGATAAAGAAAGGATGAAAAACAGAGGGGAGGGGAGGTAAGATTATAATGGGTAATGTACTGTTTTAGTCAGTGATTCTCCCTTGAAAATAAGACTTTAAGAATGTGTTCACACTTCAGTGTAAACAATGGGCGTTTGCAAACTGTTTATACCTAGCATGAACTTTGTTTTTTATTTGCATTAATGAGGCATGAGTTGTATAAATGTGTTGTGAAAGTGAGTATATTAATGCTTGAATATGCGTGTGTGCATGTGTATGTGTTAGTGTGTGTAGGGGGTGCTCATGGCTGTTTCCTGTGGGAGAATGGCAGGTCAGAGGTGAGAGGTCAGTGTCTAAAGGTCACAGTGGGGTCATGGTGAGGTCAAATCCGGGGCAACTGCTTCTCAATGAATTCCTTTACAGCCTCCATCTCCTGCCAAATTCAAGTTAGACAGAGAGTTATACAAACAAAGCTTCAATGGACTGTATTCAATGATGTCCTGAGAAAACCACACAACCGTCACTCACTCTCATCTGTTCTATGCTGACACACGCATTAACACACGCACACACCGAACAAAACACATTCACATCTACTTTTTTTGTACCTGAGGACAGGAGCTGTGCTGAAGTCCTGGGTAGGATTTAAAGGTGATTTTTGTGGGGCTGACAATGGTCTTGAGCTTCTCTGCAGTCATGGCCCCGAACTGCACGGGTATCATCTGGTCCATCTCCCCGTGGCACTGTAGGATGGGGATGTTCTTGTTGGCGCTAGCGCTCGCCGCCTGACCAACCAAACCGGAAGTTACATTACAACTTTACAACTGCCGCCAACAAACACTGCAATCTCAGCTCCAAATCTCTCATATTTAAGTCCTCTGTCCCTAAAGTTTAAAAGGTCAGCTTCATAGGAAAGTTTCCTAAGTGATTATCATTAAGCTATTTATCATCCTATAAGTTAAAAGACCAGGTTTCGGCACCTGTGTGAACACAACTTCTTGTCCCCAATAGGGGTCCACCATGCCCAGCTGATGGGAACTGTTAAGCTTGCTGGTTTAAAAAGCCCTGGATATGTGAGAGCTGTGCTTTACCTGTGGAAAGGTCTTGTGGAGCGGGAGCCAGCAACTGAGAGCCACAACCCCAGCCAACTGTTGCTGGCAGGTAAGGGCTGTATACAGGGACAGAGCCCCACCCTGAGAGAGCAAGAGAGAGAGAGAGAGATGTTGGTTTGACAAGTTAAAGCAACTCTGTACATTACCACTTATAACAACCTCTGGGAGAGATTTAATAGAAAACTAGAATGATGTTCTCACCTGAGAAAAGCCTCCAAGAAGCACACGGTTCGGAGGGATCCCGTTCTTAGCCTCATGGTCAATTATGGCCTTAACTGTGGAGGAGATGGAGAAGAAAACCATAAGACTGTGTGCATGAGAATATAATAGGTAATAGAGCTGTGCTTTAACCAACACTGAGGTGGTAGACCTCAGATCCACACCACTGATAATCACCATGGTAACAGTGGTTTTATTTCTCAAGAGGGGTTGTATTAAAATCGGCCTGAGACTCACTATTCTCTGCTGCCCTCTTGATCCCAGCCTCGTCCTCTGGGGAGTCTGGGCTCAATCCCATCAGATCAAACCTGAACAGACACACAAGATATAAGGAAATACTGTGTGTACACAAATGTGTACAAACCATATCAATCAGATCAGACGCCTTAACACAGCTGTCACACAGACGCTTGGTGGGCAAACTCACCACGAGGGCATTGTCATCTTCATGTTAAGAGTGACGGGAATTCTGGGCCTATGGACAAAAAGGTAGAAATCCACAAGGTGAGTGCGAATCACGGCGAGTACACTAGGTAAGTCAAGTACCTATTATAATGCTAGTACACTGTACGAGTACATTACAAAAACTATACTGGTGGGAGAGGGAGAGAGAGCGAGCGCAAGAGGCTAAATGTCCTTGACAAAATTATATACAGGGAATCAGACACTTAGAGGGGCACCAGATTGGAAAATACATTTTTATATTAGAATGTTGACTAAAAATTATGCCAGCATGACTGACTGACAGAAAGATAGCCGAGCATAAAGATAGACAGCCTAATAAAGTGAGACTTACGCATGGGGGCAAATATACTTCACATGTGGCAGTCGGATAGCAGTCATGGCATCTGCCCAACCATGCCTGCAAGGTAAGAGACACAGACAAATTAGTTAGTCAAAGATATCCTCAGAGCAGGAAGTACAAAGACTGACAAAACTAGGGACGCACAAAAATGAAAAAAGACATACCCTGAATCACCCAACCCATGGAGGAAGATTACCTGACAAAGATAAAACAAGACCTGTTATATTCCCAATCCAGACTACCTATTTCGTCAGTAATGATTTATTCTGTGTATTGTGAGCCAAGTAGAATGTCTGTAAATATGACAGTTTATGTATTTGAATTTTCACACCATGTTCGTCTTAAATTTATGGGACTCTGGTAATATAAAAAACAGTATACCAAACCATTACTGTTGCCAAGACGACTTTCTAGCTGCCAACTCCAGAGAAAATAACTGGAATTTGTCTTGCTAAAATAGCCTCTCTCCCAAGGCTTACAATCTGTCTTTTCAAAACTCAGAACCATTTTTTTCTTTCATCTTAACTACAGATGAGTCGCTATGCTTCTGGAGTTAGATCATGTGTAGGTCATGTGACACATATAGGCCTAGTAATGATGATGCCTGTTAAGTGGAGGCCAATTGAAGAGTTAAATTAGGAGATGTAACAGGGATGTAAATATAATATCATCCTATACCAATGTGAATACACCTCTCATTTAGGTATGACTGCTCTCCAGGGGCTTGTTCTGACTCCATGCTACAGGTGCCCACCAGGCTACCAGCCTCAACAAATGTGTAGAGTCGCTGGATGGCGGTTACACAACTCATGTATTGGGGCTAAATTCTCAATGAAAATGTATGCACTTAGTAACTGTATGCACTTAACGTATCACTTGACTGTAAATCAATTAGGATAAAAGCATCTGCTAGGCATATAGACATTATCTAATCACGGCGCCGGCGTGGTTTGGCTCTCCATCTCACCGCAGCGGTCTCCTTCTCCGTCCCTGACACCGTCACGGCCTCGGCAAGCAGCGGCACTGACATGTTGTTGCCACACATACACTGGAAGGGATGCTGTGGGGGGGGGGGGACATACAAAAGAGATGCATATCAATGACACGAGTGCAGAGGTTTATCAACACAACTGCTATTCAGTCTTCACAGTGGACTGTTTCTTTATGTCCTGCGGGACACCCATAGTGGGGCCGCGGAGCACAAAAGAAGTGAACATACCACACTTTATGGATGCTGCTCTGAAGCAAAAAGTGATAAGTGCTGAGAAAGGAATCTGTTTAGTCAGCGCCTGGGAACTCATTAACTAAATGTGGCCCCCTAACAGCAATTACATTATTAACTGTTAAAACACCAGTGGTCTGTCAAAGCAACAGTCTTGATTTCAACATAGACTATCTGGACATAGAGATGTTTCTTATTTTTCAGACCTGAAACACCAACAGAGACTAGTTCTGTGATCTGTGTAACATATAATCTACTATCAGCTAGAATGGGTTTGACAAAAAGGTGAGGTAGAGATGGATAGAGAAACAAAAATGGACAGATGTAGGGCTAATGTATAAACCTTGAGGCTTACAGAGTTTAAATTCCACCCACATAATGACCAAACCAAACAGTGGTGAGTGAAAGAAGAGACAGAGAAAAAAGCACAATCAGGGGAATGACAGGTTCAATGGGGAAAGAGATGAAGAGAAAAGGGAGCGGATGCGTACAGTGTGTATAAAGCTGAATGTTATTCACTCTACTGTCCAGCAATGAAAAGCCCACTTGTGTATGGACTAAGTTAAAGCATTTCCAACCACAATGCTTTTTATTGTTTCAATACATAAGAAAAATACATTCCCCAAAGGCCTGTATCTATGAATGTTTCCCCATCGTTGAGGTTACCTCTCCTATGTAGCCTACATAGCACCCCAAGACCACAGCATCAATTAGACAAACTAGCTGGGTTATGGCTTTACTATTACATGTCTATGTTTAACTGATCTTTGACTTTACGCGATGACTTAACAGCAGGCAGTAATTGTGTTTCAAACGAGGAAGGCAGACATCCTCATCCCCTAGTTCCCCAGATCACACGCACAGGAAGGCCACACAAACTGCGCGGCTCTCGTGCATTGATTTTCCATGATCCCTTGCCAGCAATGGCAAATAGCTAAGCCGGGATGAAACTGTACTGATTTCACGGTCACCTCACGGCTATCCTTCTGTGGCGGACACAAACAATGCCGCCGTCTATGAACGACCACGTCGGTGTCAACATCACGAGTTTCCATCTGACTCGCATTAAACTGGCTGACACAATAATTGCAGCTTCACGTAATAGACTATTAGTTGACATAAAAGAGATGAACTACAGAGATGAACTGCAATAACTACACTTTATAGGCTGTATGGGAATTGTGACGGATACATTATTTTGTGTGCTAAAATCAACTACAATTACAGCACCACCATGGTGAATGAACAGAATACCACATGCTAGTGTTTAAACAAGCTGCTTGCTATACGCTCTAACAGACTAGTCTATATCAGTTAGTAAATTTACAAGACCAAACAATGTTAGTTAGCTAAATGGCCATGTCCCAATTTAGCTCGATATCTATTTGCTTTTACCCAAATCAAACTAGTTCAACTGAAAGCTAATAGCTAGCTAGTGAGAGGAAGCGGTGGATTGGGAAACAATAGTACATTGCAAAGTCAATGGGGCAGAGAGGAAGCAGCTTAGCTAGCTAGCTAGCTAGATCGAGACTTAACTACTTGTGCAACCTAGGCAGGTGTGATGGAATTCAGCGCAGGATAAGAGCAAAGCCTTTAGATTGCTTAAAAAGCGGATAGGCTTGCTGGCTACATCATTGCAACCAGCTGGCGTAATCCTGTTTTTCTGGGTACTTATCACAATGAGTGGCTGCTAGCTAACGAAACAACAGCGTACTGTACTATTGTCTCAGTACACGGCACCCCGCTCTCTCAGCCTGACTGACTAACGACGTTACCTAGCCAGCTAACTGGGCTTGGTTCACGGCGCAGTGGCTTTAATTCGAAGGGATATCTCTGTATCTATATAGATTCCCAATTTCTTTAAGCATTACTGTAACCAAAACCCATGTATGTCTGCGGCAGCTGAGACCGGTTAAATCAAAATTATTATACCGCGGCCCTCTATCATAGATTCATTCACTCACCGCTTGCTGTCCCAAATCTCAACGGAACTTCCGCTATTGGCATAAAGTGGGGCGGGTTTCATCTGTGTGACGTCATCGTCATATCCACGCCCGTTCTCGCACTTGCTTCAAGGTGGACAATGCACCACTAAATTCAATCAACTTGTCATCATAAATTCTCTTTTGGAGAATTAAATTGTTTTAGTATTAATTGCTGAAACTAAATAAATGGTTGAAATAATTTTTACTCCATTGGTATAGCCTAGAAATAATATGTACACTCCATGGCATGATTGTAACCATTCCAATGTATTCATTTTTATTTATTTTTCTAATATTAATATCTATACCTGGAACTTTAAATAAAACATTATGCTTGCTACAATAATCTTCACAATAGCCGAGACACAACACATATCTTGCACATTCACCTACTGCCACTAGGCTTACTGTCGCAGACCGCAGTGTGACACTACATCGGTAATGAAAATAAATCATTAATAGCCCTGTAAAGGAAAAAGGTCATGACAAACTTAGATGTTCCCAAGTCCGCTCAGAATATATGAAGTAAATATAATCTAATGGAAAACTTGATTTCAGCCAAGCTGCTGTGGACCAAATATATAATTGTGTGTTCAGATAGAAAACAGCATTGCAGGGGACCTTGGAGTCATTCCAAGGTTTGATCTCAATAGCTCTGTTTTTTGCTTCCTCTCTTTTCCCTCACTTTCAAAACTGGAAGCAGTGGGCCGAAGAGGAGAATCAAACCCTCTCATCAGATGTTGATACAAAAAGGTAGGAGGAGGAAAGAAGACAGAATGCAAGCAATCGAGAAAATATTATACTTGCATGTCAGCTTGTTTTTAATGACAAGTTCAACACACCACTAGGCAGCACAAAGAGTTCAGGTGCAGCCTATGAGCAACACACTGAACACACACTCTAAGGGTACCTGCTTTGTTAGCTTTAACACTAATATGTATAAGATGTGTTTTAATTTACCAAACAAAGACAAGTCTGTCACCCATTATTTTTATTGATATAAACAAAGAGGAAGCAAACTAGGCACATCCGGAGGAGAAACCATCAGATATCCAGTGTCAAACATACACACCCGTAGCCATACCCAAACCAGGCATTGAGTAACTCACTGTTTACCCGCCCTGTGCACCATGCACAGCCAAACATTTCTTTAACCCGTGTCAGACAGTGTGAGTCTCACATATCTCCTCCATGGCTCCATATCTCTCCACCTTCCATTGTTCAGGATATGAAATTGGTTTGTGGGATGAGAGATTCAACTTTGTGGTCAGCAGGGTTCGCAGAGGCCTCGTAGGTGCAGATGGTGACTTCGTGTCTGTGAGCCTGAAAGAGAGCAAGGGTGAGAGAGTATTGAGTGTTCCGTCAGAGGTTAAGAGACAGTACACTTGTAGACTGAGCATGTCATTTCACTCACCTCTGTGTACTCTCCTCTTAGCCCTATGTAGAAGACCCTGGTGGACTCTGAACCAAAGTTCTTTGATATATGGATAGACAGATGTTCCACATTGGAGAAACGGGCAATCCTGAAAAATATTACAAGTGAACTACTTGGAGAAATCACTGACTAGGTTTTACTAGGTGTGTGCTGATGGCAGTATCCTATACAGTGTGTGAAGGGCAGATAGGAGGTCAGTGTCAGGTTCACAGCAGCGTTGAGGTGATAGATAAGGTACTCACTTGGTGGGGTACTCTAGCTCTGCAAGCGGGTCCCTGTTGAGGCGGAAAGCTTGCTCTGGCTCTCTGCCCGTGTCATCAAAGGACATTTGGGGAATGTTCTTGTAACTTAAACAACATCAACAACAACATGCAATAAACACCAATCCACAAAACGACACCACTATATGGAACGAAATATAGCTCTATTCCAGACACAGGCAATCAATCCCAGTTGGGACTAAGGCACAGGTTTTCCCCTCTCACATTACACGCAGTACAGTACTAGGTGGTTTTACATCCAGAATAGCCCGCTATGGTCACTCACAGTCTTATTTCTGCAGGGTGTGAATCATCATCTTCACCAGCAATTATGATGCCTTTCAGTTTGACACTGCCAGTAAACCTGAGAAAAGTCTAATTAGTTGAAGTTGGTGAATAAGACAGTTTATGAGAATTCGGGTGATGAGAAGACAGTGTACTGTTTATGTGAATTAGGAGCAGCATTCAAGCGGATCATGTCCTTACGGTATGTTGAACAGGAGTTCCTCGTCAGCATCACTCTCCACAAACTGAAGACAGAAAGTAAGAAGGAGTCGATTTCAATGCAGTTCAATATCATTTCGCTATGCTACACTGGGACACCTGACACTAGCTGCGATGAAAGTAAGCTTAGTCAGGGCGTCACCTTGCTGTCAACTACATCGCTCCATACACTGCATGTCAGCATACAGGTGAACGATTATACATTAATATTGAGATGTGCAAGTAATACTTTATTGACGACTAAATGTACAGCTTCAGCAGTATGTCAAGTAATGAAGAGTCTGTCTCTGAATCTACACGGACTGGTTTTATTCGGAAGGGTATTCTGGTCTCTGTGCCGCTGTTGCACAAATATGAGCTGGCATGAACAAGTTGCAGCGGAATTCAGTGGAAGACACGGTACTGCTACCTTTTCACGGTCCGTCCGCTGATCCCAAGGTTTGAAAACGAGTTTCCCATCCCCATCTCTGCTCTCGTTGAGACACTGCAGTTTCTCGATGTCAATGCGTTGATATAGTGCGTACTCCAGGCCCCTCTCCGCGGGCTCGTGCTCCCCTTCACAGCCGCAGCCATTCCCACCACCACCGTGACTATGACCGTGGCCGGACATCGCAGACACTAAACAAGACTAGGCTAGATTAATATGAAGCTGTCTATCCCACAAGTAGGTAGTAAGACCCCTGCCAGGACGCTGCCAAGTGAGCACAGCTATTTT
This sequence comes from Osmerus mordax, assembly GCF_038355195.1. NCBI lineage: Eukaryota > Metazoa > Chordata > Actinopteri > Osmeriformes > Osmeridae > Osmerus > Osmerus mordax. The sequence goes on from NC_090067.1 coordinate 8,245,723, forward strand.
AACTTCTTCAAAACATGTTTGGAGAGCAGGAAGAAGAGAAAGTCATGTGAGCCAGAACCAATCAGAAAGGACCATCGGAGGCACGGCATCGACGTGCGCTGCGATTGGTCTGACCTTTAACCAGCACAGCCTATCGCAAAATAAGACAAATAGACCAAAATGGCCAGCTCATAGTTGCAAAAAAATTGACGTGACGAAATTAAACTGTGCAAATAGGTTTTGATTTTAACTAGGGTTTTTTACAGAGTAATTTGAATGTTTCAATTTAAATGTTTGCCATACAATCAACACAAACTGAATAGAAACAATACGGAAATAAACAAGACACAGTAAGGATCTTATCATGGGCAAAAAGTCAATTTTTATTAAAAATGTCCATATAACATTTATTAAAATCTATTAAAATTACTATTTTGATCCACTTTCATTTGGGTCCAGAAAGTTCAGGGGATCCAGGTCCCCAAGTTGAAAATAAATACATCATTGAGTGAGGCTGCAGGGTCCTATCAATATATCTTCCTCACTCCCTTCTCTCCCTTTTTGTGTTTTCCTCTCCCTGCGCTTCTCAGTCATCACAGTGAACCAGATAAAAGTAGGGATGCACATGTCGTTCAGCACAGAACACAGCAGGAATACATGTTGCGGATGCCCTGGAGTAAAATAAGCCTATTAGGGATTGTACATGTACACGTTTTTTGAAAGCTGTCAGGGACAGCAGCACAAATATTACATTGTTTATGTCCTCATATGTGATGCGTACCATAAAAACATATCTCTGCAAGAGTCTCACTGTAGTGTTTGTTGCAGATGCACATATGAACTTGTAACAAATTACAATTTTTTCCTTTTGCAATGTTTGCTTTTTCTTTGTGTGTGTATGCCCGTGTGACAAAAGGAAAATGTATGTGTGTGTGTGTTAAATATAAACTAAAATGATGAAAAACATCAAGTATCGCATTTGTATAGCATTAAACAGGGGTCTGATAAACTCCCATATTTCCTTGAATAAAAAAAAGAGCTTGGCTCCTACAATCTCTCTTCCTTTCCTCTCACTCACTCCATACATTACATTCAGTCTCTAAACCTATCGGCGGGAGAATCTGTTTTTGAAAGCTTTGATAGTTTTGGCCATCATAGGGGCAATTTCTGTAAAAAAGAAAAGGCAAGAAAATTAACAGCAGAAGAGGACACAAAATCTCAAAGGAAGTGTTTTTTTCTTTCTTTTCTCTTTCTCGAAACACAGCTTCCTCGATACTCACTTTTGACTTGTGTCTTGTCTTTCTGTGTGTTTGCACCCCCTCCACTGGATCCTGAGGAGCGGGAAGCCTGGGGGGGGCTGTAGTGGGAGGAGGAGGAACTTGGGGGATCAGTAGAGTGAGAACTGTACAATGCAGCAGGCCTGATCCTGAAACACAGAAGTAGATCGGGGTAGAATACATTGCAGGTTAAACAGTGTTGAGCATGACAGTCTCACGCCCCCATGAGGACTCACTTGATTGGGGCAGCTGCAGCAGTGGAGCTGGCTGTGGAGGAACTGGTGGTGCCAAACTTTTCCTGTCGCCGCCGGACATCGCGCGGCGGTTTGGCGACCGAGTTTACAAATGCCATCTTCACCTGTCGTCCTAAAGGGCAAGGCCATGACAACAATCAATTAACATTAATTTGTTATAGCAATCAGCAGCCCAAGTGCACAGGACACACAATTGGATGCGTTCCGGTTTCAAACAAAAACACTGTTTAAATGCCACCTTTGGGTTTGTTGGCATGGGCGGAGCTGATGTTCTGCGTCAGCATCCGCAAGCGTTCCTCACGCTCATCGTGGAGGCGCAGGTACATCTCCCGCCATGACTCGTATTCCTGGGGCGCCGCTCGTTTGAAGTCCCGCTGACAGTGACGCATCCACAACTCATCGGAGTCCTCCATGAAGCACTGAGAGAGAGAACAGCGAGAGATACATACTATTTTGGATGCACTTCATGAAGCTTTCAACAGTATTCATGTACCATTCTTCATTCGTTCAATATCCAAACCAAGATGAGTTTGGAAGATATTCAACTGTTCAGTATAGATTGGCTCCCTGTGTGTGTGTGTATGTGATTGTGTGTGTGTGTGTGTGTGTGTGTGATTGTGTGTGTTACCTGATTGCACTCCTCTATGCGGTACAGCTGTTCAGGAGTACAACGCTCCAGGACTGGCTCCAGAATCTCAAAGGGCACACCTCCCACCTCATCAATCGCTGGAGAAACAGAGGACGTCATTATGCACTTATATACTCCGTGTGTGTGTGTGTCAACATTAAATACTTACAGTCTATGTTGTTTTGCAGCACTCTGATGCACTGGTCATACAGACTCATCATCTTGGGTAGATAAGCTGTCTTGGAGCCGGAGTAGACCACCATCTTAGAATTGAAACGTCTCCCAGTGAAGCCAGCATCCTCCTCGTCATTTGACACAGGAACTATGGGAGAGGAGGAAGATCAATTTGGACCAAGTTGGCAACCATTGGGACTAAATGGTAAAATAGCATCCCCAAAAACAAAACTTGCAAAGGTTGCATACTGTAACTTCATAAAACTGAGCTGAGAGTGTCAAAGAGCAAGCCCACCTTTGCGCCTCTGTGGGGACAGGGGTGTGAGGAGGTCGATGGAAGGAAGGGGTCGGTAGTTAGGCTTGATGGCCGGCAGAGTGATGTCCGGCAGGGCGGCCACAACCTCGACCACCTGGACATTCACAACGCAGACAGAAAAAAAAGTCTTAACCCAAGAGCACCCGAGTGCTCGATTGACAAAGAGGACAACAACTGATTGTCAACAACGATGGAGATAACAAGTATGTTCTTACCTTTCGTCGTTTCTCTGGTACTGGGGTTAATGCCATTGGAGATGGGCTGGGCTCGGGCCTCTTACTGCGGGACCCATTGGCCTTGCTGGGTTTGGATGAGGAAGAGGAGGAGGAGGACACGGGGACTGGCGTCAGCGTTGAGGCGTGTGGTGGCCGGCTGCTACTAGGGGGCTTCTTTTTCTTCTTTGTAGGCGTAGGGGCATCGTACGTGAGGAAGGACTCAAATGACATGGTCGGGGCATCAAACTGCTCCTCATTCTCTTCCTCTGCCACCAGTGGGTCCCTGTGCTCCCGCGGTCTCCCTGGTTACACAGACATTTTATGGGATACAATAAATGGGGGCACAATCCATTTTTTACCATGAGTTATGCAATGGTAACATAGCGGTACAGAACCCGTAGAGAATCTGAACACTGCATACTGTTTAAAAAGTCACAGATTTACAGAGTCTCACAGAGATGGGTGATCACAATGACTCAGCAGTCCGGCCGACTCACCATCACTTCCTCCTTTCTTCTCCTTCCTGCTGTCATGTGGGGTGGAGTGGCGACTGTGCTTTGAGGCCTTGTGAACGTCGCTGGGCTGTGCCTCCCGCTCCGCGCTTCGCTTTCTGCCTTCACTGCGGCCAGCGCCTCCTCCACTTCCACCTGCACCCATCTGAACATGACGATGTCGCCTCTCTTCGTCCCGATCGCCATGGGAACCGCCAGCATGGTGGTTCCTGCTCGTTTCTTTGTGAGGTTTAATGTGTCGTGTCTCTTTACGAGGAGGAGGGCTGGGCTCAAGCTCAGGGTCCTCTTCGGTAGGGCTCTCGTAGCCCTCGGACTGGTACCCCCCTCTCTGGCCCCCCCCATGGGATAGCTGAGGGGGGCTGTAATGGTGTCGGGGTGGAGATGGGGAGTAGTTGGTATTGTAGCCTCTCTCCTCCTCCTCCTCTTCCTCCTCTTCCTCTCCTTCATGAGGCGCCTGCTCTGGGGACGGATCGCGAGCTCGCTTGCGGCTCCCGTCGCTTCCTATGTCACTGCGAGAGTGGCCATGTGTCCGAGCTTCTTTGGTGTTACTGGGTCTGTGAGGAAGAAGAGGATCACGTTAGCACTGAGGATAGACAGATTACTTAATCATGCCGTTCATGTGTGGCCAACAGGATATTTTGTCCATCATTCCATACCACACTCCTTTAGTTCCTTGATCCAACAGTAAGCAGGTATCCTACCTGTCTGTAGCCTGTGGAACCAGTTTCTTCCATTTGGCCACCAGAGTTTTTGCTACATCACCAGCCTGGTCATGTTTCCTCAGGGAATTCACAGTTTTTCCAACTCCAGTTTCCTGTATAAGCCCAAAAAACTTAATACATATACAATACAAAAAAGGAGGCTTCACCTGCATGTCCATGTTTACTTGACAAGTCTAAACAACTGCAGATATGTAGCAATGTCTTCAGTTTGCAATGTGTTTAATAGATCGCCTGAATCTAGTTAGTTGGTTGCGGCACACCTAGCACAATACACAAATTAACAATGCATTTACCGTAATTTGTACAATGAGAGTTGGAAATACCTTGAACAGAAGCTCAAAGCTCACAATGAAATGAACGACACAAGTTCAAAAACGACAGCACCACAATGCAATTATGGAATCATTACCATTGTCTCCATACCACATACCATTGACATTACATCCAGTACATATTGCTCCCAAGCATAAGAATCCCAATCTTACCACCAGGATATCCACAGTCATAGGAAGCTCCCCCAGTCTTCGGAGGGTCTTCATCAGCTGGAGGGGAGGATCATGTGTTATGAACAGTGATTTCAAAATGTTGATGAAACAGAAAGTGATGAGCAACTACACAATAGTGCAGGAATCATTTCTCTCTGCGTGTTTCCTCCTCCCCCCCCCCCCCCCCTCCTACTACTTCTCTGCAAAAATTTACTGGTTTTCTCAGTTTAGAGCTGAATAGACACTTAGACACTGGTTCTGCTCACAAGCACAAAAACAACTTGGTTGTATACTATGACAAAACTGCACAAATATGAAGACTTGGTGGATTGTGCACATAGCCAAAGCCCATATCTCAGTAGGGGTGTATAGTGCTTCGAATGTCATTCGTGTTCAATTCATTAGTAGTGTAAAACAATACACGGGCCTTAACATCTAAACGTCACACTGACATGGCTTCAGTTACATCAAGATTATCCGTTGTCGTGGCCTGTGTGATGAACTCTAGGGCTACCCGTATCTGAAGAGGGGGTCGTGTTTATTGTTGATCAACTGAGAAATGTACTGCTACTTGGTGTAAAACGGCGATTGCTTTGTTCAATACAACACAGTGAAATGCCCTCATTTCACCAGGCACGTAGCTTGATAGTTAGCATGAGTGTGAACAACACAAATACATTACATAAACTTGGACAGACACATAGGCCCACTGTTCAGTCGACTGTGCGACAATATTAACCGAGGCCTAGGCTAGCTAGCTGCTGTTGATGTCACTCGGTCGTGCTTTTAGAATCGCTGTGGTTGTCATTTCTGCAACATTAGCTAGCTAGCGGACAGGCTGCACTGTAGCCAACTTGGAATGAGAAGCTATAATGTTTCCATTATGTCGAGGAGATTGCTCAAGGGACTTGGCAGGTGATCACTGACTATGGCCGGGAATTTAAACTTCTGTTATAACAGTCGTCTTGCAATGTATATAAGCCACATTTCCGTGACGTGATCTTAAAAAAGCAGTAGCTATATTCACGAAACCACCTGCCACGCGACATACTTGGCCTGAAATCACCGTTACTAGTGAAGTCGCGAGCCGTTCCAAACATTTTTGTGTTGTTCCATCCCGGGCCGTTCGAATATTACCTTACGAGAGTCCAGGTTCTCCAATAGCCGAGACTGAAGTCTCTCCACCGCTTCCCGCAGCTCCTCCGCCATATTTATTACTGGTACCCTGTTCCCGGAAACTGCTTCATCTATGCAGGAATAGGTCGGCCCTTTTCTTGTCTACCTCTGCTTTAGCCTGCAATGGACATGGAGAATGACGGAACTACGTCACAGAACAGCTGACAAAGGATTATGTTTATGACGAGAAGATTTATATTTAAGACAGGTGTCATCTTTTTAGTTATAATAACATTAAAAGTCTTCATGAAATTTGTATATGTATTGTATATGTACTGTATTTGTTGTGTCAACTATGGTACCATATGCAATTCATATGAAATCACACTCTTATATTCGACAATATGAATTAGCATACTTTCATTGTTGCCATGGTTGGTTTTCAAGTTAAAAAAAACTCACACACAGAAACACGAGACCACAGATGGAGACAAACATTCAATGACAGAAAGTTGACCACAGGATATTGGAACACAGCAACAGAGCAAATAGCGCCTCTCCAGTCTGCTCAGTGCAGTTCTAGCAGGAAGGGATAGAGTACTCAAAGTGCAGGCAGGCCTCATATGGAGTATTTCTGGTGGGGGAGGGAGGGAGTGAGGGGGTTTCTGTATTTGGTGCTGTAGGTGGAGACATGGATGTTGGAAATCAGGAATGGATTGGTGAGGGCAGAGGGATGGGGGGCAGGGGGTGGGTGTCACATTCATAGCCCTTGTTGGGACCCATGGCTTTCTTCAACACTAGCCACAAGAGCACACTGACAGTCAGAGAACAGAGGGACAGAGGGAGAGAGAAAGGAGGAAGAAGAGAGCGAAAGCAACCTGCAAGAGATACATCAACAACACAGAAGGAAGCCAAGAGAGAGAAACTCAGAAAAGATAAGGAAGAAAGAAGATTGCGAGCAGAAGTTAGCGAAGAGAGAGGTAAAGCATTGCCTGTGCTTTTCTTATTCTGCTTGTATGCCTGTTAGTCGTCATGTCCGTTTTGTGAGAAAAGGACATGCAGATTTAGTTTTGATCTAAAAGAACATACAGAGCAAGTTTGCCATTAGAACGTTTTAAACTTCATACATTCTTGGAAGCCTAGATAAAAATGCAAGCATAAAAACATCAGTATAAATCATTCCCTAAGAGGTTTATATTACTTTGTTGTATGTTTGAAATATGTGTAACATACTTGCATTTACTACTAACATCAGCCAATAGGATTTTAAAAGTTGCATTTTTGTCTGTGTAAACCATATTCACACGTCAATGTTCTTTCACATTTTGATTATATACCTTCGCTGCAGAACAAACACACCAACACATACAGACATCTAACATGTCTTAATTTAAATCACAGAGACTGATGAAACTACGAGTGGAAATTAAGATTGGTAGTCGCCATTGGTATTCATGATGGTAGTGATAGTGCCTGTACCCTGGAGGTGGTCTTCTCTCTAGCCACCAGACCCCCCCCCCCCACACACACACACACACACACCCTAACACACACACACACACACACACCATCTCCATTTTGCTATGTATCTATTTATACTCTCAGGAGATAGGCAAAGGAATTTATGGAGGGGAGGATGCAGGATGTGTGTATGTGAGGGAGGGTGGACTGCTATGCAACGCCAGGTCAAGCAGTTAAATCAACAATGGTAAACAACAGCAGCTGATGGTGGAGCCCAGGAATACTGTTGTTCTCTCGAGCTGCAGGTTTGTTTGTCCACCACCTCGCCAACTCTCCAGACCTGTCACTCCCATTTACTTGCTTCAAATGGCATTCATTCCACCAAGCCCCCCTCAGCTTTCTATCCTTGAGGCTCTTCACTGCATTTGTTTGATGTTTTTCTAAAACAAAATTCTCTCAAATTGTCATGTTATTTGTTTAGTATAAAAAAGCCACAACCCTTAGGTTATAAACCACTGACCACGCCGCAAATCCTGTGTATGGTTTTTTGCATACATGTGCCACAGTTCTTTCTCCTCCGTCTCCCTATCCTTGTCCCTGAACTTGGGGTTTAAAATAGCCTCTCTCCATTGAACTGGGAATCTTGTGACAGGGCCTTTTCCACACATGGACAGAGGCGACAGCAGCTGTTGTTGCTGTCACATGAGATGAGATAGAGCTGAAACTGGAGGTTGGAGGCTGTTGGGTGAGTGAGGTTTTTGTTACGGCCACCTAGTAAGATGTCGCAACACCCCAAACAGCGGAGAAACACCAACGACCACAAACCGCCAGTGCTAAGCGTTATTGACACTGCCTCGCTGGGAGCCTATGGAACGACAGGGCAAAGTGATCATTCAGCACCCATGTGAAGACAGCAAAAGATGATGAGTAAAGCATCCCTGCCAGAAATGTAAACAAGTTGAGCAGAGATGCTGCATTATGTTTTCAAGAGCCTAGTCTTTTTAAATTCAGAAGAGTATTTTGTGCTATAACTGTCATCAGTAGGACCAGACCGATAGTTCTGTTACATTTAGTCTTATCCACGCTCTTATCCAGAGCAACTTACAGTAAGCACAGGGACATTCCCCCCGAGGCAAGTAGGGTGATCTGCTTTGCCCAAGGACACAACTTAATTTTCCACGGCTTGAATCGAACCGGCAACCTTCTGATTAAAAGCCCGATTACCGAACCGCTCAGCCATCTGACCCCTGTTCACCAAGAGCCTGCAGATAGTCCGTGGATGGCATTGTGTCTGGCAATGTGACTCCCTGATTCAGTCACATGAAAATAACCTTGACATGGCACATTTGCCCTTAATAATCTCTCTGGCAGAATGTTGGCGAAGATATAGTTTTATCCCATACACTGATAACCATAGGCAGATAAAAACAGTTACATTACATGTTGTCCAGAAACACAACAACAGCACAACACACAACATTGAACTGGTGTGAAGTGAACCACATATCCCTCCGTCATAAACTGTAGGTAAGCTTTAAAGAGCTGTCTGAACAGAAACAAGATCTCAGAGTGACTTACTCGCCAGCATCTCTGCACAGCGGCCTGGGCTGATCTAAACACACCATCCAAACACCTGAGCTGACATTTACATGTAGTCATTTTTTTTAGCAGACACTCTTATCCAGAGAGACTTACAGTAAGTACAGGGACATTCTCCCCGAAGCAAGTAGGGTGAAGTGCCTTGCCCAAGGACACAACGTCATTTGGCACGGCTGGGAATCGAACTGGCAACCTTCAGATTACTAGCCCGACTCCCTCACCGCTCAGCCACCTGACATCTGCAGCTGTGGCTGAGTAAAGGAGAGATACTCTCTCTTACAAGTTCTGAGTGATGGGAGAAACCTCACCCAGCTTGTCATTTGACAGTCACCTTTGGCTTCCAGAATGTTCTAATCTAGACAGTCTAGAATTGTTCCTCAGCAGAGTGAAACACAGTTTGAACACATTGATACATATAGTACACAGGCCAACAGAACATGAACATTGTGTTCACTTATATTTCAGTCTTTGGTCAATAATTCCAATAAAGATTAACGAAGGCTGTGAAAAGGAGACAAGACATCCACTAGAGGCTGGATATTCAGAGGAAAACCAACTATAAGGCATACACTCAATGTTTGTTAGCAAAAACTGATACAAAATAAATGAAATTGAAGTGCAAAATCAATTTTCTTGGATATTCTCTTGAGGATGTGTATGGAAAGGGGGGGAGAGGTTCAAGCAACAGAGTACATGGTATGTTAACTGTGTCCTTATTTTTATTTTTAGAAGGTGACTTGAGTTGCCTTGTGTGTCCGATAGTTAGTGAAAGTGGAATGTTTTTAGCTGTGGTAGAAGTGTGCAATGTAAAGAAAGCATTAAATGAACCAGTTTTACAATGTTTGGAAGTGTTCAATCAATGTTTGGTATGTCATTACCAATGGTCAGTGGTAAACACTGCTTGTGTGTAAGCATGTGAGTGAGTGAGTGAGTGTGTGTGTGTGTGTGTGTGTGTGTGTATATATATGTACAAGCGTATGTATGTATGACTGCTATGAAGCTTAAATCTGACCCTGACACTCCATTTGTGCAAGGGAACTCCCTCTATCACCAGACACATGCACATGTCAATCATACCCCTGGCCCCCGTCTTTTTCAGGCTCTGTGGGTGAGAAATAAATAAATAAAAGAGTACTGATAATTAATTGGGCCTTTTTGATTTAGCTATGAAATCTGTTATAAGAAACAAGGCTACACTTCAAAAATACGTTTTTAATTATCTCCGACCTTAGACTGTAATACTAATGTGCTTATTTCTCTTTTTTCAGGTGCTGTATGCTGCTGCATTGAAACTGACCGACACACACCTGTTTGTCTCGTACCCCCTAACCAGAACAGATTAGAAAATCTAGTCTGCCTGTTGTCCTTTCAGTGTTTCGGTGTGACTGTCAGTGTGGGAAGTTACATTGATTTGGGTTAGTCAGCACGTAAGTCAGTGTGCTTGTCCAAAATTAAGTTAGGTTAAGAGAAACCTGTTGATTCCGAAGACGTTAAAAGTAACCAGTTAGGCTAAACCTCAACACCATGGCCCCTAAGAAGAAGGCAGTGCGTCAAAAGAAGATGACACTGGAGACTGCCCAGTTGGAGGTGAGCAGTGCCGAGGTGGTGGTTGTGGAGGGCGTGAAGAAGATTGAGCAGGTGGCCGCTTTGGACATCGCTCAGATCAACCTCAAGTACATCCCCTTGCCTCCGCCCATCATCAAGCCCGGGGAGAAGGGCTTGGGCCTGGGCAGTGAGCTGACCCGTCCCCTGCACGGGAACGCACTCCTGGAGGAGCTGAGTAAGATGAGGCAGGAGAGATTCCTGACTGACCTGGAGCTGGCCTGTAAGACCAAGGCCTTTGACGTCCACAAGCTGGTCATCTCCTCCATCAGCCAGTACTTCAGAGAGATCCTGGCCAAGGACCCTGGCATGAAGCGACTGGAGCTGCCTTCTCTCTCCCCACTTGGTAGGTCTTAACCTACAATGAACCCTCCAGGTGTCAGCCATCTTTAGGTAGGCCTTGTGCCCATCACTTTGGACTAAAGTATTGTCACTCAGGGTTATTTATAGACACATACTGTACCTAGGTGACACCATATTTGGGGGTGGGATGATCAGTGTTACTAAGTTGAGAGTAGAGGACCATCTTCATGGTCCATCCATCCATTACATTTACATAGCAGATGCTCTTATCCAGAGCGACTTACAGTAAGTACAGGGACATTCTCCCCGAGGCAAGTAGGGTGAAGTGCCTTGCCCAAGGACACAAAATCATTTATCATGGCTGGGAATTGAACCGGAAACCTTCTGATTAATAGTCTGATTCCCTAACCGCTCAGCCATGCATCCGCGGTGGCATATTCTACACATCCATCCTTGTGTTTACCTGTGTGCTCCATCCTCCATCCCCAGGCCTGGCCAACGTGATCACCTTCGCCTACTTGGGCCGTGTCCACATGTCCCTGTACACCATCGGCTGCACTGTCTCCGCCGCCGCCACGCTGCAGATCCCACAACTGCTCAAGATGTGTATGGACTTCCTGCTGGCCGAGCTCAACGTGCAGACCTGTGTGTACATCTGGAACATGGCCGCTGCCTACGGGCTGCTGCCTGTCCGAGACGCCTCCCGCCGCTTCATCCTGGAGAACTTCGTCCAGTTCTCAGAGACCGTGCTCTTCCAGCAGCTGACCCTGGAGCAGATCTCCGCGTTCCTCCAGGATGACGGCCTCATCCTGCCCTCCGAGATCACAGCCTTCCAGGTCAGAGGTCAACTCAGCTAACCATAGCATCTACACACTGGTTAACTGTCAATGAAATGTTGACCAAGCGCAAACATCCACAGTTAAGATCTGAACGGCTCATCTTACATCTGTTTAATGTTGCTAGACAACAGATCCACATTCCTTGGTTGTATTTGACCATCTCTCATGATCTCCTTTGCTACTGTATCCTACTGCCCATAGAAGCTCATCCAGGACCAGCTGGACCTGTGAACTAAACCACTGGCTATTTTCAGTCAAACCTAAAAACAGGCTTTAGGCCATCTGTTAAGGCTGTGACAAACATAGATCAACTCAGTAACATCACTCACCCTTTTCATATCTGAAGAGAACCCCCCATCCTTGAAAACAGTATCACACAGCTATAAATACACAAGTTTAGACTCGCATAGGATGTTAAGGAAGAGGAACGTACAGTATTTATAAATTACACCAGATGTGAATTTAGCCCATCTAACTATAGCCGCATTTCCTTTATCTCTTGCCACAGTTGGCCATGAAGTGGCTGGACTTTGACCCTCAGCGCCAGCTGCACGCCACTGAGATCCTCTCCCACGTGCGTTTCGAGACGATCCCCGCCAGCGAGCTGGTGAGCCAGGTGCAGCCTGTGGCCAGGATGATGATGGACTCTCAATGTCACCGCCTGCTTGTGGACGCCATGAACTACCACCTGCTGCCCTACCAGCAGAACACGCTGCAGTCCCGCCGCACGCAGGTCCGTGGCGCCCAGACGACCCTGCTGACCGTCGGGGGGCGCCCCGCCATCACAGAACGCGCCCTCAGTCGAGAGGTGAGCCATTTTAGGTGTACTTTGTGACTGTGTGTTAGAGTGTTGACTTTGATAACCAATGCTACACCCCAGGTACAATGGAGAGACCCCCGTGAGGGCATGGCCACCTGGCGCCACCTGTCCCAGCTCCCCGCCAAGAGCTTCAACCAATGTGTGGCCGTGATGGACGGTTTCCTGTATGTAGCCGGAGGAGAGGACCAGAACGATGCTCGCAACCAGGCCAAGCACGCTGTCAGCACCCTCAGCAGGTGAGTGCACAAAGACATTCCAGTCATGAGGTCTTCTGAGTCTTAAAGGGCCAGTTGACCACAAAATATGACAATAGAAGATAATAAACCTGTCTGTGCCTGCGCTCTCTAGGTATGACCCACGCTTCAACACCTGGCTGCACCTGGCCAGCATGCGCCAGCGCCGCACTCACTTCAGCCTCGTGGCCACTGGCGGGCGCCTGTACGCCATCGGTGGCCGCAACGTGGAGGGCCTGCTGGCCACCACCGAAAGCTACCTGCCCTCTGCCAACGCCTGGCAGCTCCGCACACCCATGGAGGTGCCACGCTGCTGCCACGCCAGCTCAGCCTTGCCCTCGGGCGACATCCTGGTGACGGGAGGCTACATCAACTGTGCCTACTCTCGCTCTGTGGCCTGCTACAACATTAAGACCGACACGTGGAGCGAGGCGGCGGCTCTGGACACCCCGCGCGGCTGGCACTGCTCCTCCATCCTCGGGGGGAAGGTGTACGTGGTGGGCGGCAGCCAGCTGGGGCCCAGCGGCGAGCGCGTGGACGTCCTGTCCATGGAGGTGTTCTCCCCGGAGAGCAAGGTGTGGAGCCACGCCGCCCCCCTGCCCGTGGGGGTGAGCACGGCAGGTCTGTCGCCCCTCGGGGAGCAGCTGTACCTCCTGGGGGGATGGAACGAGGCCGAGAAGCGCTATAAGGCTGCGGTCCAGAAGTACAACCCCGCCACAGACAGCTGGTCAATGGCGGAGGATCTGTCCGAGCCGACAGTGGGCGTGTCGTGCTGTGCTTTGGCCCTCCCACCTCGCCATGCACCGCGCAGGCAGCAACACCGCAACATGCCGGCTCATGAGGAAGGGCCGGTGCGGGAGGTCATTGCAGCCCCACAGCCCACCATCGTCTAAGAGGGAAAGATGGAGAAAGAGGATGGAAGTGAGGAGAAAGGATGAGAGGGAGGGTCGAGCAATGTGTGGAGGAAAGAAAGGTGACCAAGGTAGATGAAAGATGAAGAGGAGGATGTCTTGCTTAGCTCAAATTGGCGTAATGATGTAGATTTACAAAGTTAACTGGAAAGGGCTGTATGTGGTTAATGTTAAGTTGAAAGTAAATCTATTTGCAGTTGGCTTTGTAACCAGTACTTATTGCAGTTACATAGATGAAGTATGTTATAACTGTGAGGAAATTATTGTGTATCAGCGTGTGTGTCTGTGTGCGTGTGTGTGCAAGAGTTTAAATGTGTATCTAGGAATGTGTGTGCGTACGTGCGTTTATAGGACCTACAGTATGGGTGTGTAGATACAAAAAATTGAGCCATTACATCTTTCAGCCATTACTGCAATAAGACTAATCCAAGTCACAACTTTTGTCATAAAGTGGTAGTTATATATTCAAATATTAATAACATATGTAACATAATTCAATATTTATTTTGTTTGTTTCATAACAAAAGCATAGTATTTATTAATGAAGTATGAGAAAGATGCGATAGTAACTACAGAAGTGTGGTAGGATGTGTGTGGATGGCCACCTGTACCAGTCTGGGGAGGATGTGGCACCATGCAGCCATAGGCATACCTACTGCTGTGTCAGATGTAGCTACGCAGCTGTTAGCCTGTTGTCCACTGTCACGCCTCTGGACCTGCCTGTAGGCCCCCAGACACGTCACAGCCCCGCCCAATCACAGCATGAGATGGTGAGCAGCAACATACCAGACCCATAAAATAACTGATGTTTGTAATGGTCCCTTCGAAAGTACTCCCAAGCATCTGACATTGCTGACGCAGACAGGACTGAAGTAGATCTTTCAGGAATCCTGTTTTAGAAAGTCCAGTTATATCATTCTCAAAGGGATTTGAAGCAGTCACTCCCAGACATCTCTCCCTTCTGATACCATCATATGTTATCTAACAGAAACTGGGGACATCTGCCTGATAGTTGTAGTGGTCAAAAAGACTCAGCTATGCATAGTCAATGAGGACTTCATTTGATGTTAATTAGGCTCATTAGAAAAATCACTGAATTGATGCCTCACTGAGGACATCATGCCTTGTTTTTATGGGTCTCTAGAGGTGCCAGTGGCATCATGTATCTCTGAGGTTTCATTTAATAAAGACAATCTAATCAAATTTAATACCTTCTTGGTTTCAATACACTTCATTCCTGTATTTCTCCTCACAAACATGAACGATGAAGATGGAAAGTCACAATCCAACACCACAGACCATTGAATAGAATTTGCAGTGACCGGCTTCACACTACTGTTGGTCAGAAGTTAAAAGCAGCAGTCTACACTCACTAGGTCTTTTGAATTTCAAACGAATGAGTAGTGTTGTTGTAACTCTTGCAATCAAATGCAACTTGAGTACTCCAAAAAAAAACTATACCATCAATTGAAGAAGCCTTTTCACAGCACAAGTCATGGAGGATATCTGCCCTCTGGTGGTTCAAGCACAAGCCTTACTCGTAATTTCATTCAAGGAACACAGAAAAACAAAGTGGCATTTTTCAATTTTATTAGTTTATTATAAACAAGGTCTTGCTGGTGGTCCTTTACTTTCCAGGGAGAATGATGCCATCATACTGTAGAGGACAGAGAAAGACATCAGTGCAATGCTCTGTAAAATCCTCATGACTGGGGTTCACTGAACATGACCATGAATGGGGTCTGTTAATGAAAATGACAACTGAGAATGCAATAAGAATTTATATACATATTCATCCCTTTGTCAACATGGAGTAATGTCCTCAGAAGATAGTGATGTTCAAATTATAGGTTCAAAGCAGGAGCGCAGATTAAATGTTTTGAAAACTGCAAATCTGCCCCTATCCCTTTATTAAGTTATAAATCAATCGCATTTTCGGCTATACAAAAAATAAATGCTGTCCCACCTACATTAGAAAACAAACTGTTGACCCTTAACCCTTGTGCTGCCTTCAGGTCACATGACCCAAAGGTTCATAACGAACCATCGTTGCGTTTACCCAATACAAAAACAAATAAAAATAATTCTCTTTTAACCTTTGCAATGTGGGGGGTCTGAGACAGCCCAACGGTTAAAACGTTTTTTTTTTTTGGTATGTGGTAAATTTGTCGCAATATGACGGTGGGTCACAATGACCAATGGGTCAGAATGACCCGAAGATAACACAAGGGTTAAAAGCAGGGGTTGTGTGGGCTTTACTGTGCAAGACCCCATCGTCCTCAGGAGGGGAACATAAAGCCTTACCTTCTGCTGGAACCAGCGCATGGACTCCTCTTTGCGGATGCGGTGCTTGTATCCGATGCGGCCAGTCTTCTGCTTCTTGTCAGCAATGCTGAAGCCGGGTCTGCCCAGGACCTGACAGAGGGGAGGGGAGGTTAGAGGGCATGACAGTGCCATAGTGAGGCACAGGGCCGAATATATCCAGAATCTGTCATCGGGTAGACTGGTTCCAAACCTTCCCTTGAATTACTCATTAACACTGCCTGCATACCTGACTACATGGGCAGACAGTTGTTTAAGACACAGGCGAGGCATGAATATCCCACATGCAAGTCCTTTCCACTCACCACGTAGAAGTCCAGTCCATAGATTCCAATGCTAGGGTCATACTTGATGCCCAGGTCAATGTGTTCCTGGATACCAAAACCGAAGTTCCCGGTGTCTGAGAAGTTGTTCTTCCTCAACTCATACTCACGCACCTGTGGTAAGGACAAGATTTGTTTTAAAATAAATCACTTTTCAGTATGTACTACATCCATTATGTGGCCAATCCACAGAGAGCAATGCAAGCTAATATTCTACAGACTATAAATCAACCAAAGAAATCGGTATAAATTAAGTATTCCATTGCAGGTCACAGGGAAATGAGTCAAACCAAAAACACATTACAAATGTCATTTCCCAGGAGTGGGAAAATCTCAGTAAAATCATTAGGGCATCAAGATCCAGACCTTGAGTCCTTTCTCCAGGATTTCCTCTGCCTTGGCTCCACGGACAGTACAGTGGACAGCAATCTTTTCATTTCTGCGGATGCCGAAGGATCGCACAGTGTAGCGGGCTGTGGAGAAAGGTAGGAGGATATGACTACATGACATTCACTTGGGTTTTCCACGTCAAACCCCAGTTGAGAAAATAGCTATTCATGGTTGACAGAAAAAACTGATGGTAAACCAATCAAGATTCAAGTCTGCGATGCAATGCATCAGTTCTAACAAAAGCAGGGCCGTTGACTACATTCCACAGTTCTTTACACTATTGATGCGTATATAGTTGAGCAGGCCAAGCTTCAGTTCAAATATTCATCCAAATCTTCATTGTGAAACTGACAAGATTGTCAAAAGGGTTACAAATATAAATAGGAAAGGCTTACCCTTGGAGAACACAGGAGTCTGGCCTGTGAGCTGCTCAAGCACCTTGGCGGCACGGGTCAGCCTGTCACCACTCTCACCCACGCAGATGTTTAGGCAGAGCTTGCGAATACGCAGCTCTTTCATGGGGTTCTCCTTTTTCTCACCCTGTTCCTGTTGACAGAGAAATTTAGGAAAACAAATTAGCATTCTTGAAGGAATATTAACAGGCAATATTATTTGCCTTCACTACTACTGCATAGATGTCTGTCTAAGTCTGGCAAGCTCTGAAAGGGTAACTTGCTAGCTTCGAGGATGTAACTAGCCAAAATCAATTCTCAGAATTCCATTATAGGCGGTATCATGTGAACGTTCACAGAAACCCATGCCAAAGCTACATTGGACCAATAAATAGAATTCAAGACGCACGTAGCAGTTTCAAACGAGTTAACACGCAAGTTTCCATGTCTGCTGCTCAGACATGCCTGTGCATATCCCGGCGGATGTTGAACGTTACGCTCATGTTTTTGGGATTTATAGCAATTCAAGACAAAACGATGTTTACGTTAAGTTGCGTTTAAGCCAACTTCATAACCATCATGCGCCGAAAGGGTCATTTATACCTCTATAACAGTGTTTACTTATTAAATGGTCGAAGCATAGCTCGGGGTTGAACGTAGCTAACAGCCAAGTCATTAGCATTGGTAATTCTGTAATTTCTTAGACAGCCCATTATTATTTTAACAAAATAGGCTATTATCTTCATACGTCACATGCATATACTCATATTTATGTATCCCACTACACGTTTTAACGAATTACAGCTCTGATGATTGTGGATTTAAGCGTCAAGTTGTTACATTTCGCCATCATAAGTGTTCATGCTATACTCACCGCCATGTTTGATCACTAGAAGAGGACGTCACATTTCCGGCGCAGACTATTTATACCTGCGTGTTCACGAAAGCGTGCTCTAAGGTAACTTGTTGGAAATTCACAACGTTCCGTTTACGCACAAAAATAATGCAAACATATTTATTTACCGTCCATAGCTGCGGTATTTGATCTGTAATTCAGAACAGAACGTTGAATGCCTTAATTGACCGATCAGAATCGAGTATTCAACAAAGTCGTGTAATAATCACGTAGGCTGTACATTTTTTTATCTACATATTTATTGAGTAGGCTATTGATATTATGTAGTGCAGGAGCCACACAAATAAACATTCTCACACACACTTTATGACAAATTATATAGAATGATGTGGGGAAAAAAGGCACAAGTACATACAATAACAAGGTAGGGAAATAAGATCCCTCGGTGGACAGGAATCATTTCAAACTTAAAATTAACTTTTTTAACAAGCAGGTCAAAAGGCTTCACATGGCACTAACAACATATTGTACAGACAATACAGAAGACAGTGGGGCAGAGCTGGGGAGGGTGGCAGCAATTGTACAATTTGCAAGTACATATCAACGCATGATGTGTGAGCATGTGTGTCACAACATCTGCATTTTAGTATCCCCAACTACACCCTATACACTGTATAAAGTCAACAGGGATGCACATTCACAATATATAAATGGCGGAAACAGTCCCCAAGATTACAGCCAAAATTATTTTCACTGTGACCTCAAAAGAGAGGACTCGAGGAGGAGTTGGTGGAAGTTGGGACTGTAAGGGGATGAGGTCAGGTCTGTCAGGGTTGTCAGGGCTCACATGAAGGGCCAGGGGTGTGGAAGGAGCTTGGGGCATGAACAAGGGCAGGTTCAACCTTTTCTGCTCCTCCAGCGCACTGGTAAGGAAGGACAAAGCTTTGCGAGGGAAAGCTGGGGGAGAGAAAAGGTTGCAGGCTGGGATGAAAAAGTGAGGCAGTATCCCACTCCGGGCGTGGTCTTCGAAAGCCCCAAAGAGGTGCATGAAGCAGCTGGGCAGCTGCTGAGGAAGCCACTGGGTATCCTGGCCCCGGAGGGAGAGGATGTGGAAGAAGGCGGTCTTCCCATGATAGGAGCACAGGGAGTCCAGCTCCTGAGGGAAGCGCCTCTTCAGTGCCTCAATCAGACATTTTAGGAGCCTGAAGCTGGTTTTACTGCAGGGGTGAGAGGCAATTCAAATGTAGAATTTGTTACTGTTTGGAATTAGAATGGACATCCCATCAAAGAGCCAACAGAAAATTACAAGTTAGGAATACACGTCTTAGAAGTCACAGTGGTTAGTAGCCTATGGAATCTGACCGGCAGCATTTGGTGGCAGTCGTCTCGCAGCAGGTTTTTTTGTTGCCATGAAGCTTGATTATTTCCTTTTCAATGTGGGAAAATGAGATCCTCCAGCTTTCTATAAGTTAGAGAGAAAAGCAATAGACAGGAAACTACTTCATTTACACTGAGCTGATCAGTACCCACAAGTCAGGCCACTTCTGATCTATACATCATCATAATATTTTCAAATGATGTCAGTTGTTCAAAGTTTTTTTTGTGCTGTTTACAATCTACTGTTTGTGTGTCAGTTTTCTATGTGTGTTGTGTTGTTTTTGTGTACATCTCAAACCTTTGGCAGCAGGGCTGAGGTTGCGTCCTTTGGGTCTCTTGGGCACAAAGTAGAAGGTCTTGCTGGTCAGGGTCTGTCTGGTCTTCTTGCCCAGCCAGTTATCCACATTGAGACCGTTGCGAGCAGGTTGAGGCCATTTCTGAGATGGGTGGGCCTCCAGCGCTGGAACCACGTCCACCGACAGCAACTCTTCCTCATCATGTGTCGCCGAAAGGGATAGTGTTACTGCTGGGCAGTAGACCTTCTTTTTGTTGACAACCCAACGGAAATTTCCTCCAGGAACTGGCAATCGCATAGAGGAAACGTTTTTACATATAGAAAGTACAGCAATGGACCAAGGAGTGCAGTATTTAAGGGAAGTATAAAGAACAGTCAGTATATAAAAGCCACATCATTAAACAGCCCAAATTAGTCATGAATCATGTGTGATCATGAAATATATAATAGTCTGATATCATGTGATAGCTCCACATTCACTTTAACTTTACTCTCTTTCTTAATATTATAGATAAAATGAATGACACACCACACACCTTTATAGGTGCAGATGAACTTCCGAACCAACCGATGCATTTCACTCAGGATCTTGCTGCTTGATATAGTGAGCCCGTCTGGGCTGTTCTCTAATAGAAATGGCCGTATGTTGCTGCGCGTGGGCCTAGATAGGGCCACTTCGTAAAACAGGCCTTGGTATTGGTCAAGTTCAGTCCAGTTGAGCCGAGAGGGAGACTGAAGCTTCACCATCATATCAAACTCATTTGGATTGTCTATCTGCAAGCATACATTCAACATAGTAAGATAGTAGATACAACTTTTTTAATATTTACTGATTGGTGAGAGTTACTTACGACTGAATTTTTCCATTGACAGAACCCACAAGTAATGTCATGCCCAACCAATATTTTGATGTTAAACAATGTAAACATTTTCTTGTCAGAATGGACCCAAATCAGATATTACAGTGTCAAAGCCCCATCCCTTCTGTTCCACACAGTCACACTGTTCCTCTGTGCAGTTAAACACAGTACATGATATTGATATAACAGAAGAAATACTATTGGATGGTCCCACCTTCACCGTCTCATAATAGCTGCCACTTGTCAGCCAATCAGCTGACTGGAAGAAAGGTTGCTCATCATTGTTCTTCAGGAAATCAAGCAGGTTGTCACGAAGATCATTGACGAGCTCCACTGCCCACTTGCGGTTGCTCTGGGGTATGACTAGATCCCGGACTCTGAGTTTGATCCGGTGAAGCAGTTCTTGGGAGGTAGGCGTGTCCTTCTGTATTGTGGGCAGCTGAACTGTGGTGAATGGATTGATAGATAGAACACAAGTATAGCGAACCTAAGTAAACACAATGCATCACAAAGCATTGACAATAATACACCCTAAATGCAGACAGTCAACAATAATGTGAAACAGGAACAGAAAATGTCTACTGTTCTTTTACTCGTCTGTTGTGGCCTCTGCCTGGGCTTTGATGTAGGTGTCGGTGGAGGAGTGGAGTTTTCATTCAGCTCTAATGATGCCTCTTTGTTGCTGCTTCCGACTTCCCCTTCCTGACATTCACCCTCGCCTGCCTCCATTACCAGGCTTGGGTGCTGGTCAGGTGGGCATAAAGATGTCCCGTTGATAGGTCTGTATGGAGGAGTAGGAGTGGAGGAAGCAGTGTTTTCTGTTGTTTTTACTGACCGCCTCTGAGAACAATTTCTCTTCATCCTCCTGCATACACACAAAAACACACGTGTCTCTCAGTTACATGACTAAACTCAATAACTCCGATATTTGTAAACAATTTGTCTAACAATCAACACCTTCTAAACATTCTGCCACAGTTATAATGAGTAAAACTCTCACCTGTGTTCAATCAAAACCCAGATTAATGGACAAGATTACACACACTTGTTCATCAACAATCTGCTGCTCCCGGTCACATCCAACCTTTGCCTTTCACTTTCATTTCCTGATAAAGAGTTACTGCGAGTACCTGGAGGAGTGTCCAGGTGCCCTGCCTTCTTTCTGTTTCCTGAAGAAATTTCCTGTAAACACAGCAGTAGAGGAAGCCGTCCTCTAGATAGGATTTTATTCAACCTGCCTGCATTCCATGACCTCATCTACTCTGCAGAATAACAACCCCGGTTATTTATCCACTCCTTGTCGTCTGCTTCAGCACAGTGGTACTCAAATGCTTTGGACTTCTCTAGTTTGCTCTTGTGCTCTTGTGCTCTTGTGCGTGCCTGCCTGCCTGCCTGCCTGCCTGTCTGTCTGTCTGTCTGTCTGTCTGCTTGCCTAGCCGGACAAGCCATTCACCAATACTCTTCAACTAACCATTTTCATAATATCCTTCCTAAACTCCCCAACCTCTACTGTGTTGGTGTTCTGTTTGTGTTTGTGTTGAGCTCTCCTGGTCCAGCTAATCAGACGCGGCAGTCAGAACTGTCACCCAGCCTACAGATTTTTTCTCACTGCAGCTATCTGGTAAACAGTACCAGAGCATCCAAGCACAGACTACCAGACTCACTGGGTGTTTTTTCACCCAGGCCATCAAGCTTATCAAACAGCAACATTACGGTAGTCCATCTGATTATATTTTTTATATTTAATTCTCTGTTGTAGCTTTCTATGGTTTATTCCCCATAGTACTGGCTCTGGACCTGCTGCTAGTGTTTATTGGTATTTCTTCTATTCATGCCCTGTAACTTTCCTCCAAAACATTTTTTTATTGCCTACTAATATTTTATATGCGTACGTAGCTGTTGCTTGTCATGTCCTAAGAATGTAATTGTTCAGAATTACCTTGGGTTATACTGCAGTGCAATAAGATGTGGGGCATTACACAGATATACAGTGCAAAACAGTGTGATGCAATGAATGTACGTGCTAGATTGGGCAAGAATCTGAAGGTTTTATCTTGAGGCACAGCTGGGAGGTGGGGTGGAAGGCTAGAGAGTGGGGTCAAGGTTTGAGTCCAAGATTCAACTGGTGAACAGCTGAGGGGAAGACGCTGTTTCTGAGCCAACTGGAGCAACAGGCCTCAGTTCCAGGCTTCCTAGCTTTCTTAAGATGAATAAAGGGATTTTACTGAAAGCAAAACTCAACTGTATTAACCACTGGATTATATTGAGCTAAATCCACTCCAATAGAATTATGTTCTAGTCAGGATAGGCCTGTACCTACCCAAGCCTACCCGTGGCTACGCCCCTGATTTATACCTTCATTAGCTCCTCTATGGTTGAGTTACAACTACAATACAATACAGAACCTAAAACAAACCTACCACAGATTTCACCTGTGTAAAGTACACCATATTCAGGATAGGCTTCACAGCATCTGACAAGCACTCCCAAAACAGGCTCAACATACATTTTGTAATTATTCTGAAATGATGGCAAAAAAATATAACAAATACACCAAATACTGAAATACCATCACAGTATCACACACTTCTAATCAATTTACAAAACACAATAACGTCGTTGGCAATCAATGGTCAAGTTTTTATTTTTGGTGTCATCATCACCATTATCATATTTCCTAAAGCTGTTTGTTGGAACATTTTCCTTCCTTTCCTGCGAAAACTTTTGCGATGAGTTTTTATCAGCATTAGCCAGTCCTTAAGTATAGAGCTCTGGTTGTGAGACTCTGCAAGATGGGGGGGTAATGCCCGCGGGGACCATGCGCCCGGCTGGACGTCTGGAGCAAGGATTCATTTGCCCTTCTGGGCCTTCTGTGCAGACTTGGTGACCTTGCCACCCCCGGCGGTCTTCTTGTCAACAGCCTTGATGACACCGACGGCAACGGTCTGCCTCATGTCACGCACGGCAAAGCGACCTGTGAGGGTAGAGGAGGAATGGTGTCTGTGATTGATGGTCACTGTCAGTGTAAGTGTGCTGAGAGCTTGTGTAGCTTTGATGTGTGTTCTGAGAACGCTTCAGCACTGACATTCTATAGGACCGATGATCCACTATGGTGTTGGTTTGGATGCTGGATGCTTACCAAGGGGAGGGTATGCGGAGAAGCTCTCCACACACATGGGCTTCCCTGGCACCATGACAATGATGGCGGCATCTCCGGACTTGAGGGCCTTGGGGTTGTCCTCAAGTTTCTTGCCGGAACGACGGTCGATCTTCTCCTTGAGCTCACTGAATTTGCAGGCGATGTGAGCTGTGTGGCAATCCAGAACGGGGGCATAGCCCTGGGAGATCTGTCCAGGGTGGTTCAAGATGATGACCTGGAAGGAGAAAGAAAGGGAAAGAGAAAGGGGGCATGTGAGAATAAGACAGAAATTCATTACTGATCATAATAAAATAATTAACACAGGTAGGTATTGGCTAATCTGAAATCCCAGGAAATTAAGATTATTTATATTGGCTATTGTTTATCTGATGTTTCACTTATACATGACTAAGTATAGTAACTGTTGAAGTAATACCTTCAAAGTGAAATGTATTTAGCTGGGGTCACATTTCTGTGAATAGGTCCTTGTCATATGGACACTTTCTAACATGTATTGTATCGGTAAGACAAAACAAAGACCATACCTGGGCAGTGAAGGTGTCGGCCTCCATGGGAGGGTCGTTCTTGCTGTCTCCAGCAACGTTACCACGACGGATATCTTTGACGGACACGTTCTTGACGTTGAAGCCGACGTTGTCGCCAGGCAGAGCCTCGGTCAGGGTCTCGTGGTGCATCTCCACAGACTTGACCTCAGTGGTCACGTTGGCGGGGGCGAAGGTGACGATCATACCGGCCTTCAGGGTACCAGTCTCCACACGGCCCACGGGCACTGTTCCAATACCTGGTGAAACATAGGGAGGGAGAATTTCAGAGAACTGTTATACAAGAGCAATATAAGCCCAATATTAGTCTTTAGGAATGCTCCAGAGTGTGAACTGTCACAATGCTTGACTGCCTTTGGTTCTTACCGCCAATTTTGTAGACGTCCTGCAGGGGGAGACGGAGGGCCTTGTCGGTGGGGCGGGATGGGGGCAGGATGGAGTCGAGGGCTTCCAGCAGAGTAACACCGCTGGCACTTCCCTCTTTGCGCTCAACCTTCCACCCCTTAAACCAGGTCATCTGGGAAAAGGGAGGAGAGGGTCGCAAGTCATTGGCTACTCTCAAATAAGGGAAAACCCCTCAACCAAAGTGGTGATAGTAAACTGTTTATTTTTTAGGTTCTCATCCTATGTTTTAAAAGGATTTGTCTGCTCCACACTGCATGTTGGTGGTTGAGGTTACTTACATTGCTGGAGGGCTCCAGCATGTTGTCTCCGTGCCACCCAGAGATGGGCACAAAGGCGACAGTGGCGGGGTTGTAGCCGATCTTCTTGATGTAGGCGCTCACTTCCTTGGTGATCTCATCGTAACGCTTCTGGCTGTAGGGGGGCTCGGTGGAGTCCATTTTGTTAATGCCGACGATGAGCTGCTTCACACCCAGGGTGTAAGCCAGGAGAGCGTGCTCACGAGTCTGGCCGTTCTTGGAGATGCCAGCCTCAAACTCACCTACACCACCAGCAACGATGAGCACAGCACAGTCGGCCTAGAGGGGGTTGAAATCATGAGGTTTACCCAACTGGTTAAAACACAGGCTGAGTTTTAATCCAGTGCAGGCCATTACCTACCTAGCCTTCCCTCTCTCTTCCTTACATTTCCTGTCTCTCTTCATTTTATTTGTCCCCATTAAAGCAGAAAATGCCCTAAATATTTGTTTTCGTTTTTTTGAAGAACTACACTTCTAGTCCTTGATTATCTAGCTCACTTACTATGTGCACTTTTGGTCTGTTGTTTGGATAAAATTATTTGCTAAATAAATTAAAAGGTGTAACTGTGCATCAATCTCATGGAAGGATAACGCAGATTACAGAACCTATTCTCTATTAGGAAACCGAAGAAGCCACAGGCTTCAGAAAGCATATTTACCTGAGAGGTACCAGTAATCATGTTCTTGATGAAGTCCCTGTGTCCAGGAGCATCAATGATGGTGACATAGTACTTGCTGGTTTCAAACTTCCAGAGGGAGATGTCGATAGTAATACCACGCTCACGCTCTGCCTTCAGCTTGTCAAGCACCCAGGCATACTTGAAGGAACCCTTGCCCATCTATACACACAAATAATTAAATACAAAAATGGAGCTGATCCTTCTTAGTTTAGGTGGATTAGTTGGTTACTGTGTGCATGCTCATAAAATTTACAAAAATTAATTCAAAATAATCATAATATTCCTGACATTATGAGCAACTGCAGAATAGTGAGTTTTTACAGACGTTTTTTCTGAGGCCTTTAAAGAGTAGAATGTACACTTTAACAATCCCTTAATTAATCTGAACCCATAGTTTATATTTCTCAGGAAAAACACTGAAAAAATACTCAATTACAAAACATTTAAAATATAATGGTTTGATGCACAATTGCTGTTGACCCATTTGGACAGTAGATGACGCTATTGTCAAAGCTATCAGGTAACCACGCCCGTCACAAACTGCGACATGTTCATGCTTATTCATGGTTTATACTGTTATATATATACATATACCAGTATGACAATAGGCAGGGATACTGAATGTATGTACCTCAGCGGCTTCCTTTTCGAACTTCTCGATGGTTCTCTTGTCGATGCCCCCGCATTTGTAAATCAGATGACCGGTGGTGGTGGACTTTCCGGAATCGACATGGCCAATGACCACAATGTTGATGTGTATCTTTTCCTTTCCCATGATGATTTACTGATAAGAAAATAATGTAAAATTTGATAAAAATTCTGACTTTTGGGGGATAGGAGGGTGACGCAGGAGGACAAAGTGGTGGAGGGTGCCACTTCTAGCCATTCTCGATACTGCGTCTGAACATATCCACTGACTCATGCATTCTCACATGCTGCCTGTACTCGGGCCTCCATGTTAAGTCGGTCTGGAAGTAAGACCGCCATGTTGTCTAATGACACGCGCTCTATGACCGTGAAGCCGGGTAAATGCGCGTGCATGCAATTACTGTCTAGTGATACATACTAGGTTAACGCGCTACAGCAAAGCTCGCTATGATGACTTTATTTCCAAGTTCAAAGCAGATCCGATTGTCTCAATGCGCTTTTATTTCTTTATTTTAAGACAGCTGTCATTTAGACCCGTATCTGAAGGTCTGCTTAATAATGCCTTTATTTTAGTCGATTCATTTCAACCAAGTTAGGAATGTCACTTAAGGATTGTCATTATAGTACAGCATGTATGACTAGCCATCAGACCATACATAAGCTATAATCACATTCATTATACATTAACTGAGAAGTGACCGCTTTAATCAAGCTCTATTTAAGGAAATACATTTCACCAACCTGAGACAGTTCCGAGTATCCTGATTAAGACCGGAGAAAAAGGACAGAATATGATCTCACATGGCTTTTTATACCAGTGACAGGGGGGGCGGGAGAAGAGCAAATTCTGCCACCCTGCTGTCTCGCAAAAGATATACCATTGGTTGCTAGAGTAACCCCACTGCAGCTATTGGGCAGAGAAATCCATCACTGGACACTGCGTCAGCAGCAGTCTCAAAAACATGTGTCTAAACAGCTGCAAGAACGATGTACTTGCAGGCATTCCCCCCTCTACCCCTAGTCAGGAACAACGAGAAAGTGTTGGTCAAGAAATTCAAAAGACCTTTATTAGTTACCAGCAGCTTTCTTGCCAATTACTTTGTGGCATCAACAGGCGCAGTTCTAAACCATTACCAACTCAAATTTTAACAAATGAAAGAGGCACTGTCATTCTAGCGACAACACCACAAGGTTTTTATCCGTGTTGGGTTCTTTTCCTGCGAAAACTTTTGCGATGGGTTTTAATCAGCATTAACCAGTCCTTTAGTACAGAATTCAGGTGCTTAGGTTCTGCAGAATGTTGGGCAGCAGAGCCCGCGACCTGAGGGGCAACCTGTGGCAGCAGAATTCACTTTTTACCACCGGCCTTCTGTGCAGACTTGGTGACCTTGCCACCAGCTGCGGTCTTCTTGTCAACAGCCTTGATGACGCCGACGGCAACGGTCTGCCTCATGTCACGCACGGCAAAGCGACCTGTAACAGAAAAAAGTAGTCAGCATCATGGCACAGCAAAGGGAATGAGAGCCACTCATATTCGAGTGTGCATATAAGAGGACAACAGGCAGAAGAACTCACCAAGGGGAGGGTAGTCAGAGAAGCTCTCGACACACATGGGCTTCCCTGGGATCATCTCAACAATAGCTGCGTCTCCGGACTTGAGGGCCTTGGGGTTGTCCTCAAGCTTCTTGCCGGAACGACGGTCGATCTTCTCCTTGAGCTCACTGAACTTGCAGGCGATGTGAGCTGTGTGGCAATCCAGAACGGGGGCATAGCCCTGGGAGATCTGTCCAGGGTGGTTCAGGATGATGACCTGGAAGGACATGATTCATAATCAGCACTCAATTCAGTGAAATGCTTCCTGCAATCAAATGGTTTAAAAGCCATCTAAAAACGATGCCTACCTGGGCAGTGAAGGTGCCAGCAGCCATGGGAGGGTCGTTCTTGCTGTCTCCAGCCACGTTACCACGACGGATATCTTTGACGGACACGTTCTTGACGTTGAAGCCAACGTTGTCACCGGGCATAGCCTCGGTCAGGGTCTCGTGGTGCATCTCCACAGACTTGACCTCAGTGGTCACGTTGGCGGGGGCGAAGGTGACGACCATACCGGGCTTCAGGGTACCAGTCTCCACACGGCCCACGGGCACTGTTCCAATACCTAGAAAGGAAACAAGCGTTTCTCAATGTAGAAATGCAACTCAGGCTTACACTGCAACAGCTCCAATTCAAATGATTCATGTCTCCCAATTCTTACCGCCAATTTTGTAGACGTCCTGCAGGGGGAGACGGAGGGGCTTGTCGGTGGGGCGGGATGGGGGCAGGATGGCATCGAGGGACTCCAGCAGAGTAACTCCACTGGCATTACCCTCCTTGCGCTCAACCTTCCACCCCTTGAACCAGGGCATCTGTATTCAGGCAGGACAAATTGAATTAAGATACCATCGATGAGCGCTGCATAACTATTGCCATGGCCAGTTGGACACGGGTCATATTTGGCAGGGTGGAAGCTTACGTTGCTGGAGGGCTCCAGCATGTTGTCTCCGTGCCACCCAGAGATGGGCACAAAGGCGACAGTGGCGGGGTTGTAGCCGATCTTCTTGATGTAGGTGGAGACCTCCTTGGTGATCTCATCGTAACGCTTCTGGCTGTAGGGGGGCTCGGTGGAGTCCATCTTATTGACGCCAACAATGAGCTGCTTCACTCCCAGGGTGAAAGCCAGGAGAGCGTGCTCACGAGTCTGGCCGTTCTTGGAGATACCAGCCTCAAACTCACCCACACCACCAGCAACGATGAGCACAGCACAGTCAGCCTGCGAAGGAGAAAATATAGGATTAAGTAAGAACTAACTTGACAAATCTGGATTACTTCAAGAAGTTCTCAGCAACATCTTTACCTGTGAGGTACCGGTGATCATGTTCTTGATGAAGTCCCTGTGTCCAGGAGCATCAATGATGGTGACGTAGAACTTGCCAGTCTCAAACTTCCACAGGGCGATATCAATGGTAATACCACGCTCACGCTCTGCCTTCAGCTTGTCCAGCACCCAGGCATACTTGAAGGAGCCCTTGCCCATCTAAGGGTGAAAAATAAAAAAAATTGTATCCAGCACGGATAACTGGCCTTCATATATTTGACAGTTTTCCAAACATGTTAATTTTTATGCCAATCATGCATGGTAGTGCATGAGTTCTATTAAAACAAACTGCACAGTCATTTCCATTCATATGCAAGAGCTAGCAAGCCACACCCCACTAGAGCGCGCACTCGATGCCCACACCCTACCGGCTTCAAGAGTTCAGAAAGGCATGCTAGAGGCGCCATCTTTAATCCAGCGAGCCGCGAACTTCACAAAGACACCGATGGACTAAAATCCGCTTACCTCAGCGGCTTCCTTCTCGAATTTCTCGATGGTCCTCTTGTCGATGCCCCCGCATTTGTAGATCAGATGACCGGTGGTGGTCGACTTCCCGGAGTCGACATGGCCAATGACCACGATGTTGATGTGGATCTTTTCCTTTCCCATTGTTTTAGTTTCTGAAATGTGAGAAAACTAACATTAAAACGACGCTCCTTAACGGGCAACTTATCTAGTCGTCGGTCACGAGACGTCCAACTCAACGGTGGCTAGTTCGCTGGGAAGACCCGCTAGAGCTAGAGCCAACCAATAATAATTGTAATAATAGTTAATACATTTCATTTAAAATCCTGGGACAATGTGCATTCTCTGTCGGTATTCCGGTCATGAATCACTCATCCAATTTAGTAAGGTGAATGAGTCATTATCTACTAGGCCTCAGTCGGCCATCAGCCAGACGCGACACGTGTTGTTGCTGGGCCACGTAGTGTTAAGTGTCAGAAAGATTCCGAAATATCCAAATGGAATCAGCCCCCGACTCAACACCTGTTGTCGGAGACTTGGCAGTCGTTGAAAATGAAAATAAATTGCCCTCTCCATCGTTTATCCGATTGCAAAGCATCCTTTGTTCCTTTTCCTCGGTTTCCCCCTCCCCCAATTCAAGTCAGATTTTCCACAATTCCAGCAAGTTCGGACAAACTTATGTGGACAAGCCATCTTAATTGGAACATCAGAGTATATTAAAACTTGAGATATCAGCTACACGCCATAGAAGGCTCTCCAATCAAATCTACAGGTTGACCAATTACATAATCAACCATCAATAGTTCACCATCCATTTCGCCCAAGTTACTAGAAAACATGAATAAACGACATTCAACTCCACATACAGCTACTAAACAATGAAATAACACATTACATTTAAGCCAACTTTTAAAATAAGCGCACCTACCGGTGTTATTAGATCACACGGCCACTGCAGCTGCCCCCAGTCAGGTAACAGAAAGAGAAAGAAATGACGGTTGAGTTTGAGTTTTTATACAAGGGGAGGCGGCCTCGGTGCGCTGCACCCCCCACTTCCTATACCCCTCCCTAATCGAACCCGCAAATCACACATTTCAGCGAAAAGTTATGCCCGCCTGTCGTAATACGTCATGTTGTCGTAAGAAACCTGTACGTTGACTTAATCATTGCTAAGTGATGGCTTGGGATTGTCTACGACAGGTCTGGATTCATACATTGTCATTCGTTTTCAACATTTTCTTAAAAAATTAAAGATGGAAATACTGTGTTTTCCAACGTTCTGCAATGAATACGTCAATAAACACATTTTATTGCATTGTCGCCATGACCTTTCGTCATGGTGTTTAAATACATGCAATTCACCAGGCTTTAATGTTGGGAACAATTAACCCAATGAACCATTTAAGTATTTCAATGATCAAACAATGTAGTTAGTGCTTTCTTTCGAAAATAGCTAGCATAGGATGCTACATTCTGTCTTGTCACCAAAATAAGTCATTAGATTCACATAACCTTCAAATCAATTGATAATGTTGTCATTTTAAAACCATGTTTATCACAACAATCCATCACAACAAGTGATTTTATTTTCTTGTCTTTAGGTTTAATACCCAGTGACCAGGTGACATACTATCAAAAAGGTACATTCATAGGATTTTCCTATAATTACTACTCAGATAGGCTAGTTTATCCACAGGAGCATAGTCTAATCACAATCACAATCAGTATTTACCCTAGATAGTCCTGTCAACATAACAGGATTATTCAAATTATGTGATTTACACCAGAACAGTGTACTGACCAGGTAGGACCCAGACTCATTGTTAGAAAAGCCTTGAGGACACCTCTACCCCACACCCACATTCAAATGTAAACAAGGGGAAGCTGATTGAATAAAGTCAGTGGGGTAAGCACATATAGGCCTACTGTATTCCAAAGGGAATTTGTTGTCTTGCCAGGAAAACAAAAGCAAAAGAATCAATCACTTGCTGGAGGTCAAGTTTATTTGACTATAAAGTCCAATTGTGGATGCAACATCTAAAAATGTTAGTTGCTGATGGCGAGGTCATAGGGTCAGAGTCAGCGTCTGGTGGCAGACCTTCATCTCTGCCACATGCCTAGTTTAGAACAGCTGGCATCTCTCTGCAGCTCTCCCCGACTGGACTGTGCCCCCCCCCCCCCCATACGATTGCCTTTCTCGTCCTCCCCTCCCTCCCTCTCCCATATGCCTCTCTTGTCCCCCTTCCCCTCCCGACAGCCTCACTCGTCCTCTCCCCAGCTCAGGTAATAGCCACTTGGTCGGCTGGCAGCTGCTGCTTTCAATCAAGCTACAGCTTAGTATATTATAGAGGGAACGAAGGAGAGAGAGAGCGGGGGGTGTAAGGGAGAGAAGGGTACACTAGTAGTATCAGGAAATGAAAGCATGTGTACAACAGTACAATAGTAAAAATATAGATACTTTAGGATTCTGCCAGACAGATGGAAACCACATTCCTATGACAGATTCGAAGGCCAAAGCTTATGTCCACAGACAACCAATCACGGCAACTGTTTTCTACTATCCTCAAGGCCGCCGGTTTTGACAGACGTGAAATCTTCTTCTTCTTCAAAATAAAGTTTACCTCCAAAGGACAAGCCTCTCTGATCCTCACTAAACTGTATATAAGTTTCAGCTGTTGGGCATTTTAGGGGGAGGGGAGACAGGGTTGCTGCCCTTTTCCCTTTCAAGAGTTATGGTTAAGGTTCATTTGTGTCCAGCAAAAACATTTCTAAATGTTCTTCAGGGGTATGATGAAGAAACACAGTGGGAACACAGCTTCAAAACGCAAAGGTACGTGTTAGTCAGGAAAGGGTGTAGCACAGAAACTAGATAAGCAGGATTTACTTTCTTTAGTCTTCATTTGCTCTAATGGCAGTTTGCTGATGTCTGACCAAACAACATTATTGTTGTGCAGAAAACGTGGATTTTAGGATTGTATTTGTTTCACGTAAAACTTTAAAACCAATCACATCAAACTGCCTGTATGGTAGAAACACCTGACTTCCATCTACAGAAGAGCGCATGTGGAATGCAGACAAGTGTTTAGGACAAGTGTTTCAATATGGAGTGATATGAAGAAAAAATAAAAGAAACAGGGGGAGAGAGTGAAAGTCAGGAGGTGAGTCCCAGAGGGTGGTTAGTAAGATAGAGAAATGGGAGAAGATGGAGAAACACGGCAGAGACCGAGCAAGAAGAGGAAGCAAAGATACAGAGGTATGTGCCGCTAACTCAGAGGCATGGAGACGACTGCATTGGCATGAACCCAAGTTGAGCTCAGCTCTTAGGTTGACACCCAAACACACACACACACACACACACACACACACACACACACACACACACACACATTAAGAGCAGCAAGGAACTTGACCTGCTCTGGCTAAGAGGGAGATTGGAGACAGATGAAGAGAATGTAGCTGTCCTCATGTCTGGCCAGGCCTCCCAAACACACACACTTTCCCCTCTGCCCCTCCTCTTAGATACATACTTTGGCTCACCAATTAGTTAGTTAGTTGGCTCACACTGGCCTATGAAGCTCACACAACCTTTGTTCGGTGCTAAATCGCTGTCACTGGCACAATTGATGAGAAACACATGACTGGTGCCCCAGTGAGAGAACACACTCACAGTACTGCAATGTTGCAGGGCTGGAGGGAAATCAGACAGGGATCTTCATACATGCTCTCGAGTTTTGATGTGATTTAACATGGTCAAGCTACAGTTTAGCGCAACAGCTGGGATCTTATTTCACAGGCAGACTAGAACAGGAGAGGGTGGGCGGTGCTCCTTGTGAACGGAGCGACTTCCTGGCTGGAGTGTCAGTGTTGACTCACAGGCTTGGCTTGTGCTCGTCAGCTACCAACAGCTCCCTGCTCAGTCTCTCTCTTTCTCCTTCACACACACAGTTGCCTCTGCCTGTATACAGGGAGCTATGTTCCATCAGCACTAAGCCTTCCTCCCTCTTCTTACATAGGCTTAGACTCAGAAGTCTGGAATCGGGTCTGAAAGTGAGAGTCTGAATTGAAATCACCGAGACTGACACGCAACCCTGCTTCTCTTTCCGAGTGTCTTCCAGGGATCTAAAATGAGATCCAAACACGAAAGCTACTGTCACTACTGAACATAGAATTATATTATTACCCAATTAAAATCCGGATTTGTTTTAAAGTTCTTATCTTTCTATCTGAGATCACTTAAATATGCAAGTTTCCCCATCTCAGTGCTGAGAACATTTAAATGTATGCGCTCGCATCACAGTGCCTTCCCTCCCTCTGAGAACAGCAGGAAGCCAGGGCTTGGGTTTCACACTTGCTAATTCAGCCCATTTGGTCGGCCTATTCTTTGGATTGTTCCGAGACGGGTTGTGGAGGGAGGAGACGTTTTAACACATGCATATGGCCTTGAGCCACATGAGTCTAGTTGTCTCCAGAAACCAAATTCTGTGTGAGGAATTGAGACTCAACATATAATTAATTGGTGGTAAAACAGACAATAGCAAAAATGACACCATAGTCTTGGCTGCTGGAATGTTGTGTGTGTGTTGGGTCTCAAGGTCTCCTACTCGTCAATTTATAATTTTGAATGGACAAATCCCAATAGGCTCCTCTGAGACTTTTTTGTAGTTTTGTTTTCTATGTTTTCATCCTTGAAATAACAGATTCCTGAAGTTGAAAATACAAATAGTAGTATTACAACATATAATTGGGCAGAAGTTTACATTAAATATTGTGAACTTTAGATTAATCTAATTATAAATAGGTTAATTACACTTTCAAGTGTTATGAGAAGACATTTTGTTTGATATGTTTCTCTCTAAAAGGACAAAAACGCACATAAAACGCCTAGCGCCGGCAGGTTTCCATGCAAAGGCAGGAGGTAGTCTTTTCATGGCTGTGGTTGTCTCCACCGGCATAGTCTGCGCTGCCCCGCCCCCTCAACATTTACATCCGGATCACCAACAAAAGTCTGATGCAAGATCCAAGCAAAACGGAAAGCCAAAAGCAGAGAAAAAGTCATTATTCAGTGCCCCCTAGTGGCAGAAAAACAGTACTTTCTAATGATGATTCTCAAGGAATTGGAAAAATATGCGAATTTCTGCCTCCTTGAGGCGCCCAGACGGTTACTTTCATTACTATCGCGGGACAAAACAATGACCAAAACATAGACTCAATTATACGTAAATTAAAAGATGAATCACATTATCGTATGTCACACTCCAATTAGACACAGCATCAAATATTTTAAATCAAATTGCATACTGATACTGTAGGATCACATCATCTTATTGTGGCCACTTTGTAAAAAGGATTTTTAAAATTTTATTATAAAAAAGTACACAATATAAGAGTTGTGTGAATGGCACATGAGCTTCTTGTTTCCCCCATATAAAAGTCCAGGCTTCAGATAAGCTTGCTTGAAGTTCTCCAGCAGATTATATCATCTTACCCTGACACATTCTCAGCTCCGACAAATCAGCTGGCAGAGAATGACCCATTAGGCCTACATCCACAGAGATCTTTTGGGAAATGTATGCATAGTTCAGCCTACGAGGTCATGTTGAGACTGAGCCTGCGTCCGCCTCAACGATGGCCTTCTCTTCTTCAGGCAGAGCCCACTTCTGGATCTCTCCGCTTCCAAACAGGGTGAAGATGAGCGCCCCGATGGCACTGATGCCGGCGGCTACGCAAAACACACTCCTCCAGCCCGCCACAGTGTGCTGGGAAGAGAGACCAGGAGTGGGGGCAGGGAGGAAGGGGGGGGGGTAAAGGAGACATAGTTTTATGATATTTATCTATCTCCAATTATTTTGACAACCTGCTAATCTTACAGATTAATTATTAGGTGTGATGTTAAGCTTACATCTTTGGTAAGGTAACCCACAGCAATAGGTGCCACAACCCCTGGGATGGTCCCGAAAGTGTTGGTGATTCCCAGGAGCACTCCGGCGTACCTGTAGAAGGGAGGTGTAGACATTCAGAGAGCTGTTGGATGTCCAGGGGATGTTTAAGCATGTGTTTGTGTATGTTTAGGTGAGAGTGAGTGAACAAGTGTAATTCAGTGATGGATAAAGGAAACAATAACACAACAGGGATTAAAAATAAAAATTGACAAAACTTTCGGGACTAAGAAAATAACCAGAGATGGAGATTCAGATGGAGATGCGTCCAGAGACACCCACCGTGGAGCGATGTCTATCTGGTTGATGAATACCCCCGCAGCACTAGTTCCCCCAATAGTGGTAGAGAGGGTGAGGAAGGTCACAGCTAGTGTTCCACTGCACCCTGAGAAGCCCAATGCCACCAGGAACCCTGCTGGTAACAGCAGACCTGGAGTGACAATTAAAAGGAGAGAAAAGGAGAGAAAGAGAGAGAAATGGAGGGTGAGAGACAAAAGACAAAGGGAGAATAGTTGAACTTGAGTGCTATATAATAAACACTGTCCCAACCACAGATGCAAATTTATAGGTTATGGATCTCAAAACAACACAGAGGAATAAATTGATATGCAAAAGGAGGATGCAAGATAACAGCACACTCTTTCAGTTTTAGAGTCTGGGTGAGGCCTAGACTTATACAGCCCATTGTTTTTTGTAATACTGCTTTTATAACCACTGTCATACCCCTTTCACAATAAAGGTCTCCTTGCCTGTAATAGTAAAGATCTTGCGAACAGCAGTGGTGCTCAATAGCTCCTTCTCCAGGAGACTGTCTGCTACAACGCCTGAGAGCAGAGAGAAGAGCCAAGCACCCAGGTATGGCAGGGCAGACAGAAAGGAATTCTGTGTTGATAAGAAAGAGAGATATTGAGTGAGAGATGATTATTTTTTATTATTTGTGGAAGTTTGACAGGCTCGATTATTTTGGTCTGATCTTTTTGTGTAATTATTTGCGTATTAATACTTGAATGTATATATGGGAGTGGACAAGTGGAAACTTAATGGAAGAAAGAAAAAATGTTATGGGACACTCAGTCTCTCTCCTTTTCTCTACATCTCTGGTCTCCTGTGCATGTGTCACCTGTCGGAGGTCAAAGTGCAGTACGGTGTCCATGTAGGTGGGAAGGGAGGTGAGCAGGGTGTAGTACGACCAGTTGGCACACATCTGGGACAGAATGATGGCCCACAGGGGTCCAGACAGCAGCAGGGGCAGCAGAGGCACAGACCAGCCGTGGGCACCTCCCTGGGGATCGCAAAGAGAGACAAATACAGAGACAAAAGGGTTAAATAAGATGTGGGAGGGGAGGGAGGGAGGGGGAAAAGAGTAGGAAGGATTGTAAAAGAGTGAAAGAGAGCGTTGTTAAATACAAATTGCCAAACCTAAGCTGTGAGCATCAAATAACGTTCTGTTTGCTACCTGGGGGCCTATAGTGTTGATTATGTAATCCTGTTCCTGTTTGCTGATTCGTGGGTGAGTATGAGGCTTGTCTGATACCAGGATGAACCAGGCGACTGCCCAGAGACAACCTGCTCCTCCTGAACAACAGAAAGAGAGGAGAACATAAAGAGTGTGTGTGGCTTTGTATATTAGAGATTAGAGATCAGAACCTCTATCAAACCAGGTTAGTGCCTCTCTCACCACATATGTAGAATACAGCAGGCCACCCCAGGCTGTGGCAGATAAAGCCTGTTAGGGGCAAAGCAACAAAGGCCCCAAAGTTAGCCCCTGCCCCCGACAGGGTAATCAGGCGCGACCTCTCCAATGGCGGTGCCCAACAAGCCCACATGGCCATCATGGCGGGGAACGTCACACCCTGCAGAAGGAACACACACAGTTTAGAACTTAACTGTTAACTTAACAGTTTAGAACTTAACTGTGTGCAGTGTCTTATAAGAAAACCCTAAGGCCAACAGGTCAATAAAATTAGTTATTGTTTTGTAGTCTATTGTAGCCCCACATGATGACTTTTTACCTCTCCAAAGCCTTCCAGAGCCCGAAGGGCAAACAACCAGGAGGCCCCCATCTGGGCGGCCAGGGGGGTAAGGAGGGTGAGGGCGGCGGTGCCCAGCACCCCTCCTCCCAGAAACTTGCTGCCGCCGTAGTGGCCCGCCAGGTAGCCCCC
Organism: Osmerus mordax; assembly: GCF_038355195.1. NCBI lineage: Eukaryota > Metazoa > Chordata > Actinopteri > Osmeriformes > Osmeridae > Osmerus > Osmerus mordax. Next base: position 8,283,192 of record NC_090067.1, read on the forward strand.
AGGGATCTGGGTGAACAGGTAGCCGAAGAAGAAGGCTCCCAGCAGCCACCCCTGAGTCCCTGAGTCCCAGGAGTACTGGGGAATCTGGGGGAGGGAGGGAGGAGAAACAGAAAGGGGGATGAAGCGAGGGAGGAGGAGGGTAAGACAGGTTGAGACATGGAGGAGAGGGCGTGGAGGATGGCGGAGAGAGGAATGTAGTGAGTGATGGATAGGGAAAAAAGGAGGATATGGAAGTGTGGAGGGATAGAAAGACGTTGTAAGGGTGGGAAGTGTGTGTGTGATGAGGGGAGAAAAAAATGAAAATGAATGGTCACTATGTTTCATGTCTAAGTTCTCTGTCACTATCTCCATGCACCAAATCCAAATCTAATTATGGATATGAAGTGTTGGTCTAAATACACATTTGTATGGTTGACTCCATTTTTGTTTCCTCACCCCAACTGGTTGATCTGGGCTCGGACTACTGTTGGAGAAGCTGTGGGAAGGCACCGGACACTCGTGTCTTGCCGTGCCGTTGAGTGTCGGTTGGCTACGGGTTTCGTTCACCATGGCTACCATGGCAACGCTGAGGTTGACGCGGAGACCGTAGACGACGGAGAAGCCGAAGAACATCATGACGGCGAGGTTGAGGCGGGTGGAGCAGCATTGGGGATGTACTGTGGTTACACAAGATGACAGCAGCTACATTGTCTCAGACACACACAGCACTACTACACACTATCGCACACAGCAGCATGCTTCCGCAAACACAAACTGTAAGCTTGCACTTGACTCGAAACCTCATAAAGTCATGTGTGGTTATACTTTCCTACACCATGATAACTGCACTACTTGTAGCTACTGTGTAACTAGCAATGACAGTTTGCACTATAACCTTGATCACTTTTAGAACTGCGCAAGTCAGCAACAGTGCTTCATATGATCAATGGATGGAAAAGATAACATTGGGATTCAAGCACATGGACTTCTGGAAATATTATGCCAATAAAAGCAAGTAGAAGAGGCACAGACCAGATTCCACCCCCTCAACCGCATCATCTTCCAGGAGGGGTTTGGTATCTCCACTCTCGTCCGAAAGGGCAGCATTGATGGAGTATCCATTTTGAAGAGCCATAGAATCCAGTCAGCTGACAACGCAAGAAAATCAGGTTTAGCCTAGAACCATGTCATGGAACCATAATGTCCCGGAGGAACATACGCACAAACACACACACACACACACACACACACACTGACACACGCACACAATGTGACATAAGGTGAATTACAAACAAGTATGTGGTAGGGATTAACTGGATTGGGTCTGCCACACAGCTAAATTTATTATTTGAAAACTTCATACTAGATCATTTTAGTTTTATATAATAAATTATAAACTCACAATGAATAGATTTGTCTGCCTCTCCCTCCCCCACTTGGAATCCTGTATAAGTGGGAAGTTGTTTCTTTGAGGCATATGGTGTGACTGAAAGCAGATGTGAGCATCACCAAACTGCTGACCGTTGTCACACACTCTCTTAAAGACTGGCTACCCTGAGTCGGCATCATCTGATGATAGAGATGGATTAAAGCGAAATTAATGAGTAAAGTAATTTCTCCAAACTAGTAGGCCTACTTTTTCTTTTCAGGTATTGCTTTCCACGATCTTAACCTCTGATACTGTGAATCCATGGACATTGTATTGATATTCATAATTAACATAGGCTATAGAGTGAGCACAGTATATAATGTAGTCTACAATTATAACAACCCACGGACAACGCAATACATTTATAACAAATGAAAAATAATGTTGAAAAAGAATATGTTGCTCAAATAGTGAATACATAATGTATGACATACCTAAAACAGTCCGGATCAAAAGTGTTTCTTCCAGTTATAAAATGTATGAAAGGTGTAAACGCATAACTCTTCTTACTGGCATGGCAAAAACAGAACTGAGAGGTTTTGTATTGAAACCAGAGCAATTGAAACGTTTGTGTTTACAATTTCCTTTTACCAAGAGACTATAGTCACGTGATTTCAAATTCCTAAGTCGACAACAGAAAGATGGATATATCGCGTTGGTATAACACACAATAGGTTGTTCCGCATTGTTTATAACTCAGTATACACCGATCTTCCGCGTTGGGTTGAGCTCGATCATGTGATAAACTAGCTCAACTGCATATTCTCTGTTTCAATGTTAAGTGGCTTGCTTCAGAAAGGGTACGTGTTAACAATTACTTATTTTAGCGACGTGTTTCAGTGGATGAAAAAAGTGCAAGTGTTTTCTATCAATTTAGTGTTTTCGTGCTATCCCTTCCAACGTCCAATATGATAATTCTGTTTTCTATTTACCGATTTCTCCGGCTAACGTTGGTCATTTTGGTTGTAGCCAGTTTAGCCAGACCGAGTTAACATCAGAGTCGTTGAGCAGTTCTTTGCGAGAGTAGAAGTCTAAAGTCGTTTATTTGTCGTTTATTGTACCTTGCTTTACACGTTTTGCATGTCAAGAACGTGGCCTGTCCCCAAATAATCTTTGAGAAACTTCATCCCTATCTTTTGTCTGTCTCTTCAGATTAGTGCCCACCATGACAAGGCTTCTACACCTTATCCTCGGGGCGTTAGCCTTGATGTTTAATGTCCTTGGTCCTGTACATGCAGGGCCTGTGCACGAGCCTGGCAACGGCACTTTGCCTCTGGTTTTGTGGCACGGGATGGGTAAGCAACCACAACCCTATGAATGTAATCGGATTTACAGGTCTGGAGTTAAACAGTGCGGCAGATATAAATGTGTGTTTATACTTTTGATTCACATCATGTGCTGCTTTATTTATTAAGGGGTGAAGTTGACAAGGACGTAAATACAGTACTTCCTGTAATTTGCTACTGCACTTGTCTATCTCTTTAAGGTTGGATTCCCCACATCCTACCTCCTCACTCCTGCCTAGTCCTTCGTTGAGTTTTGAAACCTGATACTGTTTCTTGACAGGAGACAGCTGCTGTAACCCTCTCAGCATGGGAGCTATCAAGAAGATGATTGAGGAGGACATCCCTGGGATTGATGTCCAGTCTTTAATGATTGGAAACAACGTTATACAGGTGATTACCCCTTCTCCTGGATCAGTCTACTTATCTTTCCTGTTTCTTTTCATTCTCTTGCAATGGGTATCTGCCCAAAGCTCTGTTGTGTCTGGCTGTCTAAACAAACTGACTTGCACGTATGACTCATATGAAACCAGAGACTACATTTCCTGGCATAGAGTAGAGTGTATGTATTAGCAAAAGCCTCTTACACTTTCCCAACAGTTGTAAAAGAAAAGACACGTCCTAACATTGCCTCTTTGTCCCTCTCCAGGACACAGAGAATGGTTTCTTTCTGGACGTGAATACACAGGTTTCCATGGTGTGCAGCCAGCTGGCCCAGGATACCAGGCTGAAGGATGGCTATAATGCCATGGGTTTCTCCCAGGGGGGGCAGTTTCTGTGAGTAACTCAGCATAATCAGGGTTTGGTCTAAATGTAAAACACATATAGATTTGTGCTATTTTTCAAATATTATTTGGAACAAAAACATTTTGTTTGTGTATTTACTTATCTGACATGGCTGGATAGGAGCAGCAGTATTGCACAGTGCTGGCTTTTGCACATCCAGTCAGCTCAGATCAATTGAGGGCAGATAAAGAGGATGCATTTCAGAAGAGGTATTTCTTTATCAAAGGATGATAAAGATGTTTTTCCCTATTCTTTGATTTTGTCTCTTTCTTTCTTAGGAGGGCAGTTGCACAGCGCTGTCCTTCTCCTCCAATGAAAACACTGATATCCGTTGGCGGACAGCACCAAGGTAACAGCGCTGTGACAACAGTGACATCATTTCCTGTTTGATGAAGTCATCCCCTTTGTCCACAGCCTTCCAGTATACGTGTCAGTGTTCTGCATGTCAGAGGTTATAAGACGTCACTCTGTTTGTGCACAGGTGTGTATGGATTACCCAGGTGTCCTGGCGAGAGCTCCCACATCTGTGACTGGATACGTAAGGAACTCAACTCAGGGGCATACAGCGATCTCGTGCAAAAACAGTGAGTGTGTGTGTGTGAGCGTGAGAGGGCAATTGTATGGGAAATGCTTTACCAACGATCAGAGATAGGAATAATTGTGTTTTTGGTAATAATCTGGTTGTTGTAAGTCACTAGAAATTGTTTCTATCAGCTTGGTGCAGGCTCAGTATTGGCATGACCCTCTGAACGACGACCTATACAAAAAACACAGCCTCTTCCTGGCCGACATCAATCAGGAGAGGGTTAGTGTAACACACACACAACTGTTTAAAAACTAAAGCCAACCTCATCTTTAAGTTAAATTGGTCTCTAATGTCCCCCCCCCCCCCAGGTAGTAAACGAGACCTACAAGAAGAACCTACAATTGCTGGAAAAGTTTGTGTTGGTCAAATTTCTGCAGGACACTGTTGTAGATCCAGTCGACACTGAGGTACATTCTCACTCATTTATTACTCTTATCTAAATATTAGTGTTTTTCAGCATATTTATTGTTCCAGGCGTAATTTTATATTTGTATTTCCATTAAGACTAACTTTGTGTCCTGCAGTGGTTTGGATTTCTGAAAACTGGCCAGGCAAAGGAGACTGAGACCCTTCAAGAGAGTGTGCTTTACAAAGAGGTAACACTTCTCCATGATAGACTACTGATCACTGAACACACATGCCGAGCCAGGCACATGAACATGTCATGAAACCACACACAGAGCCAACAGACAATGAAAGACAAGATCAAACATTTCATGTCTGTCTTCCTCAGGACCGACTGGGGCTGGCAGCCATGGACCAGGCAGGGAAGCTGGTCTTCTTGGCCTCAGAAGGAGACCACCTTCAGTTCACCAGAGAGTGGTTCAACACCAAACTGCTGCCTTACCTGCGCTAGTCAGCCTGCAGCATGCCCATAACACAGCCTCTAAAATTACACTTTTCAGTGGGCTAGTAGGATAGTTCAGCGATGTTACAAAGCAATTGGACTACTAATGGAACTCAGATCAGTTGTTTGTAACATTCCAGTCTGGAAGGGCCCTGTGCAATCCTGACTCACCCCAGCCTGTCTGCTTGGGTACTTTAGCTTGATGTTGACAAAGTTATAGGCCTACTACTGTTCTAATGCACTGATGCTTCCTGTCATGGTCCATATTTTACTCCTGGTCTGTAACGTATGACCTTTTATGACTTTAGAACCTTGTATGACTTGAGTCAAAACAACAATATGAAACAGGTAACTTTTACTTTCTTTTATTTTGAGGTGACAGCTCTATGAAGCAATGTTAACGATATGCAAGGTGGTTAGGTGTATGCTGTATTTTTGAATAAAATTAAGTACTAAAAATTTGAATCCTTTCCATTTGCAATCAGTCCTGGAAATTAATCAATGTTGACTAATATTTTCACATGGACCCATGAATGTTCATTCTTTGATTAACCTTTGAAGTCACAATCACAAACAAAGAATTTATTAGAATTTATTTTATTGCAACTTGTTTTTCCAATGATTACTCCTCTGGTACTAATGTACAGAATTTTGTATTCTGGACCAAGAGGTAAAAGAAAATCAAAAAAGACGATACAAAAACTGTACCTTAGAGCTGGGAGGCTCAGGACAGGGTAAACCACAGAACAGGGAGTGAGGAGGAGGATGGAATGATGGTGGTAAAGCTACAACCACTCAGTAAGCACAATTTATACAGATCGCTACAGCAGGTGCTTCAACTAGGGAAAGAAACAGTGAGTGGCAACAAAGTGATCAATGTATCAGCATTTTCCATCTTCTCTCTGTGGCTTTCAATTCCGGTTTGTGCCATAAATAGGAGCCACACTGCAGAAATCTCTTCCCCTTTTCATGATCCCTTGCTCTCAACTCATTCTTTTATTCTCTTCTCAGCATGGAATGTTCATTTTAAATGATTCAAGGAATGTGCCATGTGGGTTTGAGTCAACATACATTCAATGATTAATTTATGATTTCTTTTCAATTATGTAAATTTCCAATATCACTAACCTTCAGTGTTATGATGAAAAAGCCATTTAAGTTACCCTTTTAAGTTCTAGTCTCTATGTTGTCTCTACTATGAGAGTGTAGATGACACACGTTACATTTATCTCATGAATGTTTAGAACATCAAACACTGGAAATGATATATTGTATTGTTGTCTGTCGATTACCACAGTTCTACTGACTTGCTTCATGGTTGGATTGCATAAATGAAACCGAAATTGGTAGAACTCCTTTGAAACACCTGCTGACCAGAGAAATTATTAAGACTTGTGATTTGTTAAAATAACTAGATAGCATGACCTGATTGGTTAGGAGAGGGACAGGACTATTGATGAGTTGTGATAGGCTTGTCCCATTTTGGCTCATCTATATGGTCAATTTAGACATTACAAATGTACTTTGGGTATGTACAAATCGATAACAAAGAACATCCCCTTTGCTTGTTGGCAAACATGAGAACACGCTTGCTGGAACACTTAAGGGCCTAATGGAATGACAAGCTGCTCCCTGCTATTGGCTGAAAGAACGTTCCAGATAAAGCAAGCAGTCCTCCCATTGGCTTTAGGAAGACACAGCTAAAGCTGTGATTGGCTGACAAAGGGGCAAAAACAAAAAAACGAACTGAGGTTGGCATCTCGGTCTACCGTGTGGGTTAGCTCGTTGGTTGGTTGGTGGATCAGTCAGGTAGGCATTTGAATAGGGGCGTGGAGGGGGAGTGAGAAGAGAAGGTGGGTGGGGGTGTGAAGACCCTCTCTATCCAGCAATCTCTGTTGCCGTGGTGACCAGCTTCTTGCCATCCCAGATAGTCTTAAACTGCTCAGGAACTGGCATCTCAGTCTAGGAGGAAAAACACTTATTTACTCATCCTTACAAAAAAAACACTACAATTTTGCTATCATATAGTCATACAGACATATGTATTATTATTTAGTAGTATGTACAAATGTATTATACATATAGGCAATAAACAGAGTGGACACTACTACTGTAGCTAACCAAATGAGCCTATTAGCCCCTTTTATCTTGCGTTGGTCAGTATTAACTCCAGATGGTGCTCGTTACTCACAAAGTCTCCGTCTTTTCCGGGTACCAGGACGTTCATCTCAGAGCTTTTGGCGCTGACGATCTCGCATGCCAGTGAGTCAGCACTCAGGTAGACGTGGCAACCGTCTGTCTTGTTGATGGAGATAGTGGGCACCTTGCCCAGAACCTGGACGGAAAGGTTCAGAAAAGGAGATGAAAAGTGATTAAGAAACATTATATTATGCTAAGTTGACCAATAGATCAACGTCCTGTATATTTACTCAAAATGTAATGGTTCAGTCTGTGTGTCATTGCGTTTTTGACACGAAGCTCATGCTGTTGGTAATGATCAACACACACCTGGATCTTGACGTCCCTGCAGTTGATCACCTCCACAATCCCGACAACGTCGTCAAACACCAGACCCAGCTTCTTACAGTTGTCTAAGACAAAGGAAAAGGGGAAGACAAGTTAGGCTAATGCTTGTGCTAATGTCTGCTAACCTTCTCTCGCCCTTGTACTAGAACAGCTGCCTAGAACAGCTGTCCTTATCATACCATCTGTGTTTAAGAATATCAAGTCCTAAAGGGATGTATTTTAGTTAAAAAAGGGAAGTAAAAAAGAGCCCCAAAGGAAGTGAGAAAGGATGCATGAAGTAGGATGCAGGGAGTCAGGTGGCTGAGCGGTGAGGGAATCGGGCTAGTAATCCGAAGGTTGCCAGTTCGATTCCCGGTCATGCCAACTGACGTTGTGTCCTTGGGCAAGGCACTTCACCCTACTTGCCTCGGGGGAATGTCCCTGTACTTACTGTAAGTCGCTCTGGATAAGAGCGTCTGCTAAATGACTAAATGTAAATGTAAGTATTGGAACAGCACCTTGTGGCAGCAGCAGTGGCTGGGGAACAGAAGACAGACCCTTACCGATAATGATGGAGTTGATCTTGCCCTTGACCTGCAGGGTGCTGTGGTTGCACTTGAAGGCATAGACCACCTGTTTCAGCTCAGTGTCACTGATGACCAGGCCCTGGGCTCCTTCCTGGTTCTCCTGCAGGGGGCGACAGAGGCACAGAGAGGGAGATTAAGACAGGAGAGCGAGAGATGGTCAAAGAGAAAGGGAGATAAACAAATCAAATGGAAAATAAGAGAACGATACAGGAAGATGGACAGAAGAGTTTAAAAAGGAGTGGAAACCCTGGACTGACCATAAAAAGGGCCTGTACTATAAAAGCAGCCGTTTCCAAAATGTTGAAATTCCCATGACCCCCTTGATAAACAACACTAAAGTGCTGACTTTTAGGATAATCTTAAGCATGTTCACCTGACGACAGTTTGTACTGGGAAGAAAATGTACTTATTTTCACAGATAATCAACAAAGCCACAAGCATGTTCTCCACCGTAGCAAATAGCTCACCACTTTCCACTTCTTGCCATCGAGCTCGAGAACGGGGGGCAGTGAGCGGGCGGGGGCGGTGGAGCCAGTAGGCTGAGGGGAGGAGAAGGGTTTGGGCCCTGTGCGGACCGGGCCACACTGGGTCTTCAGAGAGGGGTTCTTGTGGGTCTTCTCTTTGTCAGATACGTGCTTCAGTCCTGAGAGAAGGTAATGAGGAGCAATAACAGACCTCTGGTGATGGTGGAACTGGGAGGGAGGATCTAAAATCAGTATTCAATCAGTTATTTTCATATAAACTACTACACTTATTGGTCACTTACCCTTGGTGATGTCAGATCCCTTGTTGATAGAGGCAAAAAGGGCGTTGTGATTTTCGGCAGGCTGGTCTTTGCCTGTCTGGCTGAAGTCCATTGGAGGAGGGGGAGGTCCGGGGGGAGGGGGGGGAGGAGCCCCACCAGGAGCTCTTGGGGGAGCAGCGGATGCTGAGGCTACGGGGCCCTGAGAGGCACACACACACACACACACACACATAGGCTTTCAATACAAATTCTCTTAAGTTCATGGCTCACTCCTAAACCTGTCTAATCATGTATGGTAACCATTAGTTTACCTCTGCAGGTCTCAAAAGAGTTAATTAAAGCCAGTCTTTTATGACGGGAAGTGAGATGTAGAGAGAAAGAAGAAGATGGAGAGAGAGAAAGAAGGAGAGAGAGAGAAAGAGGAATAGAGAGAGAGAAAGGAGAGAAAGAAAGGAGAGGTAGAGAGAGACTGAGGGTGACCATTTGACAGGAAGCAGCCAGTAAAAGTGTGACTCACACTCTTGCTCCAAGCCAGGCCGGTAGTATGGTACTGTTTGATGTAGTTCTGCAACTCAGTCCAGATGGAGAGGTACGCCTTCACCCAGTCCACATGCACCTTGTCCCTGAGGTAAGGAGGAAAACATTAGCAGAGATGTGGCCAGAGAGACGAAAAGAAAAAAAAAAGAGACAAGGGGAGCGAGTGTGAGGAAGCAGCAGACTCCTTACTTGTCCTTGTAGTCCTTGAGGACACGGTTGGTGTAGAACATGGCAGCATCCTGCATCTCCTTTACATAGGGGCCAGGCTTGGGAGCCTGGGGGACAGGGGACATCCCTGATGGTTACAGTGTACACATAGCAGGTGTAGTGGGCTGAACATCTGATAATGATAACGACGGCAGAGAACCCGTGAAAAGGCTGACTTCATAGAAAATTAACTTTTCACACACCCCCCCCATTCGCGTATTCTTCAATTTGCATCAGTAACAACAACCGACACATTACAGTAAAATTTAAATCTGTGCTTTGTTCATTTATCCTTAAAACATAAGACATTATTATATCTGAGGTCAGGAGCAGGCCTGGTAAGAATTCATTATCCCAGGCAAAAGAGCGGTCTGTCAGAGAGAAGCAACGGAATGAAAGAGAGTCCTGTTTCCTGGCAATTAAACTCCTGTTTCAACACACACCCATCTTCCTCTCACACACACACACACACACAATAAACAGGCCACACGCACACACACGACTACAAGTCCAACTCGGGCCTTGACGCCAAGCCCTTCCCATATGGCCTGTCCCCTCCTCACCATGGCAACCCAGCCAAGGGCAGGCACACTCTCACTGACGGCGGATAGGTGGTTGAAGAGGGGCGAGGAGCGGTTCTGCTCGCGGAACGCCTGCACCTGCTGGATCACCTTGGATACAGGGGCGAGGAGACCGGTCAGGCCTGCCTGCAGGGCACAGACAGGAAGGAGATACATCGTCAATGCATACCCAACTACAATACTAACACGACATGCTACAAAAGAACTGAGCTGTTGGGATTGTGTGATTAAGACCAATGTATCACAAACACTTTAGTCCAACGCAGTTAATAAAGCTGCAATATAACCATCATCCACTTGCATTGAAAAATACATGTTCCACAACGGGGTTGGCCTCCCTTTCCATGGCAAGATGATAGAATTGTGTGCATGTGTGTCATGCTATTTGAATGGCTTGACCCAATTGCTCCACTGGCAAAATGCCAACAAAACTTTACGGATCGCAAAACTATTGTCTGTGTTCAATTCGAAAGTACTGCACACAGCCATACAAGGTGAATAGAGACACTAGACTCACATCAGAGGGCTGCTGGGAGCAGGACGACGTGCCCAGTAGCTGCCTCTGACATGAGAACGCCTGTTTCATCATGTCCGCCTGAGAGGGGAGGAGGAAAGATAAAGGAGAAGAAAGGAGGACAGAAGTAGAGAATTATTTATTTATATTATTATTTTGCTCAAATCATTTACATTTAGTCATTTAGCAGACGCTCTTATCCAGAGCGACTTACAGTAAGTACAGGGACATTCCCCCGAGGCAAGTAGGGTGAAGTGCCTTGCCCAGGGACACAACGTCAGTTGTCATGACCGGGAATCGAACTGGCAACCTTCGGATTACTAGCCCGATTCCCTCACCGCTCAGCCACCTGACATCCATCAAATCATCCTCATCATCTGACCTCATACGTCAGGGGTAAACAATTGTAGGAAACACTTACATGTTTTTGGACATCGCCCCCTATCTGCTGGCTGAGGGAGGTGTACTGAGCAACAGAGCCAGACAGGATGACATCATAGGCCTCCACGTACGCCGACACAGCTACCAGGACGTAAAAACAAGGAAATGTGTTGAAGATACCAGTGTTCTGGAGTTTTGTTTACTGAAACAATTAGTCAGGTTTTATTTATAGGTTTGTTATCAGACACACGCAACGTTGGATATCAGTGCTTGTGCTTAGCTTTAACAGGCTTCCTAACATGGTGATTCCTCTTCAACTCCTTCACTAGTCCAGGCTGTAAGCCTACATGTTACTGAGCTGGTAAACACAGGGCTTGGTGACCATTGGATAATGACTCACTCACTACTGCTAGAGCCAGAGCGAAACTAATCTGTGTAACCTGGAACACTGGTCAGAAGGTAGGACTCGCTATACAGGTCACACTTCTATTCACAGGGCTTCTTATTCCTACATAAATATTTGAAATGGCTTGGAAACAAACATTTACCCTGTCTCAAGCTGTTTTTTTGCTCACAGTACAGGTCGTCTGTGTGAGACTGATACCTACCCCCAGAACCAGCAGTCGAGCCTCCCCCCCCACCTCCAGACACAGACTCCAGCCGCCCAACTGCCACCTCCAGCCTCTGCACCAGACTTGCCAACTCTGCCATTCCTGGGGAGAGGGACAGAGGAGGAGGAGCAGCAGCAAAAGGACACAGAGGAGGGGGAGAAAGATGAGGAATGGAGTAAATGAGGGACAGTGTGAAAGAGAATGATTACATCAGCAGAGGCCACTGGTCAAGTAGAATAGGACAGCTGAATATAGGTCTGCTGAATGAAAATGAATACATTCATGCGATTTTCCAGAAATTGAGAATTTGGTGCCAATTTGCAAACTTTTGATGATTTTTGCAACACTGGATACTGTAGCCTGAAAAAGACAGTCAACTTCCTGGTTACAGAGGGAGGGTGGAGGAGACAGAGAGAGATGACTGGAATGAAGCGGTAAGAGAGTCAAGTCAAGACCTGCTGGTTACAGGTATGCTAGGGATCAGGCTGTTTGTCTACGCTGCTGCCCCAATGATTATTCTACCTTCAGGCCAATTTACATTTCACTCACATAGAATATAGTTTTTCAACACTTATATCTTCCTATATCATTTATGTGAAAACATACGTTTGTTAGTGTACGCACACCGTGCAAAATGCATGATGCATCCATACATGCACAACTTCAAGCTAACATAGACGAACAGAAACCTGAAACTGCCCTCACCTGTGTGACCAGGCCTCCCAGGTATTTTCACCAGACTGATACTGAATGAAAACACAGAACAAGCTTCACTAACGACCACAGAGTTCTATTCTCCCAGGACCAGCTCTTCTACTCTCTCTTTCACAGGTAAACAAAGGGCGAAACACTTTACACACATTCAGTAGGCGTGGCTGATATTCCCACAGGGTTCACAAGTAAAACTATCATTGTTTTAAAACAGAGACCACCTTGTAATATTAAAAGAATGGAATGGCTTCTCTTCAAGACCCACATTGCCTATATCTGATAAACACTTTGCATGCTTTGTCACACATTGTAGAAAGTGGTTGACAATAAGAATGTTGTTTGTATACCAAAATGAATACTGACTATAAATCTGCTTAAAACTGACTATAAATCTGCTTAAAACTATGTTTTGTCAAATGGCAAACACTAAAAGTGGCACAGATACAGCTTTTACAAACTGTAAACATGACACCTTTTAGAGATTAAACTAGGTCTCAAAAATACACATTGACTACCCTTGACCTAAATGTAGCCTATAGGACTAGGCCCTGGATAAAATTGCAGCAATAGCTTGTTAAGGTATGGTATTCAGTGTATTGTGCCACAAGTGTAGATTACTGACTCCAACCTGATGGGTTGGGTCTCCAGGTGAAAAGCATGAAGGGTACACATATCTTTAACTAAACTCCTTTTCCGCAGTGCAGCAGAGCTAGAGACTTCTGTACTGGAGCAATTCCAAATGCTGAGCACTCACTGTCAACTTTATTCTCACTAAGACAACCTGTAATATTCACCCGTGTAACCAAACAATCGCAGTATGCTTCTTGATTTGTACTACTGTCAACAACATCAGGCCTTCTGTCAGTGAGCGACATTTAAAGCAGGTTGATGGTTTCGAAACAGCTTCTGGTAGGAGTTCAGACGAACGGCGCAGTCCGCTTTGTACGGGATAATATACGGGTCATGTCTGCTACTTTACTTAGCTCGCCAGTATAGAAAGAAGTAGGCTAGGGCAAAACAACGAGCGGCGCTGTACCCTTCCAGCAAAAAACGTAGCGTTTAGCGTTACTAAACACAAAATTACTACACACTTGTCAAACACTTTGAGCTAAGTGTTAATGGGATTGGCAGTGGAAATAGACTAAATACATGCTAGCAAGCACGTTAGCCGTTTAGCGATAAAGTGATACCGGTGTTACACCGGCTGCACACATACCTACTCGTAAAAGCTAAGCTAAGTATCAGATAATATTCACACACACATGTATACATATATACATTTTAAATACACGCAACATAACTTCACCACCACACATTCAAATGTTGCAATTCTCCCCTCGCACAAGCTCTGTTTCGGCATTTCCTGTATTTTCATGCAAACGCTACCACTCCCTAGCCATGTTGAACTAGCCTGCAAAAATAACTTCCTATTAATCTCTATTCGGTGGCTGGTTTGCCAACATTAATAATTAAATACAATGCCATTTACAGTTAGATATAATGTTGCACAGAATACATGATCTGCATATGAATTCCTCGATTCAGCCAGGCGGCTAGCATCTCATCATTCATGCCGAAATTGAATAACAATTTCTCAATGGATTTATGCAATGCCAAAGGGGGAGCGGCAGCGCATTGTTAGTTCATTTTGGCATTATTACGAAGCTGTGCTGAAATATAAAAATATGGTATCAAATATGATAAGACAAGCTCCTTACCTGCTAAATTGTTCAAGCAGTGATTTGGTCTTTAATCACCGTAAATTTTCTGTGGGACTATGCAGTGTAGGTGGCTTGCAGACCGCTTGCTTTTCTTCCTGTATGAGTAGAGCTTCCCAGCTGTCACCGCGCGACGTTTCCGCCCTTGTTCGCGCAACCATTCCTTTCCCATATAAGGAGAAGAGATACAGTCAGTGCATAAACGCAAGAAAGTATACAACATCCTTCCTTTCTCTGACTTAAATTATCATGTGAAATGCACTTATCTGTCACAGGCAGCATACGGGCAGCAGCCTCCCTCTTTTTCATCAAGTATTTAAAGTAAGCAGTAGCCTATACTTATTTATAGTTCCTTTAAGTCTATATTCAAACTTAATGTTTGAAACAACCTGAGTGATACAAATGTTGAAGATTGAAAATTCTTACAATTACATTTCCTCCTCAAAATGTTGTGGCATGACAATTTAAATACATGTCACAACTTGCTCAACTCTAGAAGTTGAGGAATCTTATGGCCTGAACAATCCTGTTGAGGCTGTGACCACAAATAAACACACTCACCCAGATGAGGCGTTGTTTGTCCGTCTAGTCTAGTGATCTCTGAGGAGAGTAAGAAGATTCAATTGGTCTCAATCTCATTATGGGTGGGAAGAGGGGGGTGAGATTCAAAGCAATTAGGTCTCTTCAGTCTCCACCAACACATACGGTAAGATCATGAGGCAAGGTGATTACAGACTTACACCCTTCTGCCCCTCTGTCAGGACATCAAGGCCAACTGGCCGAGATCACGTTAAGACACAGGTGGCCATCATCTCTGAGGATGTGGTGGTGATGGAGTTGCCACACCATGGAGGTGTTACAACAGCATCGCACACACTGGTGTCCACTGAGATGAATATGGTACATACAGTATGTTAGCAGTATGAAGGAGGAGAAACACTTATGGGGAAACATTAATGTTTAGTTTTATGGGTGTCTATTAGACACAAGTGAGGTGTAGGATCATAAAAGACAACGAGTTAATGAAGCGGTGACAGATAACGGGTGTCAATGCCACGCTTCAGTTGTAGTCCGAGACATGGGGGCCAACGGGCCTGAAGACTCGAATCAAGGCCCCTTGACCAACCCCCCAAAAGTCACAAATCAAAAAAGGACTAAAGTAAACATATTTGATTTTAATTTACAGATAATCCAGTTGCATCAGGTTCATGGTCACATTGCGAGGGGAATCCTTCACTAGATTTAAGCAGTTAAATGAACAGACAAAATCCCTTCATTTTGAGGCTACGGTCTGCCTGCCTTCACAGTGGACTCCCAAAATTCCACAATGCATTACACCAAGCAATGTGTTTTAGAATGGAAAATACATAGTGCAATGCAGTTTGAGATGACCTTGCAGTAAGATACACTCCTTTGAATGATTGCTTATTTCACAGGTAGGATATCTGCTTGGATCAGACCTTTACCCTTTCAACATCCAATAAAAAGAGACTTAAAAGTAAAACTGAGGCCAGATTTACAGGCTGCATGCAAAATGAAGGTACTACACTTAGGAGGAGGTTAAAGTTGTGTGGAATTAGATCCTCCCAACGGGACCAAGTGTTGATCAGTTCAATCCCTTATCAAGCAGTGAGAATAGAGTGTAGATGCAGACAGACAGAGTCACATGTATAACAAAGTGCATCCGACTCAAATGACTAAAACAATGCTTTAAAACAGCCTTTAAAGTGGTCTTCCAGGTGCAATCAATAACTTGTCTTGAGGTGAGTGGTGAGCATTAACGCCTTCATTTTCAGTAACGCCTTCCTTTTCACTCCTTCCTTTTCGTTTCTCAATGGTTCCACTTCTTCCTCCTCATCCAACATGGTCACAGTGGTGAAGGGCATCGGTTTTGTGTAATCCAGTGTGTTATCCAGTGAGTATTCAATGTGGCGTACGTTTTAGAAAAACACAAATGTACCACAAATCATCTGCCTTTGATCAACATGTCTGACAACAGTCACTTTTCTCATTGCTGGCATGTAGTGGACTACAAACACTCGAAATAACTCAAGCCGGATGTTTTGAAACCATGGCCTAAGAAAGTTAAGATGTTCAGGTGAGACTACAAATTCACACCTTCAATTGCATACATGTCACATGCAGACAATCATTCTAACTTGAACACATACTAAAACTGCAGCCGTGTGTCATGCACAGACAACCATGTCAGGGCCATTGGAAGTATTTCTTTTCCAGTGTCACTTGTCACCGTCAGCCATATTGTCACCTATTTATTGGGACATAGTTGACCATTGGTTGTCTTTGGTCTGGCAGTGTTTGTTGACATGTGGCTGCCTGAGAAGAGGTATGAGTGTGGGTGTGTGTGTGCATATGTACGTGTTTGAGTTTGTAGAGCTTGTTTAAGAAAAGATCAGTTCTATGGTTTGTGTAATAGTGGTGTGGAGGCTCCATCAGGGTTGCCCTGGGAGAGTGCGGAGGAGTACATTCTCCGTGTCTGGGGGTGGTGCACAGGGCTCTAAACATTTAATTCCTTCTTAAGTCAACTTCCCATTTTTTAAGTAAAATGCCACAGTCTTGTCCTTGGTTGGATTCCCCCTTTCTGGCTCAGTGTGGATGTAGGGAAGTAAAAAAAATAAAAATACATGTGCTATTTTTTTGGGGGGGCTGCACCTTCTGTTGTCCAGCAGGGGTTTCTCTCCTTATTACTCGACAACCCATAATATATCAGAGAAGCATCTGGGGAGAGGTGTGAAGTTTGTGTGTTTTCCTTAGTTATTTGAGGGTGGAAGGGGTGTTCCCCCTGCCCTGTTGCTATAGCAGCTCATCTCTCTGCTTCTTGGTCCTCGGGGGCCCCTGGCCATTTCTAAGGGAACCGTTCTGGGGCCGGAGGAGGTGGCCGCGCTCGCGGTCGGTCCACGGGACGCCGCCCTGCCCGTCATCGCTGTCCAGGTCCGAGTCCGAGTGCATGAGGGCTGAAGAGGAAGGGGGTGGGGCGGGTTTCATACGCCCTGAGGGGTGGGGAAGGAAAGATATTTGTGAAAGTGTTTTTTTGAAGTTAATTGCAAGAGGTTCAGAGATGATGAAGTGAGACTGGGGTGTGGGAGGAATGCGTGGGAGGAGTACATGGGAGGAGTGCATGGGAGGAGTAAATGGAAGTCCTACCAGGTCTGGGTGCCTGCAGCTCCAGACTGTCCTGCTCCTCAGCCTCTAACATCTTGTAGCGGCTTTTCCGGCGTGCTCGGCCTTTGCGTCTGTTGAAGAAAACCAACTCCTGTTAGTGTGCTCATTTATTCATCAGCAAGCACGCATAGTATTTAACGGGATGCAATGCAACCTGGATGTTAGTCACTCTTACCTGCGACAACAACACACGGTACCCCAGATGAACGTTCCTATGGCAACCACAATCATGAAGGATGCTATGGTTACGTAGAGAACACTCCACTCTGACAGAGGAGAGAGATACACAAAGATCGTCACAGGATCATGGTGTCTGACTGATGGCTACATTTAAATATAATACTATAAACATGCTGTCCACGACGTATTCATAAACACAGTGTGTGACTCTAGATTGGCAACAATAGTTTTCACTCAATGGCAAACTCCTGGGGGGGGGGGGGGGGCTACACAGTGAACAGGCCAATAGCAAGTCTTCATCTGAGCATCTCACCACAGTTGCTCTCGCCATCGCCCAGCTGCGTCCTGATCAAGTTCTCCATCCAGAAGGGGTGGCAGACGCAGCTCCGTGTGAACGTGTCGCAGTCTCCGTGGCTGGAGCAGTTCAACTGGCAGACTGCAGGAGGAGAAGGAACCACTTTATCCAATGCAGACGAGTAAGACACACGTACATATGCGCGCAGAGCGTACTTACTGATTGTGTCGACCCGCCTCGCTTTAAAGATGAGAAAGTCGTTCTTCTGTTTCCGTAACTTGTTCCGCAGCCCCATGGCAACGCTGCGGCCGGCCAGCGGGGGGCGTCCTGGTCCTCCAGACACCAGGAACACCAGCCGCGTGCTGAGAACAGAAAGGAAATGAATGAACTCCTGAAATACCATACTAGAAGGTAACACATAATACAAACCTCACTCAAGCTTAATGAATTTAGGGTAAACCTGAACAACACAGCAAAGGCAAAGGGGAAAAAGAAAGGAAGGGAAGGAGAAGGAAAAAAAAGAAAACAAACCTGTGCTCGTTGAAGGCGCTGAGATCGCGGACGATGATGTCACTGTCCAGCACGCCCAGTAGCACGCCCACCTGTCTCAGCAGCATGTCCTTCTGGCGGTGGGACACCTGGGATACGGACACCTCCAGCACCAGCTCCACCAGGTCACGCTCCAGCATGTCTGAGTGAGCGAGGGATACGGGGAGGGGGTGAAAAGAAACAGAGAGGGGGACAGGAGAACGGGAGGAGGATTTAATTGCAAACAATAACGACTGGACTGGACTTGGGAAAAGAAGAAAAGAGAATATATATGGTTATTGTGACGATTGGGTTGTTGTTTTGTCTGGTTTAAGTTAGTGAATGGATGTACAGTGTGTTTCTGGAAATGTGAGTGTGCGCGTATACTAACCAGGTCTGACCTCCACCATGCCCTTGTCAGTGCTGGCCTGGCCCTTGCTGTCCGTCACTGTGAGCGTGAAGCTGTACTTGCCCTCCACCAGATTGCTGAGAAACAGCACCGCCTGGTGGTCAGAGTTGTTCAGTACATCCTGTGGGAGGGTGCAGGGAGGAACTTTTAAATAACCAAGTTTACCAAGTTCATAATACTCCAGTAATCTGTGTAGTGCCGTGACCGTTGGTGACATGTTGATCAGAGACAAGTGGACGGACTGGTTACAGACAGGCCGAACGTGTCACGCCACATTTCTTTGGTAGTTATCCACTTGTTTTCCTCTTAATTCTGGTGGGACAAGGAGGGCGGAGGAGGAAGGGGAACTCTGACTGACTCTCACACTAACCTCTGTTCAGTATGAAGAGCAAACTAGAGTTTCTTGCAATGTATTGTCCGCCTATAATGAGCAACATTGTGAAAGTCTTAGCAGAAAACACGGTACCAGATATGCTCCTCATGACGTGGACTACGCCTGAAGTGTGTCTGACTTTGGGACATACTAATGTGGCGTTGCTGATGTAGTCGTGTCAAACTCTCACCCCGGCCGCGGGGCTGCTGCCATCACGCGTCCACAGGTAGTTGACTCCACCCTTGTCGTCTGTGGAGTGCGAGCCATCCAATGAGGCGGTCCGGAGCGGCAGGGAGATGGCCGGGCTGGACTGGACCCTCGCCTGCGGGGGCTGGTCCAACTCTGGGATGGAAGTGAAATTCAAGATTCAGGAAACTTTCTCAACACAGCGACAAACTATGAAAATAGGAGAAAAGGTGGAAACTTCATTATTTATAGCTTCACAAAGGTCCAGCATTAATAATGAATGTCGTTTTTCAAGTGAAAAAAAGGTTTGAGGTGAGCAATTCAGCCTTGCTTAAGTTGCAGAGCGGCAAGGCCCTAGTCAGAGATCTCTCCCAGCGTGTTGAGACGGGCTGCCTCAAACACTGTGTGACTGTCAACCTTTTGCAGAAGGAGGTATATATATGCATGCATGCACACACTCACTGACCTTCTCGGACAATGACGGTGACCGTGTCGGAGTTCTGCAACAAACGCTCATCAGTCACGGTCAGGCTGAACCCGTAGGTGCCCACCTGCAGCCCTGTCACTGTGGCAACAGCACTGTCGGCGTTCTCGATTTTCACACCATCCGGACCACTGAAAGGAGGGTGAGAGAGAGAAAGAGAGAGGGAGAGAGAGTGAGAGGGAGAGAGAGTGAGAGGGAGAGAGGTGTGGCTCAGTCAGGCAGGAGGAACAGTAGAGCACTGTGAAAAACCTGCTGTGATCCTGGCCTCGCTACAGGAAAGATGGCACGGGGAGATAATGCTTCTTTCAGATGGAAACTCCAAACTCCTTGTGAAGGAGAACCAGACTGTATCAACTTCACAGGACGGTGAGAGAGAGAACCTGTTTGCATGTGCTGGCGTGCATATGGGTGACAGAAAGAGAGTCTGCATGCCAGAAGACACAGGCAAATCATATGAGCATGGATATGAGAACTGTGTGTGTCTACTCACCTGCTCTGTATCCAGTGGTAGGTGGCTATCTTCTGGTCGTCAGAGCTCTTGCTTCCGTCCAGGGTGGTGCGGTCCACCGGCAGGGTCAGCTCCTTCTCTGGCCCAGCGTCTGCTACGGGTGGCTTGTTGTTCTCTGGGGGGGGGGGGGGTCAGTGGTCGTGTGAGTATATAGCTTGTGTGACATCATGTGTTCCTCATGTGACAGCATGTGTTCCTCTGCAGTACTTGGTCAGCCTCTCCGTCTACATTGTGAATCCATCCATTCACACCAAGGCTAAACCAACAAACCAGACAAGCTACATTAGGGGCTGACTTGGTGTTGACACACAGTGCAAACACTTCCTACATGTGAGCCTGTGACTGCATATTTACCATACACTTGCAAGTGACTTACCCTTGGCTATTATGCCATTGGTATTGGTAGCGCTGTTAGCATTTAGGTGCTTGTACACACATACACTTCCAGTGTGAAGTTAATAGGTAGCTGGCCATGCAGGAATGTTTTTTTTTTTTTACCTGGCTGGACGATAACGGTGACCTTTGCCGTGTCCTGCTGTCCAGAGGTGTCTGTGACGGTCAGCTGGAAGGTGTAGTCTCCTTCCTGGAGGGCAGAGAGCTGGAGGGTGGGGGTTCGCACTCCCTGGGGGGGGGGGGGACACTCAGGTCAGTACCAGACATGGCTCCTGGGGGCAGAGCAGCACCAGGATGCCCTCAGACAGATGCTCTGAGATCCGAGAGAGAGGGGGGGGTCTCACCTGCATCTCCATCACCTTGTCCTTGCTCTCCAGGGTGATGGACCACTCATAGGCCAGCGGCTCGTGGTCATCCGTGCTCTGGTTGCCGTGCAGTGTGATGGAGTTGCGTGGCAAAGTGAGGACTTGGTTGGGCCCAGCGTTGGCGACCGGACGGTAGTCCGTGGCCTTGTTCACCACCAGGGTGGCCAGGGTGAAGGCCTGGGTCTTGTCGGAGTCTGTCACGGTCAGACTAGGAGGTAGGAGGATAAGATAGAGATCAGAAGGAAGAAGGAAGTGGAATATTGTCAAACCGTTCAGATGATAACTGATAATCAAGCTAGGCCTCTGGAATGGAGGTGGTTGGAAGGAACAGAATGTGTCAAAAAAGTTTGAGGAAGTAGATGACAGCAGTGTAATCTGAGAGCTTTGGGTGTTACACCTAGAGAGGCAAAGAGCACGGGGTAACAGGGTAACGGTGGGTGGGGGGCCGTACTTGAAAGTATAGTTCCCTGGGACCAGGTTGTTGAGGGTGAGGATGGGTGTGTCTTCAGACACTTTCTCCTCCCGCAGCGGCCCCTTCACCTCCTCCCAGTGCCAAGCCACTACCTTGTCATCATCTGTGCTCTCTGGCCAGGGGCAAGGGAGAGAGAAGAGAGGAAGAGAAGTGAAGAAAGTGGTCAACTATATCTAAACTGGATATACTAGCCTTCCACCTATATTTACCAAAACAATAGGAATAAAGACTACAAAAAACCCTGATGGAAAGCTATTCTGCTTTAGCGTTGAGAGGCTCAGCTATGATTAAACCTATCAACTCTTCACTAGCATCTAGCTGCCTGTGTGAGAAAAGTAACATCTGGACAGTCCCCTCTATAAACTGCTTTAGACCGGCCAGCCTTGTACACAAACATGATCTGTGTTTCTAACACGACCACAGAGCTCGGAGGCACTCACGGCTGCCGTCGATCACAGTGGAGCTGGTTGGCAAGGAGATCTCCTGGAACTTTGGTGAAACAACGGCAATGGGCCGCTTGTTGACGCGGGGCTCTGTGAGGCAGAAAGACAAGGTTAATCGCTGGGAGCCAAAAGGCTGGCTACACAGGCAGCGTCAGAGCTATAAAACAGAAGGCACACACACAGAGAGACACAGAGAGAGACAGAGAGAGAGAGAGAGAGAGTGCAATTTCTTGTGTGTCGCAACATCAACAGTGTATACAGTAAATCAAGCAGCAATTTAGCCAGGTTCTCTGTAAACATTTATATAGAAGTCAGGACCAGTTTACAGAACAAATACTCAACCTAGTGTCAGCCCTGAAGCCCTTATCATGGACAATCTGAGGTTGTATATGCTAGTCCAGTACAAGGCTTTCTGTGTCCTGTTCTCTGGTCTATTAAAAGGTAGAAGACAAACGTAATGTTGATGCTTTGGACGGTCACCTGGTTTGACTGTGACGTTGACATAGCCCTCTCCATGTGCCCCATCTCCATCCACCGTTATCTCAAACTCATAGAGGCCCAGTGTGAGCTGGGAAAAGAAAGTAAAACAGGGGTGGAGTAACAGAGAAAAAAATGGTGAAGTAAAGTGTGTACAATTTATGGCAGTTTCAGTCAAAAACTCAAATCCAGCCAGCTTGTTTCTTCAATTCTTTTCCCAACAAGAGAAATGAAAAACACAAACATTCGCTATTCAAGTGAAAGTGATCCAGCGTGCTGTACCTTGCTCAGTTTCAGAGTACTGCTGTGCTTCCCCTCCATCTCTCCGCTGTAGTCTTTGGGATGAGTTTTCAGGCGCCAGTCAAACTTATAGCTGGTCCCTTTAGAAAGAGAGGAGAGAAAGACAGAAAGAGAAGTGGAAGAGAGTGAGAGAGAACATACAGATTCAGAGTTTGGTTGGATTTGGTATAGTTCATGAAGAGGCTCAATCTTTACACTGGTGAAATGCTCAGGATGATGTAGAAGATGATGAAGACGCCAGTTTTCCAGCTGCAGTGAGTACCTTGCTGGGGTGGTGACAACACAAAGGCGTTTAGCTCCACCTCGTTGCGTGGTAACGTGACTTCCACACTCTCTCCCGCTGACACCACCAGCTCCCGCACTGTTATAGCAACCACATGATTGACAGAGGTTAAACCGAGGACATGGCATAGTGGTTCACCCACATAGCTGGATGATGACTGCATGCTAATATACCTGATACTGCCAATTCAACTTAACACTAACAATAATAATTATTAGTTAGACCTGGCCACACGCCTTGACATATCTACGGTATATTGCTATTAGAAGGTTGCCAACTGGGAGGTGACATGCCAGTCAATGTTGTCATATGTTGAAACAAATATTCAGAAGTCAAAAGAGACTAAGACAAAACTGCCTCTGACAAACACCTTACAAAACTTGACTGTTTCTTAATGTTAGCTGTCTGTGTTGGCCGTGTGACCTTTACCAGCCTGGGTTGGCGACGTGGTGATGGTAGGAACTGTGGTGACAGCAAAAAAAGTCTGTTCTGTGCTGCTATTGGACGATCCAGCGTCCTCTGATGTGGAGTTCTCCTGGGGCGGTGACGGGGATTCTCCCCTCCCATTGGTCGGCTGGCTGGTGTTTTGATTGGGTGTTTGATGAAGCGCGATGGTGCTGGCGATGGTTGGAATCAAGTGGCTGGCGGGCTTGAAACCTCCCTGCACACAGAGTTGTGTAAACAACTTCAGACAGGAGTACAAAGATTTAAAGTCTCCCTTCTACTCTGACATTGGTGTTGGTACTATTCTACAATGGGAACACTAAAGTGTTTCATCTTCCTTCTCTCCAGTATTGCAAAACCTTTCTTGCACTTTATCACTGAACCCGTTTAATCAAGAAAGGAAAAACTCAAAGAATAAAAGGAAGGAAGGAGAGCGGATTGGAGGGAGAGAAGAATGCACCCAAGACTAAACAAACCACATTTTGCTTACTCACCGTACTGGTGTGATGAACTTGCGCATGACGCTGGCCAGCACTTCCTCTTCCTGTCTGCACCCTCCTGGGCCTCCTGCGTCGGGCTGAGGAGGAGGTGCTTTTTGAGAGCTGCTGGAGGAGGCCCAGGGACTCCAGGTAGGGCTGGGGGAGGTAGGCGATGGAGCAGCCCCCCACCTGGGAGCAGCTTAGCAGCACGCAGCGCCCGCCCAGGCTCCACACGGCACTGCAGGTGGGCTTCAGACAGCAGGACTCCCAGCAAGTCGCACCGCCCCTCCCAGAAGCCAGGGGCCGCCATCCCAGGCCAAGGACGCTGGTCCAGTGAATCCCCAACACTCCGCCCGTCACCCTGCAGATCTCACCTGACACACCTGGGGGAATGAGGGGAGAAAGGGAACACAACGTCAATCTATTCGATTTTTCCCCACAAGCTGTTGAAGAAGAGTCTTTAAAAAGGTTACTCTTTATTATTCCATGATTATCAACTTTTCACATCTACAAAGTCGAGAATGAAGGGAAGCTAGTTGTTTAAACAACACACTGATTAAAACTATAACATTATAACAGTCAGACTCAGGTCATATCAGTTGGAAGGTGAACAGGCCAGCAGGATGGTGTACAACGTCAACAAGAGATATCCGTTGTTATGGCCCACAAAAAGATAAACAAAACACAGGATTCATGAGTCTGGAGAGCACCATCTATGTCTCAGACACAGACACAAACAAACAGTAAGGCTGCTACACCCATGCCCATCACTCCTACAAAGTTCCAGATATTATGGGATGGTGTGGCATGTAACGCAAGCCTCCAAAGAACGGAGCCCCCTTGGTTTCTTCTAGAGGAAGAAAGGACCCTTTCGGCTCTTGTTCAGTCATCTCCCCCTCCTCCTCCCCCTGTCAAACTGACATCCACTGACTCACAGAGACCCCATTGTGCCACCTTCCATTATGTCTTTCATTTCAGTCACTAAGACTGTAAAAACAGGCCCTAGCGGTGTGAGGCCACAGTTAGGGAGTCAGATGACTGAGCGGTTAGGGAATCGGGCTATTACTCAGAAGGTTGTCGGTTCGATTCCTGGACTTGAAAAATTACGTTGTGTCCTTTGGCAAGGCACTTCACCCTACTTGCCTCGGGGGGAATGTCCCTGCACTTACTGTGAGTCGCTCTGGATAAGAGCGTCTGCTAAATGACTAAATGTAAATGTAGTTTACACACATATACACACCTAGGACGCAAACAGGCGGTATAAACAGTTCCATAAAAACATATAGACACATGCAGTCTAATGCTAATCAGACACAATACACCTCCCATGGTATTTAAAGAGCTCAGTCAATGGAGCTGTCAGATGGTTTACTCATTTCATCATTTGTCTTTTTTTAATGCATATTCTCAGTGAAAACTCACAAATTTATTTCTTTATATTATTTTCCTAAAATAATTTGATGCTTGATGATATTTTAGCAAGGGAGCTTGTGTAAAAGCATGGCACGTTATCTGTTATGCCATTATCTAATGGGTAGTTTTACCTGTGAGAGGGGCTAAGCAACACAGGTAGCCCAGTATTAGGACGAGGAGTTGATGTGGGGATGTCCATCGAGGAGGAAGGCTCCAAATGAACAGGTTGTGGTTCACATAGAACATCTTCTACCAGGACCAGGGACCTGATGAGAGGAATCCCTGTCGTCAGACTTGTAAAGCATCATACAATACAAGCTCAATGACATGGAACAATACCATAACAACACATCACAGGAGCTAAAGCTAATGTTCACATTGTAGGTTGTAACCCTCTCCGTCACACATCACCAAACATAGCTTGGCCTATCGGAAGATAAACACACAGGGGTGCTGAGGTGATTACAGCTCTTATAGAGCGGTGGATGTATTTACCTTTCTGTAGGGTGAGACGTGGTGGATGATGTCAGAGGGCGTGGATTTATGTGGGGAGAGAGGTGCAGCGAGGTAAAAGGTGAAGACAGGTGAACACCAGCACTTTATATAGGAGCTTCAACATCTCTCTCTCTAACGCTTTACAGCTCCTTCAAGCTGCTTAGAGAGGAAGACACTATTAGAGGGAAGAAGAGAAAAGGATTCTGTTAAAAAAAAAGACAGCTTTGCAAGATCAGTCTGACTGATGCCTCGTTTATGTTTTATTTCTAGAATGGTCAACCTAGTGCTATCCTTATTGAATTACCCCGAGCGTTCAATGTCAAGCAAGCAGTGTTCTTTGAAACCGTTTTAATGGGAAAGGTGAGAGTGGATTGGTTGCCTTCCCTTTTGCCTACATTGCACACCTAAATTAGTAGTGCATGTTTATGCAGGCGAAAGTTAACTTTTGTATCAGCCGGTTAGTCAACCGTGCAGGCCCCAGGCAGTTCTGTGGGAATTATAACAGGATCAATAGGCTCATTCACATTTTGAGCTAGCAAAAGGAGTATTTTAAACCTCTGATTCATCATGAGCTTCCTTCTCAGAGCTCAGCTGTCAAATCAGTGCTTCTGTCGGCCAAATCATTTCAACACTCATTTCCATAATGATGCACTTTATGGAAGACATTGAAAATGGCACAATACTTCTGACATGTGAATGATGATGTGCTTATCAAAACAGAGCAGTGTGACCTCTGTCATGAAACTAGGCTTGTCAGGAAAGTACAAATCCTTGTTTGAAATGTCCAAACAGAATCCTTCAGATTTTATGTAATTGTTTGAGCTTCCAAGTGCATCATCATCGTAAAACTGTTGTGTATGGTTGAATGGCCCTCACATGCAGAAATGTGGCCGTTATTTTTTTCATGCTGACAATTCCTGAGCACGTTTATGCAGGAAGGACAGAACAAAAATACAAGCTTTAGAACATTTTGTTCAGAAGGTAGAACATTATTCTGGTCCCTCCCCTCTTCTCTCTCATTTTTACACACTGAGAAAATTCTACTCTCAAGAATATGACTACAGCTGACCTGTGGTTCGAATCAGGCTTGTGTAAACAATGACAAATTATAAACCAACCTGGTTGATAGGGGTCATTCTCAGGATCCGCATTCCTGAACGCAGATGGCCTTTTTCCATCCGACTCTGATCACTTCCAAAAACTGACAGCTGTAACAGCAGCTCTTGGCACAGCGAAGAACTAACCTCCAACAAGTTATTTTCTCCCTTATGTATGGGTTGAGTTTTTGTAGGACAAACGCCACCGTTTAAACCTACTTCACTGGGCGTTTATTATAACGCTTTTTAAAAGCAATTTGCATTTTACAAAGCTCCTAAAGATATGTCGTGACGTGGTGTCACTGTCAGCTCCCAGCCGCACAGGTGCGCTCGGTCCAATGACTCATCCAGGATTTCGACCTGAATTGTCACCACGGTACCCGGCGTTTCAGAAACGCTAACTTCCCATGAGAAAAAACACAAAAACGTTTTCCTTGATTGCAAAGTAGATCCGGGATGATAAAGTCCCCCTTTTTCCTTCTCGTCCTCTCCCTCGCAGCAGCGGCAATAATACAGACTTGTCAGTCCTCGGTTGGAGCGCACTCAGAATTACACAATTTAGTTTCTGGCTCTGTACAGCTTCTGATCATTTCACATCAAGACATCCATTCGAAATCTTGCAAAAAAAGACAGCATCATAACTAATTCAGTGAACCACCCTGCCAGTCTACGTAACAAGACAATAAAATGGTATACGTGAATGTATTCTTTAAATCGAGATTACATTACAAATACTACAAAAACACGAAAATACCTATGCAATACAGACATTTACAAGATGGTGGTCTACTTATGTAATAGGCTATACTAAAAAAGAACTAGAAATATGTTTTGCTCTCTCAAGGGATACAGGACCACAGCTATAGCCAGCCAATACGTATTAGCCTACTAATGCCAGTCGTCTTTCAGTTATCAGGATTACGCAGTCCCCAACAAGACATATGTCAACAATGACGATTTAAGAAATTGATTTTGAGTTATCAGTTGCAATAGACCCATATGTCAGTGACATTCTGCATGACAGGTTAAGAAAATATGTATTTTATATGGGTGTTTCCCAAGCGCAACAGTGGTGCAGCTAACAGCTGTTCATCTTCCCCGACAACCTGCGACAACTGCACTGATCAGTGCATAAAGCTAGCTAATCATCTCGAAACCTTTTGCGAAACGTCGTCGTTTTAATGACATGGAACATTGAGTTGCAGATGATTACCTTATCAATGTCGTGTCACTTGTCCTTGTTCCAATCCCATTGTATGCTATGAATAAATTGTCGCAGTTTTCTGTTCACTATTTGGGTCATTGCTTTCTTTACTTGCCTGCCTTGCACTGCTTGCTTTGATTACACCTTCCCTCGGAAACGAACGTCCTGAGCGTATTTAATCCGATCACTTCCGTTTACTCCCCCTCGCTGCAACTCTGTGCACCTTGCCATGGTAGCCCTGAAATGAATATCCGGTTTTGCAAATTATCCTTCATAATAAGAGCGTGGCCTGAGCCTTCAGTAGCAGAATATAATACTTTCGACACGTGGCCTTATTTTGTTGCAATTTTAGAAATGGGACCTTTAGGCTACTTAATAAACCAAGATCAATATTGTCAGAATAAGACTTCAATATAACTTCAGAATACGACACAAACACAGTGTCTGAATTAAATATGTTAATGATATGATAAAAAAAGACACGGGTCGGTGTGACACGGGTAAAACAAACAATAAAGGTTACATTTCTTCATTGAAAAAATGGTTTATTCTCTTAAAACGAGTCCCCGAGACCCTGTTGCAATTATAAGTCGTGGAGGGTATTAACATTACATAAAAATAAAAAAGTCTAAAGGGGGCCAGTGCCCTTGTGACAACAATCTTGGATTGCCTTGTGGCCCCCCTAAATGTAGTCTGAATAATTATAAACATGGTATTTTGCCTGTTAATGCCTCCAAACATCTTACCACAATAATGTTCAATGTAACTGCCCCCTCTAACAGTACACTCAAATAACTTATATTCTTCTATACTCTTTGGTACAACTGCCCCCCCCCCCCCACACACCTTTTATTTTGAAATATTTGGAAGCAATCAACCGGAAATGTGACTCCTTACAGAGGCTGTTTTCACTCTGCTCACCATCGACCAGTCTGTCGTTATGGTCTTGCAATACTTATAGCCACCCTATCATTTTCATAATCACTGCATACAACCACCATGATAAAAGTTTAAATTTACTGTTAGTAATGTGACTTTTGTTTTGCCACCAGAAAACATGAACGTTCACAGCACACAAAACAACATGGCGCGGTCACTCTGCAAAGACGTTTATGATGATTGGTTTAGGATTAAATTTGGACCGTGTTGATTGGTTGCCACGCCAGCTGTTTTGACAACTGAATTCCGAGAAAAGCGTGAGCAAGGCGACGAGTTGTAAGAACGAGATCTTCAGAAAAAAAAGCGTACGTAAGTGAAATATTATGTTACTTACTATCATTAGTAATATTAAATAGCTAGCTATACATATGTAGCTACCTATTTATGTAATCCACACTGTGCTATATCGGAGATCAGATTGGCTTCACATGTCACAGGTATTAGGCTATCTAGCCTAGACAGGCTATTGCTAGTATACCCTGGACTGAAACTTGGGAAAGGTAGCACACTTTCAAGTTTAACTAATAACTAACTCATCTTTCAAATCATTCTACGCATCTATGAAACAGGTTAGCTGTGGTGATGGCGGAGGGTACCCAAGTAATGTGTTCAGACAAAAATGCCAGTGAGCGGCAATCACCAATCGAAAAAGGAGGTGGGGAAGGCGAAGAGGATGAAGGGAAGCCGGGAACGAGCAGGCTGTCTGCAGCACAGAAAGAAGTCCTCGATCGCTGTCTGCACGCTCTCACCCATGCCAAAAATGACAGCCACACTCTGGCCGCTCTCCTTCTGGTAAGAGTTACAACCACCTGTTTGTGACTACTCTCCAAAACAAAGCAGAAATGCATCGATGCAAAACTCCTCCTGAGAAATAGTAAATAATAATTGTGCAAAATCTTTCCACTTGTCTCTGTAGATTACAAGATTGTGTCCAGCCGGCCAACTAGACAGCACAACTCTTAGGCACATCTTTGAAGCGGTGGGGCTAAATCTTCCAGCCCGCCTTTTGGTGACAGCTGTTGGGGGTAGTGACAGCTCAGGCTTGCCCCGAGAGGAGCTGCTGTCCCTGGGTACAGCTCTGCTGGCAGCCCTCAGCACAGACCCAGATATGGCAGCCCACCCCCAGCTCCTTACCACCATCCCTCTGCTTTTGGGTCTGCTGGCAGAAGGGCCTAACTGGAGCCCCCAGAAACAAGCCCAAACCTCCAACATACCAGAACCAGACCAGGGAAGGCAGAGTGAAGAAAAGGCCCAGACAAACTCTACACAAACCTCAGACATCACCAAAGAATCTGACTCTAAGAGGACATCTGCATCTACTGACAGCGGGGATCAACCAGAGCAGAGTGCATCTGGAGATGTGAAGACTGAAGAGGCTGCTGACAATGGGGCTCCATCACCTCAGAGCTCTTCTCCATCGAAGCTGGATAAGGCCCTGGCTGCAGACTGCTACCAGGTCCTCACCACTGTGTGTGCTCTACCCCGGGGCCCAGAACAGCTCCTGGCCAGGGGGGCTATCCCAGCTCTGTGTCAAGCCCTGGACCGGGACCAGACCATGAGCCATGAGAAGGGGCTTCCTCTCCTGGGGTGCCTCCTCTCCGGTAGAATCAAGGAGAAAGCCTGGAGCAAATATCCCAAGGAACTTCTCTCCCTGCTGTTTAAGGTCTCCAAAGTCTTCTGCCAAGCCACAGACCAAACCCAGCTGGACATGTGTGCCCAGCTAACCCAGTTCCTTCCCCCAGTTTCAAGAACCCCGGAGAGCGGGGAGCTGAAGAGCCTGGTGGTCAGTTTGTGGGCAACCCTTAGACCTATGATACAGGCTAAACTAAGTCCGGCCCAGTTGGGCCTGGTTCTAATCCTCTGTGGGTGTCTGTTAGACTTGTATGGGTGGGAGCCGGTGGGCCCGCCTAAGTTCTGCTGCCTGCTGGTGAACCGGGCCTGTGTGGAGGTGAGGATGGGCCTGGAGGAGCCCCCGGGCACAGAGCTAAGCACAGAGCTGCAGCACACCCTCACTGCCTGCTATCGCATCATGGAGGCCGCCATGGAGCAGGCCTGCAGCCAGGGAGTCTCCCAGATCGAAGCCCAGCCTCAGAGTGCCATCACTGGGCTCAGTCTGCAGCAGAGTAGGCAGGTCCTGAAAGTGCTGGAGGAAGCCTTCTCTGCAGTCATCTATCACCTGCAACAGGTGAGAGGTCATGGAAAGCATCAGAATACTGTTCAGTATATTTCAAAGAATTTCTTGACAATGTTATGACAATTCATTTATCTTACCTCCAGGTAGATGAAAGTCGCTATGGTGACCCCTTTGTTTTTGGCACGTTCCGTTCCCTTTGTTCATGGCTCGCTGAGGAGACTTCCTGTCTGAAGGAGGAAGTGACTGCTCTATTGCCCTTTCTGATTGGCTATGCCAAAAGTCACTGCCAACGGGAGGGCCAGGATGAGGGTCTGTCCAGTTGGATGTCAGAAATGGCTGTTAGTGATAGCTCACAGGGAGGAGCCTGGACGGGCAAAGATCCTCTAAGGTAGATTAACCTATGTATGGATCATATTTATGAGCCTTGTATGTTCAGTCATTCAACCAACACCTATATCCCACTTTTTCCACCAGGTATCTGCTCCCAGCTCTTTGTCATCTCTCAGCAGAGGAAGGTCCCAGGAAGGTGCTTCTGACCCTGGACACCCCAGCCCTACTGGTGGCCTATCTGTCCCAGGGCTGGAGTATCCTGAGAGGGAAGGCTGGGATGTCCTCAGCCCGGGACCCCAGCATGGAAACAGCCTGCTCCGCCCTGCTCAACTTTGCTGTAACAGAGCCAGAGAGAGTCAAGTAAGACACACACACAAACTTCTCTCTCACTCTCACATGCGTTCTCAAACGCACACACTCATTTTGTGGACTAAAACAGCTCCTAATGCTCTTCTAATCCTCTCCATTTACAGGAAGGACTCGTGTTTTAGAACTCTAGAGTCGCTGTTAAGTGAAGCACTTCCTATCTTGCTGTATAAACCCCGTCTCTTAGTCCTAGCAGCCAATTGCTGCACACTTGGGCTTATGATTGGCAGGCTAAAACCTGCACCATCAGGCTCAGTGGGAGCAGATCAGAGGCGGTTTATCTCCTCTGCATTGCAGTTCCTCCGTGGTGCCCTGGACTCACGATCCAGCCCTGGCCCAGTAAGAGTGAGCCCTGCCTGGGAGGAGTGGTGGGAGGAGGCTGGGGAACTGTGGAGACTGGGTATGCAGGCCCTGGGTGGCTGTGTGAGGGCCCAGCCCTGGATTACCTCCCTGGTTAGAGAGGAGGGATGGCTCCACCACATCCTGACTCTGCTGGTCACTTGCAGAGCACTGCCTGACCCCCACACACAAGGGGCGCTAGAGGAGGCGCTGTGTGCCATGGTGGACCAATGCCCACTGTGTCTGAAGGAAATCAGTGGCCATATGAAGGGTAATGCCAATGGGGCCCTGAGTTCAATGGGAAACCTGAGGAAATTGATGGAGACAAAATGAAACAAAAATTGCCAACATTGTCTTTTGGAGATCGACAAGGATGACTGAATGCAAGATAACACAAAGAAACTTTTTAGCACCAGTATTTCTCTGATCATTGTTTATATAACGATTTCTGAATGGATGAACACAGCTGTTTTACATTTGTATAAAGAAAATAATTTGAAGCATAATAAAGAGTAATTTGTAGTTCATTCGTTTATAACTATTTACATTAAATCAACACGTTTTGAGAGTGCTTCTTTTCCACCACAAGATGTCACTCTGACTTCAGACTGTCTGCTGGTGACCATTATGTCAAAGGACAAATGGTTGGCACTGAATTTTATACAGAATTTGCAGACATCTAAAATGTTGTCTTTTATTTTATTACATTGTAAGCCTTTGCATGACAAACATGAAAAGTCGTACATGTTTTAACACCTCTGCTAAAATCAGAAGGCGTTCTTTGTTTTTTTTTTCAGTTTTGCACATTTAGGCCTTTCTTCGACAATCCAGTCATTTTTCCAAAATGTCCTATAGGTTTCAACAGTTTTTACAGGTTTGAATACACTTTCATTTCGATTAATTGAAAATCATAGCCTAAGTCTACCTTATTGAAAATAATGTAACATTTCAAACATTATTTATATCAGTTGCTTGTAATGATTTTATCATAAATTATTGACTTATAGGTCTCAATCGATTAGGCTAATTAACAGACAACGGTACAAAGTGTCGCTAATATGAATTCATAGTTATTAATATTCCAAACATAGCTGTCTATTGAATGATCGCACCCTACCCTCGCACCCCTCCCCTAACTCTCGTCTTTCTTTCATTGTGACTGATCCACAAAACTCCAGCATCGTCTTTAAAACTAACTCACTTCTCACGCTACCTTCAGCTTGCCTCCATCCCTTTATCCTGTGTTGATCCAGTGACCCGGACGGCCTGCTTCACCGTTATCATCATCATGCTTTGGAAGTCTCGAAACAAGACTGAACCTTACAGCCTGCAGGTAACAATAATGGACAACTGTTGAAATCGATACTGTTAATTCATTGGCTATCATTTATTAAACTTAATGAGTGTAGGCTATCTATTACTCTTGTGATGTAGGCTCATGATAATGATATATAACTTGTTGGAATAATTAAATGCGATAGGCTAAATAACACTAATTAGTGAAACTACAATTGATTTAGAAACAGAAAAAATATAGGTTCCTTCACTCCAAACATAAGCCAGCAAATGTCTTTGTTTTTTTTTAAAGAAACTAAAAATTGAAAGCATACAGTGCATCAAAAAAGTCTATGTCAAATGTAGCCTATACGAAAAATCTTTTCAAAATTTTTAACAAGTGACATTTGATCTCATAATGCGTAAACGGATTCTTTTTTTTATCATAGTAAAAAATAGGATGTGAGATCATTCAGAGAAATGAATCAGAAGCTGTTATATAGAATAGTATATCTGT
Source organism: Osmerus mordax (assembly GCF_038355195.1). NCBI lineage: Eukaryota > Metazoa > Chordata > Actinopteri > Osmeriformes > Osmeridae > Osmerus > Osmerus mordax. The sequence continues at coordinate 8,317,110 of NC_090067.1, forward strand.
ATTTAGAAAAAATATAATTTTCAAAGCTCAGGTTTGTTAGTTTATGCTAACGTTATAGTAGTTAAACAAATGTAGAATTGGTGAATGAATGAGTGTAAGAATGACTGAATGAATGTATCTCTTTAAGAAGTGAACCCCTCCACCCCCCGACCCCTCCCCTTATTCTGTTGAACGCGTTCAGAAACCTATAAGTAGTGCGCGCATGGAGAATATTTAGGACACTTTCTGACTGAGCGCAACAGTAAAGACCGTAACTGCACGTGCGAGATCTTGACAAAGGGAGACGTTCCAAATAACAGAACAACAGCAACATTTTAGCCGTTTTCCTTTATGGATCGAGTAGACAGATGAAAATAGCCTGGATTATAACCCTTTGGTGACATCGTTTAGACGTTGACAGCATCCACATCCAATATTCGAATTTGGGTAACCAGCAGTCCAGATGCTAGTCCACACTTATTCGGCTATGGTGAGTGTCGGAACATCCGTTTACTATGCAATATCCTGCTACATTTAGCTCTCGTAAAGTCTTGTCATATTAGATTTAACTTTCTCTTGAGTAGAGCGCACAGATATGTGACGTTGAGTTCGCACTCGCGGCGCTCGCAGTCACAATCAGCTGTCCAGTTAGATCGCCTGGGTATGCGGAATGTCAGACAGAGGGAAATCCAAAGGCATCAAAGTGTCCACTGCAGCCTAATGATGATTCAAGAGGGCCAGCTAAAACACTCTGACACTGAGATGACAAACCATAATTATTTAGAAGATGCCCGTTTGCTTTATAAATGTTGAGGATAATCAAAAACGAGAACTGTTTGAAATAAATAAAGGCATGTTCAGTCTATTTTGGTGGCTAATTAATGTGTTATTCATTTGTAGCCCACATATATTATTATTTTTATTACTATTATTGTTAATAATCATAAAAAAAAAAATATATATATAACAAAGCGATGGTTACTTTTAAATGGGCGCTCATTCGTTGAGAATAAGGGACAATGTTGCAACACAACTAAATTGATCGGTGACCCAGCTTCAGAAAATCGAACTTAAATAGACAGTGAGAATGCAGCCTGGATCATGTGGAGATACTGGGAAAAACAATCCTAGATCACGAAAGTATTTTCGCAAAAAGTTGATTGTAAAACGAAACTCTCAAATTCAATCTGCTTTGGAAAAGTTTAGTCACAGTTTATTAGGCTATTGTAAATGAACACTTTTGGGATAGATAGGCTAATTTACTACTATAGCCCTTGGGGGACTAGACGTCCCGCATATTAGCTATACCTGTCCTTTGTTCTCTATGGGCTCCTGTAGGTCATGACCTTGGTGACACTGCCACTCGCGATGCCAGGGGCACCTGCTAGGCTCTGCCATTACGCATGAGATTACGCCTTTAGATTCTGTGATTCACAGTCATAGAATTCTTGCATTTTTGAAGCTGAATATGCTACTTTTTAGTTTTTTAGTAGGCTAAATATATATCGGCTATTTTACGATAGGCCTATATACTTGATACAAAATGATAATAAGTTTGAAAGATTTCCTAACTGTACAGTGGTTATTTGGAGTCTGAGATCAGCTGTCCAACAAATTACGTGAACGTTTGAATTGTTTTAGACATTAAGGTAGAGTTGGACTAACGCAACTTTTTTGTCGAATACGCAGGACCGCGCAGACGGACTGACCGGCTCCTCGCCGAGTGGCCGTCTATCGCAACTCTCCTCGCTGAATCAGGCAGCATATTCAACGGCACCACCGCTCTGTCACACGCCGGCCTCCGACTTCCAGCCCCCTTACTTTCCTCCTCCATATCCCCAGTCTTCACTCTCATACTCCCAGAGTCAGGACTCATATTCCCACTTATCGGACCCCTACCCTTCCATCAATTCCATCCATCAACACCAGCAAGCGGCATGGCACTCACAGCGGTCACGGTCAGATGAGGGGGGGCTCTTGTCACAGTCACACCGGGCTCTGAGCCTTGACCCTCGACGGGAATACCCCGGTGTTCCCCGTCTTCTCCACGGATTGGGGGAGGGTGCAGCTGCACTAGGAGACGGTCCTCTCGGAATGCACATCGGACATCATGGTTTGGAAGACATTCAGGTGGGTTTTTTTCGTTTCCAGCTCGATCTGAGATTGTGTGTAAAAGTCCTGTCCGTATGAGTCTTAGCGAGCACCTGCTTAAAGCAGGTTTCAAGTTGATGTTAAATATGAATATCATTCGATAACAATTTATTTCAAGTTTAATATTAAGATACCAGAAAAGTCCGTGTAGAGCCCAACATGTTCTCTTGGAGAACATTTTAAACATGATTGTGCACAATTAGTCTTCTCCATGAAATTTCACCGATCAATTTGCTAAATTAATAGGCCTAAATAAATAAATAGGCTACTATAACATAAAAAGGGACAACAATTATTATCTAAAATTGAGCCTAATTCTTCGATCTAATTTTCCACGGTCTTGTGCATCTTTCCCCAGTGGCACTTCAAAACGGTCAAAGTGGCAATTATTGCCTTGATGGATATACAGGCTTAATCATGTTAAACAGAATTTCTGCTCCAAAATGACAAGGGCTTGTATGTCTTGTTAGTTTATAAATGAGTTTAGCCTACTTCTGTGGTGCGATAATCCTCGACGTGATAGCCTACATTACAGGAAGCTGCGGATTAATTTAGCTATCATATTTTCTGGCTTTTTTTGTGAACACAAATCCTTTTATGCAGGGCACAAACGAATGGATAAAAATGCGTAGTTTAGGCTATACGAAGTGAATACCTAAAATCAAAGATTCTCCTATTAAAATTTTAAGATAGCTAAATTTAAGATAAAAGGCTAAATGTATCCTATTGCAACAATGAAATAGAATCAGAAGATCACATTAACCGTAGGCTACCCATTTTATTGGCCTACTAGGGTATTATATAAAAATTATGACAGAAATAACTGCCAGCATTTTCATTTAAGAAGCAAGCTCAACCAAGGCGTATCCACGTTTATATTGTAAAATGAGCACATTGTGCCATGTTAAGGTATTCTTTGCCTTGTAATTTAGAGAAAATAATTGTTGCTATGGAATATTGAGTAGTCAACCACGCGCAAGCAGGTGCAGAAGCAGACGTGTTTGTTCAAAGCATCCTGCCTCCTTCAGAAAATCGAGGCGCAACCAATTGATTTCCGCGGTCATTAATACAAAAGAAACACTTACTCAAGCTGCAGCCAAGGAGTCATCGCGGGCATGTTGGTGTTAAATGCTGGCTCTTGACAGAACGTTTATTTGATAAATGGATTAAATTCTATACGTTTGAACTGCGCAATAATTCCTCCACAATAGAGGTAGGCTATTCATTGCATGAGAATGCTATCGTCCGACACATGTAGCACAGATCTAATGCATGCAACAAAGTTGTTTAAATGTTTATTGAGCTGTACGTTTGCCATGTCTTATCACATTTGTTAAACAGAAGCCTTTATAAGGTTTACACTACTCAATTGAAATGTAGCCCTACATCAATCTAAAAACAAAATGTTAGTAATAATTTGTAATTTATTTCAATTGAATACATTAAGTACATTAAGCACTAGTAAAATATTTTGAACATGATCAATTTGAAGTGTCAATTATTGGGGAATACTTTTAATCAGTAAAATGTTACATTTGTTATACTGTTCCTATAAAATGTTTGTTACAATATATAGAGGTAAATACACTATCAAGACAGTCAACATTCATCGATGCCTAGCAACTCGCTTCAACAAAATACGTTTAAATATGAAGTTGTATTTTCTATTATGGATACAGTTGTTATCATAGGCTACTTCTATACTCATTGGTGCTGTAGGGTGGGTGTTAATGTGCTTGGCCCTGACAGGGTCATAGAGAGAAGGGAGTGGGCGAGGCGGCGGGTGAGGTGGCTGGTGAAGCGATGGGTGAGGCCCCGGTGATAAGTGATGATGATTGTCCGTTGTATCTACCCAACACAGGGAATGGAGGAGGGATCAGCCTTGGGCATCCTCGACCACTCTGTCATTAAGAAAGGTAAGAGATGGAAGAGCTCTGGAAATATATGTGTGTGTGTGTTCGTGTGTGAGATAGAGAGACATCTCACACACCCACACACACCCACACACACACACACGCATCACACACGCACACACTAAAAATAATTCTGTTTTGCCATTTCATTTGAAGTCAAGAAGTCCTCTAATACTCGGCTGCAGACTTCACCCTAAAGGCAGTCATTCTTAATGAACTGTTCATGGTCATATGAGCGAGGGAAGAGGGGGGATTAGAGTGAGGTAGAGAGAGAGAGAGAGAGAAGTGGGGCAAAGAAAGTCGGAGGGAAGGAGTAATGCATGATAAAAGAGGAGTTTTGGGGGAAAAGTCAGCATATGATCACTGTAACATTACCAAGTTTGAGTGAGGCGTCCTTACAAGACACAGTTCAGAACTGTGAAACACAGCTCCCAGTTACAACAAAGAATCCCTACATGAAGGAGGATGATTACTAATGTACATGCTGCCGTCGTGTTTGGAGTGAGTGACGCTCATTGCGATCATTTGCCAGGATTGAGAAGGTATCAATTACAGCGTGTCCTCACGGACCTGGATCAGAGAGAACCGAATGAACCTAAAGCCCATGTGAATTGGAGGATCTAGAAAGAGAGAGAGAAAGAATGAACGAGAGAGAAATGAGAGAGATGTGGTGAACATAGAGGTAAAGAGAGAGAGATAGGGATACGGGAGAGAGAGAAAAAGAAGAATAGTAAGAGGAAAGAGGGAGAGAGAGCTTAGAGGCCCCTGCTCCATGGCCAGGCTGTCTGGCTCTGAATGGAGGATTGTGGGAGCTCTGTTCTGTCCGGGAATTGGTGCTGCACAGCGGGGCGCACGCCGCCCACGGAGCGCCGGGGAGAGCCGGCATCACAGAGGCATCACAGGCCTGACAGGAGGAGAGATAATAACACTGCTACAGTGGTGCTGTTACTGAGGGAACACACATAGCCAAGATTCTATGGCAGGCGTACAGATAGAGAGAGAGAGAGAGAGAGAGAGAGAGAGAGACAGAGAGAGAGAGAGACAGAGAAAAAGAGGTAGCATAGGTTTTCTAAAACAGACAGATTTGTGCATGGATCATACTCTCTCTTGTTTACACACACACACACACGCACACACACACACACACACACACACACACAGGAATAGGGAAGGAGTTCATTCAATCCTCTCAATTCAGATGAAAATTCCAGCCCACACATCATTGGCAGCAGTCATTGTATGATTAGTGGGCAACACCAGCTAATCTCATGAAAACAAATTAACGGTTTTAAAAGATGATGTAACAAAGATGCTCAAGCACAAATTAAAAAAGCCAGAGAGACTCTGTTTTCCATGTCAATGCAAATCATTATTAGGAACTGACTGGCAGTTTAATTCTTAATCATTTTCGAAAGGATTGCTTTCCCTGAACGCAAAGCCATTTACCAAGTGAAGGTAAAACCATACAGATTTAACTGATGTCATGTGCTTTGTTTCTACAATACAATGTTTCACACAGTCCAAAGCAAACCTTAAGGACAAGAACTCTGACTGTTTATATCTGAATTGTATTCTTGAGATTTAATTTAAATTGGGGAGGGGGTTGAGGGGTAGTGACTATGAACAAATAGAGGTGAGAAGATCGTCTATAAAAGAGATCTGTTACTTAAAGCCACCTGCTGTTCTAAAATCAACAACAACAATGTGCTAGGATTATAACAGCGTGAGACCGAACACATTTTGTCACTGAATGTTTTACTTGTGTAACTTAACAACCCTCATGGTTTCAGGGACAGTGTTATAGTGGCATTTATGGTCTGAACATTTTTGATCACATTCTTCAACTTCTCGTCATCCATCTCACATTTCTGTTTCTCTCCCCCTCCCTCCCTCTGTCCTTAGTCCCCATGCCATCCAAGCTGAATGGCTCGTCCCTGTCAGCGTTGTCCCTCAGTAAGGAGGGTCTGGGGATGGGCTCCGTGTCCAACCCAGGGGAGGTGTTCTGCTCCGTGCCCGGGCGTCTCTCCCTGCTCAGCTCCACCTCCAAATACAAGGTGACGGTGGGGGAGGTGCAGCGGCGGCTAGCCCCGCCCGAGTGCCTCAACGCCTCCCTGCTGGGCGGAGTCCTGCGCAGGTAACTGGGGGTGAGGGTTGTTGGTGAGGGGTGAATCTTTAAATCCTAAAACATAGATACGCAAGGATGAATCTAAAGATGTAGGACTGAGTATTAGCCTGTAGCTGTAGGAATCAGGGATTTCTGTGTTTAATGTTCTGTGATTTCTGTGATTGTGCTTATGTTAATCACAATCAGTAGTTGAGCTATTGCCTTATTATCTGTTCATGTATCCTGTCTTATTATTCATTTATACCTATGCAGCCCTACTGTAACCTATATTATGTTCTGATGATAGTCACAGGTCCATGATGTATTTATCTGCCTGATTGAATAACAAACACCTGTTTATTATCTTAGTTTTTCCCTTTCTACTATGAATGAAGGAATACATATAGACAGAATATATAAACAGATAATAGCTGAGCTACTGATTGTGATCAACATAAAAACATAAGAAATCCCTGATTTCTTCTACACAGCCAACCAACCAGACAGGAGGGCAGGCAAGCAGCCATAGAGGATCAGTGATTTGTAATGGCACCACACAGACAGGTTCTAAGCTGCTCTCTCAACCCCTTCCCCCTCTCTCCTCTCCTCCCTCTCTCTCTCTCCACTTTTCTCCTCCCTCAGGGCAAAGTCAAAGAATGGTGGCCGCTGTCTGAGAGAGCGTTTGGAGAAGATTGGGCTCAATCTGCCCGCCGGGCGACGCAAGGCAGCCAACGTCACTCTTCTGACGGCCCTTGTAGAGGGTAAGAGGCCTACAGTGACACACACAGCAAATGAACATGGGGGAAAAATGATCTAGCAAGCAACTATAAATTAACCTTTTTTAAAACACTTCTTTTAGTTTGTTACTTGAAAATTGATTTATCCACCTCTCTGTTCGTAGGTGAGGCGGTTCACCTGGCGCGGGACTTTGGGTACGTCTGTGAGACTGAGTTCCCTGCCAGAGCCACAGCAGAGTATCTGTGTCGGCAGAGTGAACCAGAGCAGCTCCCGACTCGACGCAGCATGCTGCTGGCCACCAAGTGAGTGAGAGCTCTCTGTCTGGCGCCTTTATCTCTCCTGTCCCTGTCCTGTCATACCAACATATATACTTCAGAGAACACCATCTCACCTCACATTTGTCCATGATCTGTGAAGGAAAAACCTGCAGCCTGTGGCCTTAATACCTCTACTATGCACCATGCATCCCACTACATCCATCTACATCCTACTACATCCCTCTAGATCCCACTACATCCTACGTTCAGTTTATACACAGTGAGGATCGGACTGTATAAAGCTAGCCGTATTAGCACACGTGCTTCCCTGCTGACCCCTACTCTCCTCTTTCCTCAGGGAGATCTGTAAGGAGTTTGTGGACCTGATGTCCCAGGACCGTTCTCCTCTGGGGGCGGGACGGCCCAACCCCTGCCTGGAGCCGGGGGTGCAGGGCAGCCTCACCCACTTCAGCCTGCTGACCCATGGCTTCGGCACGCCGGCCATCTGCGCCGCTCTGTCAGCCTTCCAGAGCTACCTGGCGGAGGCCGTCAAGATGCTGGACAAGGGAGAGGGAGGAGGGAAGAGCCACCATGACAAGGAGATGAAGCACCGCAAGTAGAGGGATGGAGGACAATAGAGACGGCTGGCTTGCTGACTGATTGGATGGTTGGTTGACCAGTTTGCTGATTAGCTGGTTGGCTGACTAGTATACTGGTCGACCGGCGGGCTAACTTGCCAGCTGAATTGCTGGCTGAATCCCCCTACCCTTTTTTCCTTCAATCTATTTATGAAAAGAGGCCCAAGACTGAACCTCCACTCTGTTTGGCAGAGGGAGGTTGTGGCGGCGTTTGTACTGTATGTGTGTCCACCACATCATAACACGCCACCTGGTGCACGACACACGGACTCCTGCCAGCGATTTTTCTCCCTGGTTTCTAGCACATCAAACGTCCTGCTGCCAGTATAGAAAGGTTCTTATCTGACAATGTGTTCCTGTTATTTATGACGTTCAACCTCCCCCAACTGCATTTCTCACCTCGATTCTCCCTCCCAACCACTGGCTCTGCAAATGATACGACCCACCTGACTGTCGGGACCAGACCCAACCATGGAAACATTGCTGCACACAAGAAGCCATATCCAGAACTACAACCCATCCTCTACCCTGCTCTTCCTCATATGAACTTTTAAACTTCTCAAGTTGCTTCAATAGGAGGGGTGGATTCTGTAGGATTCTGGGTGATGATGGGTAATTGACTTTTTTGGGTGGGCATGGGCGGGAGACGTGTCAAAGGCAGCTAAGGGAGATACTTTTCTTTTTATGAGGGGAGGGTAAATGTTGGTAAATTAAGAAAATGACACAAATCATTTTGTACTTTCTGTGTATGTTTATTATTAATGTTATTACTGTTATTATTATTGTATTACGGCATAAATGTAATATATTATGAAAGAATAACTGATGTGTGTGGTTTGTTTTATCGCACACCTCTGTAAATGTAGTGTGGAGCTACATGGCCATGTGTTTGTGTTGAAGCAGACTTTATTATTACAGTGTGAACCAAACAAGTTCAAATTGTTTTAAATTGATTCCAGATTTATTCAATATGAGAGTAGTGTAAGATAAAACCTTTAGGGACAAATATAAAAATTCACATTAAAGAGAGGCTTAATTCCTTTCAAATTAAACAGTTATAAAAGTATAGTCACAGACTCATCAACTCCTTCATTCTACACGTTCCCTCATACACACTCGCCCGCACACACAAAATAATAATTACTGATGCCAGTGTGCACCCCAGAGACCGCTCTGAATTCAGGGAGCTTGTCCACGCCTGCGTGATCAGGTGAGAGCTCCTCGTCCCCAGCCCGGCCGTGCTGGTAACCGTCACCGCGCCACTCTTTTCCTGGGAGACCACCATGACCCTAGTGCACAGCAAACATCCTCCCCATCTGCTACAGTTACACCATCTTTGCTTCTCTACACCTCACCTGCCTCTCCCCACCTTTCCTCCCCCACCCCTCCCTCCATCTCCCTGTGACCTGCCCCCCCCCCCTGTATCTCACACTCTGTAGGGTTGTTCTCCATCGCTCCCTGTGCCTTCAGGCAAACATATGCTATTCTTCCCGTCAGATTCTGGAGTGTTTGGGAGAGGAGGGATTGTTTAATGTTTATTAATCACCTGTCTGGTTGAGAGAGGGAGACTGAAACACACATATGGGTTGATGTTGCTATCCCAGCTTTACTGTCATACAGAGAAATGATATGTGATAAATGTTATGACTACAGGCTAATTAGCCTTAATTCTGACAAAATGTCAGATGTGAATAGGTTGAGAACAAGATATACAAGAGCGATATAGTTTTTTTTCTTCATCTATTTATCTCCATCTTTATTCTTTTCTCACACAGACCGACAAAACAGACAGGCTTCAATGCTAACTGAAATTAAACCGCAATGCGTGATGAAATGGCTTTGTGCATGTGCACGCACACACAGCCAGAAGGCTGTTCTGTTTTTGGGAGGGGACACGGAGAAAGCATCAGAGGACAAAGACATATGTCAACAGTGTGTCACGTTTTATTGGAACATAAAGAAGGGGAGTCTACGGTACAAAAAAAAGGCGGGGTGTTGAGGGAGAGCGGCGTGCGGTCACTTGTGTCCCACGGTGATCTTCTCCAGGTCATGGATGCCCTCCTTGTCAATCAAACGCACGCTGAAGGAGGGGAGGTTCAGGATGAAGCGCTTGTTCAGCTGGAGGAAAGAAAAATAGGGAGGGATGGGATGGGGAAGAGATTTTGAAGGGAATGGAGAAAAGAAGATGATAATATTAGCTTGTGTGCCAACCAAAACAAACATCACCATCATAATCGCCATCCTCATCAGGACTAGGCAAACTGAAGTCTTGTCTGTCTTTAAGGATCTCACCTCCTCAACGCACTTCTTCAGCAGGTCCACAGCTTCATCACGAGTCAGCTCTGTAGACACGGGGGGGGGGGGCAGGGGGGGTTAGAGATGGTTAGTGATATATTCGGATGCCAGATTGACTATTGAAAGGTGTCAGAGAGTCCTAATCTAGCCCGTGGTGGTGGTGTGGCAGGTACCGGGTCGGTAGTAGCGGTCCAGGATGGACAGGGTGAGGAAGGCGCCGTAGCCATGGGCAGCGAAGGGAGCCTTGGCTAGGGCAGACAGGTGGTCCATGTAGAACAGGCCCGGGCCGTCTGACTCGTCATACCCTGCTAGCAACAGGTTGACATGGTAGGGGGTCTAGAGGAGGAGGGACAGAGATACAGCTTAGAACCATTAGACCACCATTAGCACCACATACTGGACCAAGAGTTCTCAGGAAATGTGGCAGCGCATCAGGAAATAAACTCTGACGAAGCGAACAGCTATTCAGCCGAATATTTCACAACTGTCTTAGCGAACGCTGCGGCTGATAATGTGTCCATCTGACCGTCTTCTTGCTGCTCCTGAACACACACACACAACCGATGCGTGGCCTGGATGCGTGCACCGAACGAGCGCCAGGCTGTGCCAAGTGCCAGCAGATGGAGCGAAATAAAAGTAACAGTAATAGTTTCCTTCTTCGACTCTGGGGCCCCAAATCTGCACTCCTCATTATCAGCTTGAAGTTTGAACTGAACTAAACAGGGGGGGATGACAACAACAACAACAACGACAGGAGAAGACTGGGAGGGGTGTGAAGCTGCCGTGACATGGTGGGGGGGGGGTGTCTGGGGGTGTCAGAGGACGGAGGGGGGTAGGGGGGCAGTGTCACCGGCAGTGTGACATCTGCTAGGAGGCAGCACCCCCACCGCTCCCTGCCTCCTTCTCCTCCACCCCCCCCCTCCCCTCCCTCCTTTCACCCTGTGCCCTGGAGTACCGCCAGGGCTCATTAAAAACTTCTGAAGTCGTCTTTCCCTCCTTCCCTGCATCCATCCCTCCATCAAATGACTTCAATAACGCTCCAAGCCTCTCGTTCCAATGAGCCTTTACAGCAACAAACGGCTCTCCTTTGCCACCAGTTATCCATCTCCTTTCCCTCTCTCCCCCTGTTATTTTAAGTGTCCCACTAACCAGAAAAACTAAGGTTTGCAGTTCCGTTCATAGCAGCGGTGCCTGTAGATGCCCTAGATTGAAGTTCCAACACTAACACCATTATTGACCAAACTTGGAAGAGAAATACTGCAATGTTCAAACCAGGACAGTAGGTGTTTGACTTGAAGAGTGAGCAGAAATGCATCACCTGAGCTAAAAACACCTTCTGCAATCTGAACACCTGCCCTCAAATCAATTTGTGTATTTGTGTGTGTGTGAGATATCTGCCACGGGGGGGGGGGGGGGGGAAGCTGAATCTTGTCATGCTCCCTGTAGAGAGGGGCTGTGTGTGCGCGCGTGTGAGAGAGAGGGGTCTCATCGGGAACCCCTCTGAGGCATCACCCCCACCCCCTCGACACCTGTCCCACTGGTTACAATGTAACAATACAGTCTTGGCATCAAAATAAGCCCCGTTTTACCATGTGACCACAGAGGCCACCTGGCAGCGCCGCTTGTTAAAGCTGCCGCCTGAACGCCCTGAACGCACACGCGTGTATTTCAGAGCAGACAACACTCTTGCGACGTTACGCAGGCAGACACAATAACGCATCAACTTACAGCTAATCCGCCACGTTAAGCGCTAGGGGAGGAAGGTTAAAAATGGTATATTACATGAGCTCAAGCCATTCCATGTTCCAGTGCTCCCCCTCCCCCCCACCTCCCCTCCTCTCTCGGCTCCTTGCCCCGGGACATGTCCTCTTTATTGGCATTTCTCCTCAATCTGCTGTATTAATTGTTCATCTGTGCTGGAGCAGGGGAGTCGTATGCAATATGGCACTCGTAATTATTTGTACCCGTGTTGGTCTAAAAAAAGAAGAAAGCCCCATATGTGGCCACCAACACACGAGACAAACTGTTGCTGGAGCCTTTATGCTTCCATCTCATCTCTGAAGAAGCTAACTAGTGTTCTAGAACTGGTGAACATGGTTATGGTTCTAGAGCTCTCTGGGGAAAGTCTGGGAGAGACCAGAACTAAATGGGGGGGGGGGGGGTCTTGTGCACAAATAAGGGATTGTGCTCAAATGGTCATGCGCCTTTGAAATTAATCAACAGAGATCATTTCCCTAACACTGTAGGTATTGTTGCAGAAGAGGCTATACACAGATCCATGGAGCCGTGAACAGTCGGACAGTGCATTGTCTGTGTGCATGATTTCTCAAATTCATGCAGCACATTCAGGGCCTCAGGTGTTTCTGCTTGCCAGTTTTCTCTTTGTTTCTCTCTTTTTCTCCCACCCGTCCAACTCCACCCCTCTCACTCTCTCCCCTTATCTCTATCTCTCTATCTTACACATCTCTGTGAAGCTGAGAATTTGCAGTTACTCCTGGGGTTCTCTGTGGACCCAGTTGTTGTTTTGGACTGCTGGTAGGTACACAATACATGCTGCCCCCCACCCCCCTGTCTGCTCCTGCTGTGCTGCTTCCCCACCCATGGGCTCCGGGCCCTGGGGGAGAGAGAGGAGAGGAGGGGGTGGGGGCTCCACGAAGGCGCTCACCAGCATTAAGGTGGAGGTGAACGGTACTTCTTACACACAAAGACGGAAAATCCTTCACCTATCGCTACTGAATGTTGTCAAGATTTATTCACTATAAATGAATCCATCTGGCGAGAGATTACAGTATTCCTGGATTTTGGGGTCGGTGTGGGTTTCTGAAGAAAGGTGTGGGTAGTAGCAGCACTGGAGAAACTGCTTTAACTAGCTACCAACTCTTTTGGGAGAAAGCATTAAAAAGTATCTGTATACATAAACAAAGACTATAGCCTGAGGGGTAAAATAATAGTCATCCTGTTTATGGCAGTAATGAATTCCTAAATATTGCGTTCTTCGCATTTCAGAGCCTACGTAGATCCTACTAGTCTCATATCTAACCCTGACTTCTGCTAGCTCCCTCGTTCATTTTTACACTCGTCTGTGCAATGTTGACTTCTGGGCCTGTCTTTAAGCCCCTGGGACAACCCCCCCTCCCCCCCACCCTCCCAGTCTCACCCCCCTGCCCCCCTACATCTCACCCCCCTCCCCCCTTGTGTCCCACATTCCCTGCTCAGTCCCACTAATTGTTTTTTGTAATTATTTTCACCCTTCTGCTATTGTGACAGGCAGCGGCTGCACTCTTCTTAACAAATTAACTTGCCGCAAACAGATGAGATTCAAAGGGTGGATACATAGAGGCAGACTGACTGACTGACTCATTTGCTCACACACAAACATGCAAACCCTCCCACACACACACACCCACCCTCCCTCTCTCACTCACTTACTAACTCACACACGTCACTAACCAACACATACTCAACACACACAAGGGACTTGGTGAACTGAGAACGGTGTGTGGCACAGGTGTTTCTCCTCCCGGGAGACTACAAAGACAGTTCTGAGCCTTCACAACATATAAAATACGTGTACATGACTCAGTCACAATAAGACCACTGGACTCCATAAGAGATCTCTCAAACACTGTTACTTACTATGGGAAATGAATGAATTCCCATTCCGATTTGTTAAGTGGACAACTGTTCAGGGAATCACAAGCATAACATTTAGGCAGGGAGGTTAACTACAGATGTCAGGTGAAGGACTTGACCTTGACATTGAATGGGAAATTTGCTCTTCAAAGAGTATACCCTTGAAATGAGTTTGTATATACTGTTGATGATTTTAAGTGTGGAATAGGGGTGGAACGGTAAATGTATTCGTATTGAACCGAAACGGTACGGGCGTCACGGTTCGGGGCATGAAATTACACTCGCATGCAAATTAATTAATGTAATGCGGAACTACTGTTAGATACTCGTGTTCTTTAGGGATACCTAATCTGTTGCCCCGCTTTAGCTCTGAAGCTCTGATTGGCGCCGCCGTGAGTCAGAGATAGCTAGCAGCACTAAGGACGAGTATAGATAGAGGACCCGCCGGCCTCTTTAAGATTGCAAGTTTGGGAAAACTTCGGTTTCCCATTCAGTTTACATTTACATTACATTAAGTAATTTAGCAGACGCTCTTATCCAGAGCGACATACAGTAAGTACAGGGACATTCCCCCGAGGCAAGTAGGGTGAAGTGCCTTGCCCAAGGACACAACATCATTCGGCAGAGCCGGGGATCGAACCAGCAATCTTCTGATTACTAGCCCGATTCCCTAACCGCTCAGCCACCTGACTCAGACTTCAGTTACAGTAGTACAGGCGAGACTGTGGATAAGACGAGCACTGTGTGTCGGTGTTGTTCAGCAGTTGTGGGGTATGTGAGTGGAAATACATCTAACATGCTAACGCATATAACGCATCTGGATAAGCGCATGTGCTAAATGACTCAAAATATTTGACGCCATCACCCAGGTGTGCCAATCAGTGGAACGAGACCCCCAAAAAACTGTCCAACTTCTCCTCCCTACAGTGCTTAACCAGCCTTTAGATACACATACAAATAGGGCCAATAACTGACGCAATCAGAATTTACATGTCATCTTCAATGCGCCCGTATTCACTCGTAAAGGGACCTGGTTTGTTTTGCTTTTCCCTCCGTTGTACCGAACTCGTACCGAACCGTGATGTCTGAACCGTGGTATGAACCGAACCGTGACTTCAGTGTACCGTTCCACCCTTAGTGTGGAAATGCTTTGGTACCTCTTCTCAAACATATAAAGACTAAAATGACAGACCACTGTGAGAATGCTGAGATTGTATGTAAATTCTAGGCATGGTGAGGTTTCAGGATTCTCTTCAGTCTCATTACCCTGCTACGAAGGTAGTCTGCCAGATTCTTCCGTGTGAAGTTGGCTGCTGCTGATGGACTGAGCTCATAACCTAGAGACAAAGGAAGGGGTCACAAAAAGCAGAAGGTCAATGTCTTCCACTTATAGCAAATTGGCCTGAGGTGGAGCAGAATCGAACCAAGCATGGCCTAGCTCTGCAACGAAGACTACCGGTTGACTGAAAATGTGTAAGAGACTCTTCCTTACCGTTTCTCATTTTGTAAAGCTGAACGTTCTTCTGGATGTACTCGGCAAACTGCACAGTGTCTCCTGCCTCTCCAACGCATAGCAACAGGATCTTCTCACTCAGTTTGAACATTTTGTCGTAATCTGGAGAACAAAAATAAATTCATTAAGGAATTGACACAACAGCGTTATCCCATGCTAAGGGAAAACATACATATGCATATGTAATACTAGTGATACTTAAGGACGCTTAAGGAAACTTGGCTGTAGGTAAAAACAATGCAAGTCATGTTGACTCCACATACTGTACTTTCACTTTCACCAGCTCAATAGCTTCATGTTGTCGGTAGCTCAGGGTTTCCAGGAGTTAATGTAGCATCGGAAATAGCTGGATATGTGTTAATTTAATTCATCATTGTAATATAAATGACGTCATTAAAAACCACTACATAGCTTATTATTTAACTAGATAGAGCTAACTATGCTTTCCAGCATAACTAAGTACAGACGACCATTTCAGCTAGCAAGCTAGTTAGTTAGCTAGAGCTAGCTGGCTACCAAACGAGCGGCTCAAAAGGCTAGCAAGCTAGGCTAGCTAACGTGCTAAAACAGCAATGTCGTACCGTGTTTCATCTGAATGATGCTGCTGGCTGCAACATTATCTGCAGCAACCAAGACAAAATCTGTTCCCTGAATCCCGATCAAGTACTCCATTATGTATTGTGTATTTAAGTACAAATGTTCAGTTTTTGTCGACTGTCAATTCACCACCGCTCGTTCAGTCAGATTACACAGCAAAAGTTTAGAGTAAGCGTCGCAGGATGTTGACGTCAAAGTATGTGAGGCTCTTTTCCTTCCCATGTGATTAGGGTACACAGCAGCAAGCTAAACCAAAGCACAGTTGATGTATTTTCCTTAAAATTAATAGTGAGACCTAATGAGAAGATTTTCATATCTCATGAAAAGGGACACACACGCATACCCCCTACCCCTATATAGAGTTACAGGAAAGAGAAGGAAAAGTGTTAAACAGTTAGGTAGATATAAGCAGTATTAATGCAGTGTGATGTAGTGGGAGCTATGGTTTCCTAATCTCCTAATGAGGTCAAACTCTTTCAGACACAAATCAACTATTTGTCATGTGTTTGTGTGTACAGGGTAACAGTGTTATAAAAATACCACATACAGTCCCTGTAGGGTTCTAGTTTTGACTTGCACCTTGTATACAATTTACAATATGTAAAGTTCAGTGTCAGACTATGGCAGCCAAATTAGGGTAGACTTGTGTATTTTGAACAAGTTATTCATGTCAACTTGTCACAGGGAGTGAAAATCACAGCTGAATAACAGTGAAACAGAGAAGAACCAGCTGCAGTGAAACTGGGTGCTGAAGTTATTGATTTACAATTCTGATGTGTGTTGTCTTTTGCTTTGGTGTTGGCAGCAGGGGTAGCATTGAAAGCTGGATATTCCACTCTCATTTTCATATTTCCTCTCTCGCCACCCCCCCCCCCCCCCCACCCCACCCCCATTTTACTCTCGGCAGTTGTCGCTGGTTCAGCTTGACTGCTTCGTTAGGGCTCATCATTTGCATTCAGATTAATTATCTAATTACAGACAAATGTCCGGCGGCCAGCCCACACTCCGGCTCGTCAGCTCTCAGCCTGTAATTATTTTAATCATTTACTTTCATCTGGAGCGTTGCTGCCATACTCCTGTGTTTAGAGGCCATTCTTAATTACCCTGCCAAGACACTCTTCTCCTCTTTTCATGAGAGAAAAAGAGGGAGAGGGGAGGGAGAAAAGGAAAGATGGAAGGAGAGAGTGCAGGGTGAATGTGTGTAAGTGTGTGTGTCTGTGAGAGAGTGTGTGTGTGTGAGAGAGAGAGAGCACGAGAGAGAGAGAGACAGAGACAGAGAGAGAGAGAGAGAAGGGGAAAGAGGGAGAGAGAAAAAGAGAGAAAGAGCCCAATGGGGACATGATCCAGGAGCCCTGACAGCATGGGAAGGTCCCTGCTCTGCTTCCTCCTCCCTCCCTCTCACTCTTTCTCTCCCTCCTCTCTCTTTCTCTGCACAACCCCCCTCCAACCAACTTCCTCCCCTCCTCTCTCGCTCCCCCTGCCCCACCCCCCCTCACCCCCCATATACTTCCTCCCTTTTCCCTTTATCACAAGCACACACAGGAATCGCCCCTGGGCTTCAGTGCTCTGACTGCTAATACACTCACACACATACACACACACACACACTCTAACACACACGCGCAGAGGCAGACAAGAGAGCCGTACATGCACACAGTTTGTGGCACACATCATGATGCACACATCGTTCCACTATCCGCCTGGAAAATCTATACACCTCATTCGCTCTGTCTATCCTTTATTTAGACACCCATCAGTCTGTTACCTCTCTCTCTCTCTTTTACTCTCTCTGCCCCCCTCTCTTTCTCTCTATCTCTCTTCTTCTATCACGGTCTAGTTTCTCCCCTGCAGATGAGAGATGGGTCATCTCCCCGGTGACCATCCCATAATGATGCTCTCACTGAACCCTTAAGCCAGATACACTCTCCCTGACTGCTCTGGTTAGAGAGAAAAGATACAAGCTATGTAATTGGGCTCTTGAATATTTAAGTTGCCTGGGATGAAAGTTTAATGGAAAGATGATTATCTACCAGTTTATCACACTATTTCATATTGAGTCATTCATTTTATATTCTTGTGCTACACTGTCCATTTTGGCAGCTGTAGATACAAAAATGTATGATTCAGTGTTGAAGCTGCACAAGATGAAATGTCTGTAGCCCATTAAGATTTTTAACAGTGTCCTTTTTTACACCTCTGTCTTGTAAACATGTATCTTCCCAAAATTCTTACCAGACTTTCATACTAAAACCAGTTTATTCTCATGGGTATTTATATGGAGGAAGACTATTAATCCTGTTTAGCCAGAGATGGTGTGAAAAAGCAGTTGCTGTGCTTTGACAGACACGTAGCACTTTAGCCAAACCCCAGTGGGACATGGGGTTGGATTTGAAGATTATGCGTGCACCCATAGCCCTAGGGGAGTGTTTTTGGAGAGGGACGATTTTAACGGTGGAGATTAGGGATCAAGGTGGTGCAGGTCATTTGTGGGCCTAGTGGAACAGCGTAATGTAAGAGACTTTCCAGCGCATCGGTAAATAAAAGCAGCTCTCGATGTTAATGTTTAAAGATAAATCCAGTCAAGGATAGAAGGTAGGCCTAGGCTACAATGCTTGAGACGGAAAGAGATAATATCTTCACAGTTCCTTTGTGAGTTTAGGCGACATGAGTTTGGAGCGTGGTCTTTCACTGACAAGATTGCTGTCTATGGTATTGATTTAATTATTGACAATTGTAGACCCATTTCACGAAGCTCAGACAAACCAATAGGAGCATGTGATTTCATAAGTAGATAAATGGAGTGTAGATGGAGGGAGTAGACTGATAAGGTCTGGTTAAAATAATTTGTTATATCTTGCCTTCTGCAATTTTGCTTTCAGTCTTGTTTCTTAAAGAAATTTAGGGTTGGTGTCAGTGTCCGTGTTTATCGGCCTAATCCCCAAATTTCACGGTGTTTTGCGAGATGGGTTGCGCCCCCATTCGTTTTTGTTGACTGGGTGTCACCGTTTAGCGGCCCTTTTAGTTTCTGAACTGAGAACGTCGGGGAAACCTGGGCACGAGAGACCACTTCATCCCAAGAGGGTAAAAAAGAGCAAGTTAAATGGAACTGACAATCTCTGAAAAAATTCCTGCCGGCAGCTGTGCGCATTCGACATAGTCAGCTCCTACGGTCGCCGGCCTCGCGACCCCCGTGCCTGGCACACGCACCTGCCGCTCCCAGCCGCGCTTTCACCGACAGCGAGATAATCCATGGGCGTGTCGCGAACTGGCTGCTCTCAATGTGCTCTTGAGAAAACCCCTTATGCGTGAAAAAGCCCCTATTCTCTTTCTATTGTCCAACACAGTTTTATGGGACAATATTGGGCATTATGAGGTTTCGGGATTTACATGGGACTCTATAGAAGGGTATAATCCTTTCAAGCAGAGAACGAATAAAAGTTTTAACCCGCTGTTTTCATATTTATTAGCTGGTTAAAGCAGCCGAGGCAGCTGAACCCTATCCACCAACAGCTTGGACGCCCACATTCAGCAACTCCCATCGGATTGACTCCAACTAGACAGCAGATTTACAAGTGATTTAGGTCCTCAAGACGCAACTTTATTGAATTACTGGTTGAGTTTACCCCACTGTTTACAGTTACAGTTTTGTGGATCAAAAATCGGTCAACAAGTTAGACCTGCAATAAGATGGTGATGGTATAATCTAAATGAAGTGCAGGTAACAATTTAGCCGTCTTGAGGTTTTATACATAAGCTTAATTCCGTGCAACTGTTTTCACATACAAATTGATTGACAAAATACGTCTTAATTTGCTATCTATCTCCCTATCTATCTATCTATCTATCTATCTATCTATCTATCTATCTATCTACTGTCTATATGTCTATCTGTCTATCTGTCTGTCTGTCTATCTATTTTTTTCCTATACTGTATGTTTTCACTTTTTCTCTGGCGACAGGTCTTTCTATCCAGTTCATCATACACAGGCCGCAGGCCGCAACCCCCCCTTCCTCCCTCCCCTGAATCCCCCACCACCCCCTTTCTGTCAAAGCTGATTGTTTCCACGCCAACAGAGTGCTGGGGGCTAGTGCACTGTCACACTACATCAGGCAGAGGGAAGAAAGGGAGAGAAAGAAGAGAGGGGAGAGAGAGAGTCTGCTCTTCGGACTCATCACACAGAACTGGGGTATATGTCCTACCAGGAAAACAGTGAATACAGCAGCTACTTAGTTGGTCTGTGCAAACGACAGCCCCCTCGCGTTCCAAATATGCAATTGCAGGCCCATAGAGCTTCATGAAAAGCGACCGAAAACGTCATTGCTGAGTGATGGAGTGTCGCCCTCTACTGGATTCAAACGCCTTTCATCTCTTGGGCCTCCGCTGGCCCACAGTCTTGTGGGAACTTCATAAACCATGTTTTAACATGTGGATAACCAAGCTCTAAAAACATTGTATAGGCTACTATTTAAGTTTTTTACTTCATGAAGGGATTTAGACCCAAATAGAAAAGCTAAAATAAATATAGGATTTTATTGCACAGGAAACAATGCGCACATTAAAGTTTTGCTTTATGCTTGAGGTAGGCATATAACTTGGGTCTAACACCAAGCGCCTATCATTTTTAATGTGTATTGTTGGAAACTAATGAGCAGGTATCGCGAATATCACAGGGTCACAGTCAGACCTCAGTGCCACTTGGCACCGAATTGGGCGCCACAAGGCCCAGCTGTGCACACCTCTCTTCCCCTCCCGCATCGCTCGTGTTAATTTGGGGGAAAGTCGCCTGTAACGGATTTACAAACGTTCTCTTAGCTCGCATAACCTACTGCATTAGCAACTCTGCTCGAGGAGAGAGACAGTGGCGCGTCCCGCAGCCCTCCCGTATGCGCGTCTCCCCGGGCTCGGTGCTCTTTGAACGTTACCGCTGTTCGCGCCCAGCAGGGTCCCCGTCACACTCTGCCTCGTGCCCCGCCGTGCTAGTGCGCCTATTATACAGTGTTGCTGAGACGAAGTGATGTGTTCTAACGAGAGAGAGAAAGAGTACATGGAATTGAGATTGTGTTTTTCCATGAATAGACCAAGGCATTGGCCTACTAAAGGCTTATGGAACAATGACAAAAACAGAAAGTGAATTGAAGCCTAAACTTTTAGTTTTCAAAACTCATTCCTTTCTAAGTTTCTTTTTTCTTTTTGCTACCGTTTTATGATTCATGTGCAAACTCCATAATTACATCTTGGCAATTTTCAATTCAGAAAGACGATTTGGTTCTTTCAATGTCTGCCGTTTATTGAAACATTTTTGAGGAAATGGTTGCCAGTACACGGTTCTACAGCAAGGACAATAATAACAGTGTTATCCCACCCGCTTCCTCACATGATGCCCCACATAGCCTACATCCAGCTAACGCCAATAAACAACAGATCAATATGTTAATTTTCTCACACTTTTACTGTCATGCCTGCGTCCAAAAGGGGCGATAAGCTTAAACATAAGCCTGCGCGTATGGAGTTCGGAGGAATAACCGAGGATTATCCCAAACTTGCCCCGGGGTTTGGCGCTATTGCGCGATTGGACCGGCGGCTGCTCACCGGGCTGGATAGGACTTCGCGGGCCCCGGGGCGCAAACTGACAAATTCCCCCGGGGACTTGGACCCTGCAGGACCAGCTCAACTCAGACTGAAGATTAGGGTGGCAAAGGCTGGTATCTCTGCACACACACACACATGCAGGCGCAGGCACGCACGCACCCGCACAAACACACACACACACATGGACGTTCTCTTTCGGCCCGCAGGCTGTCAAGTCGCTGTAACCATTCTTCTAAGATTGATGCTTGTTCCTCACACGGCTATCACACCCTACACAGAACACTCGACCGTGTGATAGAGCGATACAAACAATCTTTGTTCCACTGATAAAGAGCCAATTGTAAGTGGAAGGTCATATTTCTCGAGGATAAAATCCATGTTTGTAACCTCAAATCTTTACAAATCTTAAATTAGTCCTATTTGAACCAAGCCTTCCTCAATATATCCATAAGAGCTTAATAAACACACTGTGAAGACCCAGAAATCTCCAAGCGCTTGTTCTAAGAGCAAGCTTGTTCTCGTTCCACACGTTTACATTTATGCATTTAGCAAACGTTTAGAGAATAAACAAACTTATGTGTGTTTGAGAACATTCACATTTAATTATGAATTAACTTAATCAAACGCACATGTCAGCCAGTCTTTTTTATTTCATTTAACTTGATATGATTTACATATACAATTTAATTCCAAGATATAAATCACCTTCTTTGTATATCTTATTTTCATACATGTACAGATATTTTTGTTCACAAACATTTAGTGTTGTATTAAGTTTTTCTCATCACAAGACAAATGGATTGACATAGGATATGGCCATTATAGATCACATAATCACTATACATGGCTTTCTATAGAACCTTATATAAAAAAGTATTATACTCTTGATATAACTCTTATGTTTAACATTTTAATACTCAGTCTTATAAGGTGACTACAGCTTGCTCTCAAGAAAATGTTTAGGATCTATTTGGACAAGCATTGGGTAGGTCAGCAATACAGCAAAATACAATTGTCTCCTTTACCTAAGTTAATAGCTTTGAAAAAACATTTCAGCACTTTACTTGGTATGGTTAGGTAGAAGGAGAAATTATAACATTGCGCCACATCTGAGTTCAACCTCAGAGGATTCTTGGAGATTGTCTTATAATCAGGAAAGTCTGGGACACAACAAGGTAGGATCCTATCCAATCAGACCTTTGCCTTGTTATCTCTCTGCAGTCATAGGCTGGCTTCTGTAGACCACTTCCTGGTTATGTCTCTCTAAGATTGGCTTGCAGTGGTGTTTGCTGCGGTAGAGGCGCCCATGCGCAGCAGTTCCTTCCTATGGGTGAGGATGACGTCGAAGCTGGACTGCAGGCGGTTCTGCTGCTCCTGGACACGCCCTTGGAGGGTGCGGACCCAGCGGATCAGTGCCAGGCGCCGGTACATGGTCAGCTGAACCTGATGCTTCTCCATCTCCTGGGCCTTGAAGCGCTCGCGGTCCCTCAGGGTCCAGACCGCGTCCAGCAGCTCCGGAAGCTCCCCGCACGGGTCCGTGTCTGAATCCGAGGAGTGCCCCCCCCTCTCCTCCTGCTCTTCTTCTTCTTCGTCGTCATCAGGGAGGCTTGACCCCATCGCCGAGGCCGCCAGGGTCTTCCTGCCCCACCTCCTCCCCTCTGCGTCTTTCTCACATTTCTTGGTGGGGTCGGAAAGGGGGTCGTCAGTGCCTGGGGGGCCATCTGTCCCCTGGAGGTCCGAACGGGGTTCTCCCACGCCGATGCGGTCCCACCCCCCCATCAGAGCCCCCTCGCCGCCACTCTCCATGTTCAGGGAGGACAGGCTGCCGCTGGACCTGTAGCTGAACTCGAACTCTGAGCCACTGTCTCCCCACTCCTCCCCGTCCTCCTCCTCCACTCTCTCCTCCCCCTCCCCTCCCTCCTCCCCCTCCAGCTCCACTCCCTCTTTCCTTCCTCCCTGGATGGCCCGTGGCTCTCTGTCCTTGTCATCATCACTCATTCTTCCTGTCTCCTCCTCCATCTTGCCCTCCTCGGCGCCGTCAGGGGGCACTCTCCCGTAGCCATCGTCCCCACTCTCGATCTCGGGCAGGGGCTCCAGGGGGCTCCAACAGGGCAGGCGGGAGAGGGGCGATAACAGGCCTGGCCCATGATAGTGGATGGTGGGGGGAGGCAGGGGCGGGTCCCGGCCCAGCGGGCCGAGGCTCCGGGGTCGAACCTGATTGCGGTTCTCGTCTCCCGTCAGGACCTCATCCTCTCGACCCAGGAAGTTGAAGTTGCCATCCTTCTCACATTTCCTGTTAGTTTGCTGCTGGCAGTTGCTAAGAAGACGCAGAGAGGAGGAACTACCGCCTCCAACTCCGCCCCCCTGACCTCCGTAGTTGGAGTTTGCAGGTCGATCCTGGTGAAGCATTCTGGGCTTGGACTGAGATTCACTGGATAAAGAGATAAAATGTGTGAGAAAGACAGACAGAGAGAGAAAGAGAGAGCAGAAGACGGTACATCAAACGGAGAAAAGCCGATCAAACGATCAGGTCTATTGAGAATCCTCAAATATCCATATCCAAAATTCTCATTAGAATAAGGTGGAGACTTTCACTCATTTGTAAACGTGTTTATTTTAAACCATTCTTCCTCCTCTAACCCCAATCATATTTTTTTCTGTCAGTAATCTGGTAACTACGTGCTGGTCGGTGCCCTCCACTCATATTAACATCAAATATTACCATGTCTCCTCAGAATGGAAATTTTTCTAATCCTGACTTCGGGGTACTGTCACTCATCCCCGCGCAGCCACGTGGTGCTGAAGGACAGCGACCAACTGTCTAGGGGTCGCGCAAGAATGACTGCTGAAAATTTACTAACGCTCAATTGGTGCACGTCAAAAGTTGTACATCCACAAATTAATAAAAGCTCCAACATTTGGACCAAATGTGATAATTTGCGCTGTGATAGCCTGTTTTGAATTTATGTTAGCCTATATAGCCTACATTGAAGCTTTGGTTGTTTGTTTGATGTAAAGGCTTTGGATCAATGAGTTTTCGCTAAAGGCACCATATTCCATAGTTCCACAGCTGACTATATAAGTCAAAATGAAACTATAGGCCTAGGTTGCCAAATAATGACATTAAAAAGCGTTAACGTGAGATAGAAAACGCCAAACGATGATTATCTACGACCTTTGATAGGTTAGTTGCATTTCAGCCTAATCATAGATAAACAGCGGAGAAATATTTTAGCAGAATCATAACAAATGGAACCCGGGATTTGTTAAAATGGTTCAAATATATAAAGCTATTTTATCATCCATTGCGCGTTACGTAAGTCAGCGGCGCTATCAGGCTCACCCCATATCCGTTTTCTTCTCTCGGCCGACAACCGAACCTCTATGCCCTCTAATTCAAATAATACCAAGTCATCCTTGATTTTATTCGCTGGTTACATAAATCACTGATTGAAGAAAACAATAGTGAATAGGATCGGAGACAATGGGTCTTGTCTTACCGTTGTAGTCAATATTCGGTGAAAAAACAATATTCAGCGCCCTCCCTATTTTCCCCTCCTCCGGTCGACCCTCCTATGTGATGTCTATCTTCTACAAAACCTCCCCGCTCGCGCTCCCTCCCTCCCATCCACTCTTGCACTGGCGCGCTGATAGAACGGACTACTAGCCTTCCGAATGACTCACTTCCTAAAACGGGCAGGGACGGTAGAACGGGAAACGGCAGAGGTGAGAAGAAACAATGCGCGTGAAGGAAAAATAGTCTCAGTGTGTTTCATCCTAACTTTAAAGGGTAAGCACATAACTCGATTGTAGGATTCCCTACCAATGCACATAGAGGGCCTAGTTTCAAGTGAGACAAGTTCTTGCGTGGGAAAGGGTGCTTTAAGATGGCTGCTTATTAGTATTATTAGTTATGATAAAACTGTTGCTCTGTGTTTCGGGTGGGAGGTGTGTGTGTGTGTGTGGTACATCAGACAGACTTTACAAGTGTACTCCCTCCCCATCCCCTGACATCCTAGTCGCTGGCGGGTGAAATGCGCGCGTCCCCCTCGTCTCCTCCGCCCCTCGCTCCCTCCTCATCTCTCCTTTCCACTTCAACAACATCCCCATTCAAGTGCCGCACCTCGAGGCTGTTTCCCGCCTCCTCCCCATCGTTCAATAGTAGCCTAAGCACATGAAAAATACATCAAACACTGCGGCCGCCTGCGGCCCCGTCACATGCAAAATCATCTCCATCTTCCAACCCGAACAAGAACCGCGTTGAGGACATTGATACGGAGCACGATAGGCTACCACCGAGAAGGCCCGCGTGCACAAAAAGGCACATTCACAGAGGGACTAAGACAGACACAGATGGAGATGATGTTCAGACACCCACGGTCATCCACGAGGATCCCTAAGGGTGTAAAAAAAATAAAAAAAGATATGTGTAGGCTTCTTCCAACTCCGAACCACCCTCTTCTCAAAGACATTAAAAAAGAGCACGACTTACCTTGTGAATGAGACCTTGTTAGATTTTTACACAGCCTGCAGTTATGACCCACTTCTCTCAGTTCAGCTTCACGTCTCACCCTGCACCAGGTCTAACTGTGACAGTGGCTGAGGGCAGCTAACCCATGGCTAGACTGTCAAGCCACCACGCAGAGATGCATAGCGGCATGCACTGTAAAGAAAACTAAAGTGGACCTCAAGCCCTTCTCTCTCAGCAACAGTCAAATCGGCCCAGACATGCTAAATAAAAAACAAATCCCCTTCTTATACCTTTCTCTCACACACTCTCCCTTCGGGTGTATTATAGAGAAGCACAAGAGTTCGTGTATCCATGCTCAATTATTCTAGCCTCCGATCGTTGGAATAAAAAAAAAAATAGCGTTTGTCCTCTAGATATTTGGTGGTCAGTCCATTGCCAAAATGCGTAACCTTCACGCTTGCTTTCAAGTGCATGGGGGGTGGGGGAAAACAGTGCATTGGGAGTTGGGGAATGTTATGATTGAATAAACAAAGCAAGGATTAAGTCAGTGTGTGTGTCTGTGCCTAAAGCTAGAGAAGGCTAACCATGGGGTTCATTCCAGCCCTGGTCCCTGCCTCCTAATGAAGTATAATGAGGCCTGGTGCCCCTGGTAACCCCAGGACCTGCTCCTAATCACCTCAGCTTAATGAGATGGGGAGATAAAAGGGGTCATTACAAGTATCCCTAATGAGCCATTATTATTAGCCACTTATCAATGCATTAGTCTAAACAGCAATTATAAATGATAACCAAGGAGTGGAGAGTCATGCGCCAGGTAGTGGTCAGAAGGTGGAAGCTTCATATTGTGTACCAAGAACAGAACAGGCTCACACAGGTTGGTGGGCAAGTCCAAAATCAAAGGCGCTATAAGCTAATACTGCAATAATTGGTCTTAAATTAATGAGGACTACATTTTTAGTACCCGCAGCCAAATCTCAGGGCTGGTATTACAAATCAAGGGAATAATATCAGATTATCTTAAGGAAAGCTTATTATAACCTTAACCATGTTATTTTATTATTCTATGGAGGAAGAACCCCAAGGAGCAAAGAGAAATCTTATCAAGTAGCTTTGGTAACAAAAGGCTCCAAGTCCAACTCTGGATAAGTGAACTCAAATTTGGTAGTGGAATAAAATCCTTTAGGCTAATTTAGGCAATTATCCCTGATTCAAGATGAGAGCAGAATACCATCACAAGGCTACATCGGTTTGCTCTGTAGCCTTAAAATACATAAAAAAAATAAATAAATAAATCTTAAAATACACTTTAATTTACAAATACATTCAAAATCAATTATATATATATATATATATACACTGTATAAAAAAAATCTTCAACAATTCTATTTACATGATGAAACATTTCCTGGATATGTATCAAATATTCAATTTGAGTTAAAAAAAACCCAGATGATGCCTGCGAATGAACTGCCAATTTCAAACTCAACAGATATGATGAATGAATACACACTAGACATTGCCTGTTTGTGACAGAATGTGTGTGGTATACTAGTGTGAGTGAAAGATGATCCAGCAGTGGTTATTGGCACCTGGGTGTGTGTGTGTGTGTGTGTCACAGCAAAGAAGCTTAGTTCTCCAGGAAGGAGAAGATGCTCCTGGGAGGTTTGGCCTGCTGCAGGGCTGGGATCCCTCTGCAGGGACGCTTGGCTGCCGGGGTCAGGTTCTCTACTGGCCCTCGCTTCTTCACCTGGGGTGAGGGAGACAAGACCCAGTTAGGGTACCTTTAAAAACTACATGTGTGTCACAGACTGTTGATAACAAAAATCCCTAGTTATTTTAATGGATCTGTCTGAAAAAGTGTGCAACTCTGTCATGGGTTCAGAATAATAATTTGGCTATCCGATTAAAATTATAACTCAATTTGCCTTGTATTATGAAGATCAAATCAGAAATACAATTAAGATTTAAGACGAAAAACAAAAGGCTGACTGGAGCATCTCACCAAATGGAGCTTCTGACAAAGAAAGAGACTCTGATCTGGATCTTTGGCACCACCTAGTGGCCTAACGGTGCCTTACGGTCTGAAATGCTTGTACAAGTACATACAACCACCTTACGGCAAGGACACACTGGCTGTGAAGCTACACAACGTTTACATTTGGACACAATGCTGTTTCCACTAGAAGCACATTTCCCATGCCGGTCCTGAGCGTTTCTGCACTTTTGTCATCACATGACATACACGGCACAGGCTATATTTAGGCTACTTGTTGTCGAACAGCGAAAGGAAAATTGCTGCACTTCCAGGCCTTTATTATTTTTCATATTATTCAGGGACTAATGGTTGAGTTATTAGCTGGTTATTAGTGTCTCACCTGTTTCTTGGGTGCGTCAGAGCTGGCCTCCTTCTCGGGGGACAGCGTCTGGAAGAGGAAGCCCCTGGTGCTGCGGGGGGCCATGGGGTTCCCCTCGGAGATGGAAGCCAGTTTCTGGAGCACAGAGCGGGGCTGGCTCAGCAGCGAACCCCTCCTCACCTGGGATGGACGACAGGGGGGGGGGGTCAAGGGTCAGGTAACAGACCACGTTAAGGTGACGCCGATACTAACACAGCTCGTATCTAGAGGTGCACAGGCCAGGAGGGTTTACGGTCAAACGCTTTTCAATCTGGATGTGTTATTTTGCTTGGTCATGGCTGCACAGTCACGGTCTTGGGGTGCTGTAGCATACACAGACCCATGACCCAGGTTAGTTCCAGCCTTGAAATTAGAATCGCCCGGAGAAGGCCAATCCATTTCTGAGAAGGAAATCTGAGCTTTTTAGACGCAGAGCGAATGGAGGGCGTTTGTGTGGAGTCTGTGGCGTGAGAAGGGCTACTGACCAGGGCGGGCTGGGAGGGCCTCTGGAAGGGATTCAACAGCAGAGCACTCTTCTCAGCCGGGGGGACCAGAGGCATGTCTGGAACACCGTGGAGGGGTGATTAGAGAGAGATCAAGGATTACGTCCTCATGGGAGACGCTACATGTTCTACCAATGCTCACCTTTCTTCTGTAGTTTTTTGGCCGTCAGCTTTTTGGCCACCTTCATGAACTGGCTGTCCTCCTCTCCCATCTCCTCCTCCTCCTCGTTGTCCTCTTCATCGTTATGAGCATCACAGGATGCCCTTCCTTTCTTGACCTTGGACTGTTAAAGTGGACTGAGATTAGTGAGGGATTGACTCTTATGCTAAATACACACACGCACACATACAGGCGCACACCTGCTCTCTCAGCCACTGCTCTCTCTCCACCCTCTCCTTCCTCCTCTGCAGCTCTGCCTGGTCCACGTCGTCCTCATCCTCCTCTTCCTCCCCCTCCTCTCCCATCCCGCTCAAGTCAAAACCCTCATCTGGAACAGGAGACACCCAGAGAGGTCAGCATTCAGCTTTTCAAAATGGCACGTTTGGAACATGCGCGACACACACACACACACACACTAACCAATGTTTTTCCAGCGGAAGCGGCGCGCTCGGCCGGGGCCGTCTGAATGCAGGTCGCCGTCGGCGAGGTAACGCTCCTGGTACAGCCGCAGGCGCCGCTTGTCATCATCAAGAACCTGCTTCCTGTAGGGGGAGGAGGGGCTTAATGTCCTGTGGGGAGGCACAACTCTGCACCCCTTACCATCCCACCAGTGGAGCCTATCCTCAAACCATTCTGATACAGAACTAGTCAGTAAATAAACATGGCGTTCATCAGTTGTAAAGTGAGTAGCATGGGTGTTGTGGGTGGGTACTCACATGTGGATCTTGTTGACCTGGTCTTGCAGCTCCTCATCAGAGGGCAGCTCGTCCAGCAGCTCGTCCTCCTCGTACTCGCTCCCTCCTGCCCCGTCCTCGTCGTCACTGCCCACGTCGCTGCCGGACAGCTCCGCCTCAGAGTCCACAAACTCTGCCATGCGACTGGGGAGAGGGGGGGGACGGACAACCAAGTGTCACCACGGTGGCCTTCCAGCGACAGGACGTCCCTTTCATTGCATTTGATTAAGCAGACTCTTTTCTCCAAAGCGACATGCAAATAAATGCACATATAAAACTGCCAAAAACCAGACGGACCAGAAGTGCACAGTGCCTCTAGGTGCGCGTGTGCCGTCAGAGTTCCAGTTTCACTTACATTTTCTTCTTTTTGACTCTGTGAGGTGCAAACACAGCCTGCCTCTCTTCCTCCTCCACCTCGTTCTCCTCATCCTCTCCTTTCTCCTCATCCTCGCTGTCCTCCTGAAGGAAAACAGGTTACCTGGTGTTCATGGAAATTCTACCCCCCCCCCCCCCCCCCCCGCACACACACCCGTCTTACCTGCTCACTCTGGCTCTCCATATCAGACAGCAGATGAAACTCACAATCTTCCTCCTCCTCCTCCTCATCAACAAGCTTCTTCTCACTAAAACATGATATAAATATATTTTAAAAAATCTATGTAAAAAATATGTTTAAGACATTGCTATATGTGACAAATCAGGTGCTGGATTACATGTTTGTGGACTGGGTTTGACTACCTGTCCTCGGCTGTAAAGGTGAGCTTGGCAGGACTGGAGACAGGTCTGAAAGGGGACATACCTAGACAAGGAGGAAAATGTGTGAACACAACAACGTTTTGCCTATGTCAATCAGACGTGGGAGTTTACACACACACACACACTCACCTGGACTGTTAAACCTCCCAGAGCACAGCCCTAACAGTTGATCCATTTCTCGATCCATCTCCTCCTCCCCTGCTCCTTTCCTCCTCTCCTCCATCTCTTCTTCCCCAGCTTGTGTGGGGAACCCCCCGGAGCACAGGCCCAGCAGCTCATTCTCCTGGGACGCCCCCCCCAGCGCCGCCCTCCCACTGCCCCCCCCGAACCCCCCGGAGCACAGGCCCAGCAGCTCATTCTCCTGGGACGCCCCCCCCAGCGCCGCCCTCCCACTGCCCCCCCCGAACCCCCCGGAGCACAGGCCCAGCAGCTCGCCCATGTTGGCGTCCATGGCGTTCTCGTCCAGGCTGTCCAGTATGAGCTGGCGCTTGTGTGAGCGCGGCGCGCCGTGCCGAGGCCCCACGTTGAGGAAGCCATCGGCGTCCAGCAGCTGGGACTGGGTGTCCTCCTCCAGGGAGAAGCGGCCCTGGGGGCCCGACTCGCCAGGGGACGGGGGCGCGTACAGGTCCTGGGAGTCCTCCACGGGCATGGACAGGGAGGGCTCAGACAGCTTGCTTGAACTCTGGGGGGAGTGGTTGTGGTGGGGGGTGCAGTGGTTAGCGTTTTAGTCGATTGGACACATGTAAACATTTGGATTATGCCGCTGCTAACAGCAGCTCTGGGACTGGCGTTCTGCTCACCTTGGAGGCGGAGCCTAGGAAGCTGGGTCTGAAGAGGCATGGCGAAGGGGAGCGGAAGGTGGCGTAGCCGGAGACGCCTCGGGCCGTGGTCCGGCTGACTGGCTGGTAGGACGGAAGCATGGAGCTGGCCAGCTCGAAGCTGCTGTTGTGGCTGTTGTCCTTGGCCAGAGACAGAGAGTCGTCCTCCTCTGGAAGGGGCGGCAGCAGAGACACTGATGAGAACCAATTCAGAAAGCTGTCGGCTGGCAAGGCAGAGATTCTCAACATGGATCAGTTCCTATCCGAGTTGGGTTTGGGACCTTCTTTCAGAAAGGGTCAAAGAGCAGATCCAGGCCAGTCTACTGACCCGTCTTAGTGTCGCTCTCCTGACCTCCAGACCCCATCCTCCTCACACCATCCCTGGGATCAGAGGAAACACAGGTCAACATTAATAACCCCCAGCTCATCACAGGCCCCACCAAGGACACACTTTCTGAATGTTGTAGATGCAAGACTTGTTCCTTTGAAAGATGTGCAAGACATTATGGTATAATCCTATTACTAAATCTACAACTTACATATAGCTCTCTCTCCGTCTCTCGCTCACACACACATACACACTGACCCGGTACGAGAGCAGGAGCTGCCGGCGAACAGCATGAGGGTTCCGTCCATGTTGTGCAGCTCGGGGAAAGGGGAGCGGCCTTTCAGTCCCGGGGAGGGGCTTCTCACATCCCTGGCCCCGCCCTCTTCATCTTCATGCCTCTGCTCCTCCTCACCATCGTCACCCGCTAGCAGCTCATCCACACCCTGGGAACAGAGGACAGAAGCTGCATCACCCCACAGGACAAAACACCTACATATTGAGATATTGAGCGCTGTATAGTATTCTTGTTTAGTTCACCATGCCTTAATTACCTAGCTACTGTAATTGAGATGTTATGGTTGTACTGTATTCTTTTTGATCACCGTGCCTGGTAGCTGAGATGCAGTTACTTTGCAATGTGGCTAGTAAACACGCACAGTTCCTTGACACTGACCATCGGAATATTGTTAGTACTATATACTTCTGACCCCAGAGCTCCTGCTGTGCTTTCTATATGCACGACCTGTACGTCACTTCATAAGTCATAAAGTCGCTCCCTTACCTCTTCGCCCTCAGACTCGGTCATCTCTTCCTCCTCCTCCTCTTCGCCGCATTCCTCGTTGTCTAGGCGACGGAGGGCGGCTTTGCGAGTGCGCTCTTCCTGCCTTCTCACGGCCATGGCCTTCCACAGCCGAGACTGCAGACTCACCAGCTTCTCACCTGCACACACAAGCAGGAGAGACTGGGCTTAGGATAACAGCTCCATCAAACCTGGCTCGTATAGTGCCTCTGATCATCCAATCATGGTAGCCTCCGTAAGTTAGCCCTGTACACCCGTATGATGCACCCATGAGGCATTTGGCCCTTAATCGAACGCACCCTTCCCAGCCTCTTCCTCCTCCTCTTTGATGGTGACGCTGACAGAATCCGAGCGCAGCTCCTCCTGGCCAGCGGGGGTGCTCTCTTTGCGGATGAGACCAACCTGCACGGTGCGCTCTCCCTTAGGCCGGGCCACAGGATGCACGTGTCGGAAATAGCGCTCCTTCAACGCCTCAACACCTGGATGGGGGACACACAGATCAACCACTGAGGAACAGGGTGTACGCTTCGAAATGAAATTGTTCCCACTGTCCAATTTCCCCAATTGTGGTTGGGATGTTATCCTGATCATTCCAATCCTAATACTTCAGTATAAAGGCTGCTCTCAGTCTTACCTGGGTTGACTGGCTGGGGGGGCTCAAGCAGGTTAACAAAGGCCCCCTCGTCTGGACACAGTTTGGGGATGGGTGGTGGGTCCAGCCCCAGCTCTCTCAGCCTGGCCAGTCTGTCCTTCCTGGACCTGTGGTGACCTTGAGCTACAGCCTCCACAATGGCACCAGCAGCAGGCATCGCTACATCCCCAGCCCCGGTCTCCACCAGCCTGGCCGGGGAACGAGATGCTTCCACCTGGCCTGGCACTGGAAGCCCAGCCTCCGTCTCTGTGGATTCAGGCTTGGTATGATCCACCTGGGATGTCTTGGGCATCTCCGCCACTTCCAGGACAGGGGCCCCCGTCTCAGGCTCGCCTGTCCTTGGATGGTGCTCCTGCTGTGGGGAGGAGGTGGCAGATGGCTGAGGTAGGGTCTGGACCTGGGTGAAGGAGGGGACGGTGTTATCCTCTGCAGGGTCATGTTGGGGCTCATTGGGTGGGTTGGAAGGTGGAGGGGCTGGCGTGGTCTCCAGTATCATATCCTGGTACTTGGTAGATCTGAGAAATACAAAAGAAAGAGGAAACAGTTAATGTCTTAACTGTTTTGAGCAGTTTGAAGAGTTGAATGTGTATACTAGCAGTTTGTGATGGGGATCAACTTGAGTGAGCATATTTACTTCAGCAGCGCCATGGCGGGTCCTTCTGGCCGGGTTCTCCTCTTGAAGAACTGGTCGAGACTCTTGGGCTCGGGCATGTGGTAGGGCAGTCCCAGGGACGACTCTGCCAGGAAGGAGAGCACAGACATGTCTCACACACGTATTACTAAACTAGGAACAGGATACAATGCATTATGTACGATATACAGACTTGTGAAATGGCAAAAAAAAAGTACATTAAACAGGCCCCAATCTTGTAATACTGAAGGGTCTCACTTGAAGGAGGAGAATACACGACTAACCTCTGACTAGACGTTGGGTCTCACTGTGGAGCAGCATTATGGCCTCCCTGCTGGCTCTTGCCGCCTTTCTCTCCTGAGAGCACCAAACACAGGAGGCAGGAGGACAGCATTAGCTTTAAGTCAGATGTATACATTCATCTGGATATGCGGTAAGAAAAGGGAGGAGTAAATTAAAGTTTTTTTTAAAAGACATGTACGCCATACTTGTCTCTGTGGTTTGGGTTCATCCTTTTCATCCCCACTCTCTGGTTCATCGTCCAGAAGAGCTTCCTGAGGAAAGGTAAAAAGATTTAATCACGTCGGAGAAATTTAGTTATTTTCTGAAAATACTGGTGGCTTAGCATTTCTTGTCAGCAGAGAACCCTCTCCCCACATGACCTATGCACACTCTACCTCTGGGATCAATCACATTGACAGCTGATATGCAGGGGAGGGGACTTCTCACCAACATGTTTAAATAGTCGTACATGACGACTTGGGAACCAGACAAACTTTGTATCACCATGGCGTGTGATGTTTTGTCTCCTTGTGGGCTGGCCACAAGTAATAAAGCTTTCTTAACTTCTTCACCGACTGACTGTGCAATGCTTGATAGATTACAATTTCTGACAACATATTAAAAAAATAATGAGAAAATCAGGTGTTCAACCATCATGGTCCTATTTGAATATTACCTCCCCGAATACTACCTCCCCAACAACCACACTTCCTTCCCTACCTAAAGAACATCTTTACCTTCAACCACAAGTTGCTACTCACCTTGTGCTTTTTGACCTTCTGCTTCACCGCTGCTCTGATGGCATCCAGAGACTCTTCCTCCTCCAGACCCGTGTCAAACAGGTCAGGGTCGCCAAGGAGACAGCCGCTGTCGTTCAGCACCCGGGGCATGGGGGCCTCCTGCAATCAGAACGAGGCGAGTCCACACAAACCTTTCAAAGACGGTACATCAGTGGAACTCAGTGTGCTATAAAATTGGAAATATATTCCATCAACAAACAACTGGGTTGGTATTGAAACATTTATTTGACCAGCATTTTATATTGCCGACTCACCTCAGCTTTCTCTTTTTTCTTCAGAAGCTCCACGGCCTTGCTGTGCTTCTTTTCCTTTGCTTTGTGTCGCTGACTCTTCTCTCTCTTCTTCCCTTTCTTTTTCAACACCCTCTTTGGTGTATCCTCCTTACTCTCTTTTTCTGGTTCGCTCTCATCACTGTCCACGGGGGCCCGGGATATCCTCTTGCTCTTAACCTCTCCTTTCTTGACCCTTTTGTCCTCCTCCTCTTCCTCCCCAGGAGGCACGTCTTCTCCACTGGATGCTGATAGGATGAGAGCGTCGACCATCCCGGCTCCGTGCTCCTCCTCCCCCTCCTCGCTGTCACTGTCTCTTAGCGCCTTCCGACAATGAGGCCGTCGTTTTATGGTGACCTCATCATCTGAATCTGAGAAACATGCGATTGGGAAATGGTATACATATGTAGTGACGTCTGTAACAAGGTCATACCAATAACACATTGCAGATAGATTAGGTTAGCCAGCAGTGAACTTGCACATCATTATATATTCAGTAAACTAACTTTTAAGTCCTGCATTGACAGTCAGCTAGGGTTTAAAAACATAATTGACATATCATTATTCGACTGTATTTAGTTTAGAATGCACTATTGTCATGTGCCTTCACCTTGGAGAGAATTTATATTTTCAGTCATTTCTTTCACCATCATCTCCTCCACTGGGGAGCCCATTCCACTGTCTGAGTCACTCTCTGCGATTTGGCCTACCACTGGGAGATCCACAACCTGTTGGGGGGGGAAAAAAAAGTATTTCGATGGAGCATCATGATTAACTATGTTTAGCTCGGGTTTAGATATTGATAACCTATTACGAGGCTGCTATGGTTTGGAAGGACGAGACTAAACAGACAACGACAACTAGAATCAAAAGTTCAGTCAGTTGTTTAAACCAAGGCTTGCATTTGTTTGGCCCTTGTTAATTGCTAGTAAAACAGTAGTTGCTTGTAAAGTGGCTGGTTAGCTGGTTGTTTAGGTTGCCAAATGGTGGCGCCTACACACAATGAACTTTGTTAGCTAGCTAGCTAGCGCGGCACTCAAAAAACTAGCTCCTAAATACTTCAATATTAACCAACCTGCGGTATATTTTTCTTGACGTAAATTTAGCCAACAACTCAGTACATTTAACATATCACTGTGCTTAAATACATATTAACGTTCAATAAAGAACCAACACAATCAACAACCAGCTGTGCTGTGTAGCATTAAAATGATGCCGCAAGCTTAGCCTCCCGCCTGTTCTAATCAGAGTACTCCAAGACTAAGGCAGGCTAACTTGCAAGTCCAATCAACATTTCACGGTACTGATTATGGAAGAGATTGTTGTAAAATGTTTAATTAACCGTTTTAAATACATTGACATACACATACATTAACTTTGATTAGCAAGCTAGCAAAACTTACAGGTTGGGAGACGAGACTCATCTTCGACCGCCTGATTTGAACACGCAGAACGAAATCTTTCTTAAACGGTGAGACAAGGACGTGTTGGCTTAAATCTTCCCAAACATAACATGCGTAAAAACGTATCTTGTGGTAATATTTCTATATATTAAAATAACTATCGATTGGTTTATTTTCCTCCCGCTCCTTCTATAACAGTGTCAGAAGAACACAGAAAGGAATTTTGATAATTCGCGCGCTGACACAGATGGTACATCCTTGCCAATGTCAGTCAGTTTAGTTCTGGTTTTCTATTGGATTGAAAAGCTAAATAGAATCCGCCTTCAAATAAAGTAACAACATTTGATTGGTCTATTCACATGACACATAATCGACAGCAAGTGCTTTCGATGAAGTATTTGTCATTCAGAAAACTATAGCGTTTTTTGTGAATTTTCAGTAAAACGTTTTTTAATACCATCCCCTGATATCACAGACATTGTTTAACTTACTTAAAATGTCAACATTAACAACATTGTAAAAAAAAAGATGTTGTCATGTTTTTAGTTTATCAGCATCTATCACCACTGCCACTGCTGCAGAGGAAAGTAATTGTTAGTACAGATAACTGTCAAATGTCGTAACCATTGACAGATAGGTGCATATATCTGCATGTATTTAACTGCACGTAATCTACAACTAAGTTAACTTAAATGCTGTATTTTAATGGTGCAGTGTGGGAATTCAATACAGAATATTAAATCCCTTATTACCCTATCTAAAGCCCATTGATTTGATATAAAAATCAATGTAGTGGTGCCAGTAGATCTTTAATTGGCTGATACTACATAAAAGTCACAGACCGCCATTTTCACCGACATCAATATAACATAGAAAGTATAGGATTTCTTCTGTGTACTGTGTATATGGCTTTGTCATATGTATGGGAAAGTCAAGGAGGTGGGATGAGTGCATTTTGTCACTGCTGTCATGTCTGGTTACGCAGGCGCAACGGAATTAAAGGTGTAGTCTCCTATTTATGCCCAAAACTGTTATAATCTGCCCATCAGCTCACCGCCACAAAGACAATACAAAACATGAATACATGTGTTTACATTCTTTTTGACATATTGCCAAGCCATTTTGCATGCATTAGGCCTACACTTGTTTGTAGCGTATGAAGAATGTCATTATTTATGTTTCCAACATGGTGACTTTGCGCACCAATTCTCTAAATACACATATGTGCACTTACTTGACGTTGCTTCAAATTATTTTCTATTATTGCATACTGTTTCAACTTGAAGTCGGGGCACATCTTGAGCAATGGAATTACACTGGTCTGTCACTTTAATTGCGCCTCCCCGCGCATGCTCACTTACAAATCCCCAGGATCTGCCTTAAATCACTCAGAAGACAACGCATCCTCAAGACAGCCGGACAGCGAAGAATATATTCCCTTTCTTAAATTAGCCTCTCTAAGCTTCGAGATACCGCCCCCAATTTCAGTGTCGGTACGGAGCCGCCAGGCCGGGACAGAGACGGAGAGAGAGCCCTCGGCCATGGAAGCGCTCGGACCCGGTAAGAGGATGAAACAAATAGCCCGTGTTGGGAGTGTGTATGCGCAAATGCATTGCTTTACTGGGGGCCGTGGTTGTAACCTGCTAGGCCTCGACGACACAGAAAAACAAACGATCATATCAGGGCCCAGTCCGTTTGACACATTAATACAATTAAGACATTATGTCCGTAATTGTACCGTGTAATAAGCGTATGCTACGTGAAAACACAAATAAGGGTAATCTAATTGGTTCATTTTTACAGTTGTTTTCTTTCTGATGTCCGTGCTCGTGCTGAGAGGGTTGGACGGCATTGTGTGGGGGGATTTAACCAGGACGTTTCTTCCGTGTCGTGTGTTTACGCTGATCACGTCTGTTATACTCCGTTATCGAGGTTTTTTTTTGTATCAGAAAAGTATATTTCTTATTGAATTAGTGCCACCGATACGAATAACAAGTCGCCTACATCAGAAACTAATACAATGAAATAACGTGGAAGTCTGAAGCTGCTAACGTTGCAAGCTAACTGACTCGTCTACGGACATTCGAGAGCTCGCTTCCCTATCCTAGCGATGTAACTAGCGAACAGGCTAAGAAAAAAATATAGCTGTACAAACGTCACATTTTATTTTTTTGACAACAAACAACTATGTTTTGACTGATGAACACCAAACCATCACCGTTCCAGTGTTAACCTATTATTTTTACGCGCCACTGATTCCTTGTTGCTTTGCCTGTGAAGTAGAACAGACAACACGCGCTCGTGCATGCACAGAATGGAGCTTGGCCTGCCATTTGAATGTAATGTATTTTTATCGATCTGTCTTGCAAGCTATAGCTGATGCGTCCATCCTCACTCGATATAAACACAAAAGCAGTAATGTGTGTGTGTGTATATATATATATTAAAAAGAATTACACAGATGCAGTTTAGATATACAGCTCTGCTCTAAATCAGAGCTTTTGCTGGCAAACCGAGTGACACAATTTGCAGACAAAAAAAAACTTGCACTGCGAATTACGTTTACATTTGCTTTGGAAGTATATTGTACTCAACATCAGTACAATCATCCATTGATTGGGCAATAGTCACCTGTAAATCACAAAACCAGTCTCATGTCTCAATGTCATAATTGACTAATCTCCCATTCCATCTTCTCTTCATCTTAATCCCCCAAATCATGCCATTGTACACAAGCTATGGTAGCCAATAGCAGTTCTCTCTCCCCCCTCCAACAGATAGAAACAAACTTGACCTTATAACACATGCTTAGGTGAAATCCACATCTCAAATGCCAGGAGGTTTTACACCAGTTCATATATAAATGGTCAAATGCACTATTCGTGCGTTGCTTTGGATTAAGCATCTGATAAATGAATAAAATATATAATGTATTGTGGCGACAGAATCGGCCACAGCTTTGTGTGCATAACACAACCTCAAATCCTCTACTAATTGATTGCACTTCCTTTTTGAAAACAAGTAAAATGCTTTCTTTGACAACAACTAGTATCTTTTTGTGGCTGAGTTGAAGAAGCCAATTTTAACAACCTAAATAGGCCTGTAGCATCCTTGTTTTTTATGGCAGGTTTTGGTAAGCAGCCATGCAACATTACATTACATTTAGTCATTTAGCAGACGCTCTTATCCAGAGCGACTTACATTACAGGGACACAGTACAGGGACATTCCCCCGAGGCAAGTAGGGTGAAGTGCCTTGCCCAAGGACACAACGTCAGTTGGCATGACCGGGAATCGAACTGGCAACCTTCGGATTACTAGCCCGATTCCCTCACCGCTCAGCCACCTGACTCCAGCAGCCTGTGAACTACAACTGGTTCTTCATGTAACTGCCAAATCCTCTTGGCCATTTTTCACCAAACTAATTTAAATGGACAAAATAGAATTTCCCCAATCTGGGCGACAATGTATTGTGTGTCCATTCGAGGCGCTAAAGTCGCCCAGTTAGTTTGTAACGTTCTTTGGCCTTCTTTGATGCCTCACAAAGATGTCTTGGTAGAAAATAAAAATGGGTTTTATGTTATGTCATGTAGGGGAATGGACACAGCCCATTTCAGAAGAACAAGAGGGTGAGTAGACAGTGGGTCAATGGGGGCCACAGGTTTACCTGGGTGGGGTTGCATGTCATCTTTTTTAACCTCAAGTTGAGAGGTACCAGTTGGACACGCTAGACCCCCTCAATGGGGGTTGGAGAGGAGGAGGAGGGGTACGTGCTGGTTTGTGGGAAAGGGAGGGGTCCTGGCATTCCACATGGTGACACACACTTACACTCTTCTCTCTATCTCTCCCTCTCTGTTGCTCTCTCTCTGCGTCTCTCCACTCAGTCGCTCACCACCTTACTAGTGTAGCAGCTGAGAGAGCTATATTTGGAACCCTCCCCACTCTGTTTTTGGTGAAAGTGGGTGACCAAACCTCACTGTGCTCCTTGTGAGTTGAGTCTCCCGAACCCAACCTGTAACTCATACATGCGTAAACGCTCGTGGGGGACCCCCGGGCTGTTGTCATAGGTCCTGTCGTTGTACTTCACAGGGGGTGAGAACAAGGGGCGGTGGGGGTTGGGTTGTCAAGGGGTGGATGAGGGCAAGCGAGGAACATGTTTTTAAGAAGCAGGGAGGGTCCCGGTTGTCCTTCTTTTCCACGTTGTTTGCTAACTGGAGCGTGTTGGTGCATCGGGTTCAGGACCCCCGCAGCCCCCTTGTCAATTGACAAAAGCAGTGTGCATCCCCCCTCCCTCCCTCCTTCCATCATTTACCCTGTCATCATGAAGCGCCAAGGACTTCCCTTCTCTTAGTTTCTACAATATCTTGCATAAATGTGCCAGGGTACTTTTTTTTGGTGTAATTTAAATCTATGTTTGCTAATGTTCCTCAAGTAGTAGCTTGTCAGTTAACAGACAGGATAGGTCTCTTTTATCTGTGACTTCACAGATAAGGTTCCTCAGTGAGAGACAGAGAACGAGAGGGTGTATGTAGAAAATAAATATACTGTAGAAATCATTGATATCAGTGGATTACTGTAAAGATGGGGTGGGGCATAGTAGCTATAAGTGTGTGTGTGTGTAATGGTAATCCTAGTGTCTCCTCTGCCCCCCCCCCCCTCCCACTCGCTGTATCGGGTCCTGCTGCTGTCTGTCTCCTTCATGCTGGCCTTTGTCTGGGTGCACCCCAATATACTCGTGGGTGGAGTTAGGGGTGGAGAGGCGGGTAATTGAGGGTCATTGTTTTGCTTGCCCCCTTGACCCTTTGTGGGTCACTGGGCAAAATGATAGAGGCCTCTAAATTAACGCGGGAAGGCGGCGCAGTGTGATTGGACAGATAACCATCAGATCTATTTGTATTGAAATCTGTCCTGTATTGATTTCCTCATCTAGCTAGCTTAGCCACTGATTATAAAAAAATAAAATAAACATGACACACCGGCAATATTTTTTTTCTGTTTCTCATCCACTCTTGTCACCTAAACATAACTAATGTTTCTCTCACTGTTGCAGGCCCCCCTGCCCCCACCTCCCTCTTCCAGCCTCCCCGTCGACCCGGCATGGGCACGGTGGGGAAGCCCATCCGCCTCCTGGCCAACCACTTCCAGGTGCAGATTCCCAAGATTGATGTCTACCACTACGATATCGACATCAAGCCTGAGAAACGACCTCGGAGGGTCAACCGGTAAGACACTTATTGGCTGGCATAAACTTGCTTGTTCAAATGTTACAATTTAGAAGTGTCTCTCACCAATACTTCTCTGGCCCTCCACAGGGAGGTGGTGGACACCATGGTACGGCACTTCAAGATGCAGATCTTTGGAGACCGCCAGCCGGGCTATGATGGGAAGAGGAACATGTACACGGCTCACCCCCTGCCCATAGGGAGAGACAGGGTGAGCGCACACCTCCAGCGCTCACACACCATTGACTCAACACTACATCAACACAAGGACAGGGCTCTACAGTGCGCCCATTCTACTCGCTTATGCAAGTAAAAATAGATGTGTGCAAGCATGGAAAAGTATTTGGGCGCACGGGTGCGAGCGAGTTTTAACCATAGACATACAGTCTATGTTTTTAACCTATTGCAGCTGTCAGTTACGTGAAAAGAGATGAAGGAACCCGAAAATGCTCAAACCATTATTTGCAACGGGAAACGTCTATTCCTCTTTTTTTGAGAGAGATTTCAACTACTAATCGTGACTTGGATAAACCTTATAGGCTGCGTCCTGCGATAGCCTACTGCATCTGTCCTGCGATAGCCTACTGCATCTGTCCTGCGCTGTAACAGCCTGGCTAGCGATCTAGCTAGCTAACCTTCACACTCAGTGTGAACAATCGAACTAGGCAAACTAACGTCCAACACTACACATACCAAAATAAACACAAGTTCAACAATAGAAACTTAAACAATGCTTCCGTCAACAAAATCAACCCCCCAACTGAGTCCCCTTTTGTCCTACCGCAAGCAATGCTGAAAACCAAGAGCGCAGTTGCGACCCCACATGAACACCGGTGCGAATACAACATAAAAACTACATTTCCGTTTAATGAGTAGTTTGAACCCATCCACCACAGATGACCTCATTCGGATCAGTATAGAGGCAGTGGAAGTGTTTGATGCCTCTAAATGTGCTGAAAACTTGCTGTCAGCTGAAAAAAGATCAAGACTCCCATGCTACAAAGCCTGGCCAAGC
This sequence comes from Osmerus mordax, assembly GCF_038355195.1. NCBI lineage: Eukaryota > Metazoa > Chordata > Actinopteri > Osmeriformes > Osmeridae > Osmerus > Osmerus mordax. The sequence goes on from NC_090067.1 coordinate 8,359,753, forward strand.
CAGTCAGTTTGAAACAATGTTACAATGAATACAAAAAAGTAATAAATGAATATGTAATGAATAAATAAATAACCAATCCTGTTTCCAGTCAATTTTATGTAATTCATTCAATAGTCTAATAAAAGTCAGGTCAGGTGGAGTCAGGTGGCTCGCTCTGAATAAGAGCGTCTGCTAAATGACTAAATGCAAATGTAATGTAATAATGATGTAATGTTTAAACAGAAGCTGACTGTGCCCCTACATTTTTTCACTTGGGGGCACATGTGCTCCAGCAAAAAAAAGTTGGCGTAGAGCCCTGAAGGAGGAACCAATTTCACACTTGAAATCCTGTCCTAGTTTGGGAAAACTAGTTTGTATGTAAAAAAAAAAAAAAAAAAATCTCCAAGAAAGAACCACTTTCATCTGACATCAGGACATCCTGTCTTCCTCTCCCTCCCTCCCTTTCTCTCTCTCCCCCAGGTGGACCTGGAAGTGACCCTCCCTGGGGAGGGGAAGGACCAGACGTTCAAAGTGTCTCTGCAGTGGGTGTCAGTGGTGAGCCTGCAGATGCTCTTGGATGCCCTGTCTGGACACCTGAACGAGGTCCCTGAGGACTCCGTGCAGGCCCTGGACGTCATCACACGCCACCTGCCTTCCATGAGGTACCAACACGCGTGCCCGGGAGGTTTCACCACATGTCAATTTTATACGTAGCTCGAGTATACATGCTCCATCAGTGGTCTGTGTACGGAACGAGCCCCAAGCAGTGATATGAACCCTCAAATGCAAGGCGTCCTTGGTGTTATTCTGTGCCTGGCTTTCATATGCAGACAGTGTAACCGTTTTTGTTGAACTCTCATTTGAGCTGGCAGTTAAATGCACTGGTGGAATTGCTAAATGGCCATGAAGCCGGCATAGGCGAGCCAGCCAGCAGTGTGTTGCTCACACAAACACCAGACGGCTTAGTTGAGTGACCACTGGACAATACAGCTTCAGAACTCAGACCTGAATCATTAATTGGATCCGGCCCAGAAATTCTAGTCAGCCAGTGATGTATTGGACTTCCGCTCTGTACATTTGGACACCTGCTCTGAGAGGCTGTGTTGTCTAACTTGCGTCCCCGGCACGTCTCTCTCCCTCCAGGTACACCCCAGTGGGCCGCTCCTTCTTTTCCCCCCCAGAGGGCTACTACCACCCCCTGGGCGGAGGCCGGGAGGTGTGGTTCGGCTTCCACCAGTCCGTCCGTCCTGCCATGTGGAACATGATGCTCAACATCGATGGTAAGACGAGCGCGCGCGTGTGTTTGTGAGGATGCAAACGGGTTTGGGGGCATTCCCATAGCCATATGTTGTGTATGCTAGTGATGGTTGATACTGATTGGCTGATGTTGTGTGGTCGTGACATGCATGCTCTTTTCCACCTCCTCCCTGCAGTTTCAGCCACAGCGTTTTACCGAGCCCAGCCAGTCATAGAGTTCATGTGCGAGGTCCTGGATATCCAAAACATCAACGAGCAGACAAAGCCACTCACCGACTCCCAACGCGTCAAGTTCACCAAGGAGATCCGAGGTGGGTGGGGACCTGCAGGTCAGACCAATGTTTAAGCCATGCTTCTACACAGACACACATACACATGCACACGCACACAACACTTACTGAAGGATGGATTGTCAATGAGCAAATGCTGCATGGTTACAGTGATGTTCTGGTGCAGCAGTTTTCATTCATAATGCACAAGATGTCTGTTTCACGTGTATGCGACCCCCCCCGTTGTGAAATATGTTTCTGTGTGTGTGTGTGTGTGTGTACGTACGCGTGTGTGTGAGCAGGTCTGAAGGTAGAGGTCACACACTGTGGCCAGATGAAGAGGAAATACCGTGTGTGCAATGTCACACGTCGCCCTGCCAGCCACCAAACGTAAGTTCTCTCTCCGTTTTAAACAACTTCAATTCCTCACAAGCTTACTGAATATTTAACCTACTAGCCCTAAAATATAAATGGACACCTTGTTGAAGAAATCCACAAGTAGTTTCCAATACTGCAGGTTTGTCTTTTAAAGATTGGGGCCTTATCAATATAGTCATGTATTTTGGGTGAATGGCATCTTTTTCCCCCATGTGCAGGTTCCCTCTGCAGCTAGAGAACGGCCAAGCCATGGAGTGCACTGTAGCGCAGTACTTCAAGCAGAAGTACAGTCTGCAGCTCAAATACCCCCACCTACCCTGTCTGCAAGTAGGGCAAGAACAGAAGCACACTTATCTGCCCCTGGAGGTGAGGGTGGGGTGGGGTGTAGGCCAGGAACACACACACACTTCCACATAAAAACATAAACACACTCATCCAGACACGAGACGGAAACGTGCATGCCCAGAATGCAACACACTCAGTTACCGTCATATCTAACAAGTTTGGAAAGGTATCCTTGTTATGACAGCTGTGGCATATTAGTCATGCAATGTCCCTTTCTTCCAGGTTTGTAATATTGTGGCAGGGCAGCGCTGCATCAAGAAACTAACAGACAACCAGACGTCCACCATGATCAAAGCCACCGCTCGCTCCGCTCCCGACAGACAGGAAGAAATCAGCCGACTGGTGAGTGAGAGTGGCCTCTAAAAGCCGGTGTGTAACTGCAACATAAGTAAAAAAAAAAAATGAACAGTCTAGGATGCTCTCGACCTTTAAAAAATAAATAAAAATAATTAAAGAAAAAAAATATTTCGGAACTGTCCGACGTCTAACCACCAATCTCTGTCCCCCAGGTCAAAAGCAACAGCATGGTGGGTGGTCCGGACCCCTACCTGAAGGAGTTTGGCATCGTGGTCCACAACGACATGACGGAGGTGACAGGCCGTGTGCTCCCAGCACCCATGCTGCAGTATGGGGGCCGGGTCAGCACCGACACCGGAAGGGACTGTGGCAGGGTGAGTACCAGGGGGACTGGCTAGGTACGGAAGCCGTGTGTGTGTGTGTGTGTGTGTGTGTGTGTGTGTGTGTTAGTGGTAATGCTTAGAGCCGTTCTTAGCATCCTTCGTTCCTCGTGTTGTAGTAGCTTTAAGTCAATTAGCCTTCCTTGTCTTTTAAGAATAAAGCAAAGTAGAGGAGTAAGCGTTGAAAGACCGTTGAGATTCAACCCCTTAGTGCCAAATCATCTCCTAGCTAGTGCTAATCACCCTCAAGAGTACACCAGGACCTGTGTCCCTCATTGTCTCAACGTAGGAGTGTACTAGGAATGATCTTGTTTCTTTTCAAATTAAATTAAACGGACCTCATGCCAGATTAGTAGTCTTAATCTGAGAAGCACGATGAATACAGGCCCAAAAGTGATTGGATGGACCGGAGAAAATCCCACCTGATCTAAGCATAGGTGAAGCTGACTGCCTCATGCCCTACTGGCAACCATGCTGATTCTTCCAATCCTGGGATGTGCACTCGCTCATGGGTTAGGGGTTGGGGATCAGTTTGGGATTTACAATGTTCTTAAGATGGCCAAACGATGAGCTGTCCAGCTAACACGAGGATTAGATCCTCTGTCACCATAAGTATACATAAACACCAAGTAGGAATCTTTTGAACTTTTATCTGAAAGAAGTATATCTTGAGTGTTTGTTGCATGCTGGGAAGTGGAGTATTATTGTTGTCCTCTGAAATGCGGGGGGGGGGGAAGAGAAAGCATCTGTGCACACGATGATAATGATAATCATTTGGTGAGATCTAGGGCTGTATTTGTGAATTACAGCCCCAGGAGAAAAGCAGCTCTCAATTTAGTTTTTGTATTTAATACATACGATCTCAGATATGCCATCCTGCACTGTGTTCATGCTGTATATCATATATTCATACGCATGATTCTTTTAATATATGGCTAAAGACAAAGGCCATATTCTTCAAGATGAATGTTTATTGCCATCATGACATAGTCACAGGCCGTCAAAATGGCCCCTGAAGATTCAAATCATGTGTTCCTACTCAAAATGACGTGATACGGTCTTTAACAGCAGAAACGTACGCATTGGGATGTACAAGGAGGGTGTGTATGGTACTATCTAGTATCTACTGTGTCGGCTGGTCAAACCGGGGGGTTCACTAAGAGTGTAGGGACTCTCTCCGCAGAATAAGACGGTGGCCACGCCCAACCAGGGCGTGTGGGACATGAGGGGGAAGCAGTTCTACGCCGGCATCGAGATCAAGGTGTGGGCTGTGGCCTGCTTCGCCCCGCAGAAACAGTGCAGAGAAGACCTGCTCAAGTGAGTCTCTCTAACCTAGCTGTCCACGTCCTTTCATGCCGGTACAGCATTCTCTGATCTGTTCTGTCGGGCGCGTCTCAATGCCCTCTCTTCTGGTCTTTTTGAGATCCTTCGATTGAAGATTGAAGAATGGTGACTTGATCTCCAGATGTCGATGGTTAAGAAAAGGCTTTTAAAGTTTCTCTTAACCCCCCCCCCCCCCCCCCCCGCCCTCACCCTCTCTCCAAGGAGTTTCACAGATCAGCTGCGTAAGATCTCTAAGGACGCTGGCATGCCCATCCAGGGCCAGCCCTGCTTCTGCAAGTATGCCCAGGGGGCAGACAGCGTGGAGCCCATGTTCAAACACCTCAAGATGTCCTATGTTGGCCTACAGCTCATTGTGGTCATCCTGCCCGGCAAAACGCCTGTCTACGGTAAGAGAAAAGGACTGTTTGTTTCTGCTTGGCTTTCATCAGTTTCATTGTTGTGGTTCTATGATACTTCAGCTTCAATTAATGATCACTTAATTGATTAGAAATGAACGCGACCTGTGTGTGTTTCTCTTTCTCCAGCGGAGGTGAAGCGTGTAGGAGACACTCTGCTGGGCATGGCCACCCAGTGTGTCCAGGTGAAGAATGTGGTGAAGACCTCCCCCCAGACCCTCTCCAACCTCTGCCTCAAGATCAACGCCAAACTGGGGGGCATCAACAACGTCCTCGTTCCCCATCAGAGGTGAGGGGGGGGCCTTCAGTTTTTTGCGCGGGAGGGGGGGGGGGGGGGGGGGGGGTCTAGTTGTACGAATCTTGAAGGAACCAACTGAGGCTACGCTTAAATTTTTATATCCACCTCCACACATCCATCTTCCCCCTCCACTTTTTCTCCAACTCTCCCTCCCTCCCTCTCTCTCTCCCTCACCATCCTTTGAACTGTATCCATCCGCCCACTCCTTCCCCCAGGCCCTCCGTGTTCCAGCAGCCCGTCATCTTCCTGGGCGCTGACGTTACCCACCCCCCGGCGGGTGACGGTAAGAAGCCGTCCATCGCAGCGGTGGTGGGCAGCATGGATGGCCATCCCAGCCGCTACTGTGCCACCGTGCGGGTGCAAACCTCCCGCCAGGACCTGTCCCAGGAGCAGCTTTACAGCCAGGAAGTAGGCTGATTGATTAGTTCATTATCCGATTGGCTTAGGAGTTCATTGGTAGAATTTTTCTTTTGATTTTGGGGGCACAGGTGGAATTAAGACATGCGTCACACTCTGGCCCATGGCCAGGGGTCAACATGAATGCGTGCACGCCTACATGTTGACAGTCCCCATGTCCATACCAGGTGATCCAGGACCTGACCAACATGGTGAGAGAGCTGCTCATTCAGTTCTACAAGTCCACCCGCTTCAAGCCCACACGGATCATTTACTACCGAGGAGGAGTGTCGGAGGGCCAGATGAAACAGGTGGGCCACCCGGGAGTTCAGTTCTGGCGGGAGCACTACCACCCTGCTCTTCAGTTGGAGAATTGAACTGTTTCATTTGAATTCTCCTCATCTGGCTTCATTGGCTGAGCAGTTGGTGAGCAGTTGGTGAACGCTAAACTGTGATTCATTGCCTGTGTCCAGGTGGCTTGGCCAGAGCTGATAGCCATCAGGAAGGCGTGTATCAGTCTGGAGGAGGACTACAGACCGGGCATCACCTACATCGTGGTGCAGAAACGCCACCACACCCGCCTCTTCTGCTCCGACAAGGCTGAGAGAGTAAGTACTGGTGTCCCATTGGTCTCAAATGGCTACTGGTCCCAGGCTCGTGTTGTTTTTGTTGTAAGAGCGGGTCTGAACATCTATCGCCCCCTGCAGGTGGGCAAGAGTGGCAACGTTCCGGCCGGCACCACAGTGGACAGCACCATCACACATCCCTCTGAGTTTGACTTCTACCTGTGCAGCCATGCTGGGATCCAGGTGAGTGCAAGCCACGCACACGCACACATTCACAAACACACACACACACACACACAATGTGTGGGCACATGCACACCGCTTACAGATGACTGATTTCAATCATGTGGCAGTCAAGAAATTGTTGAAATCTCCCCCCCCCCCCACACACACACACACACAGGGCACCAGTCGGCCCTCCCACTACCACGTCCTGTGGGACGACAACTGCTTCACGGCAGACGAGCTCCAGCTGCTGACCTACCAGCTGTGCCACACCTACGTCCGCTGCACACGCTCCGTCTCCATCCCTGCGCCAGCCTACTACGCCCGCCTGGTGGCCTTCCGCGCCCGCTACCACCTGGTGGACAAAGACCACGACAGGTGAGCGGTCGAGACGAGGTCTCAGAGGGAACGTTTTCCTCAACACACGGGAATGTAACGACACCATAGGCCGAATGTCTTGGGTAGGGTTGTTCATTTTGGTGTCTGTTTCTTGGTGTCGACTGAGTTTAAAACCATCCCCTCTCTTTCTGTCTCCCCCCCCCCCCTCCAGTGCGGAGGGCAGCCATGTGTCAGGGCAGAGTAACGGCCGGGATCCCCAGGCCCTGGCCAAGGCTGTCCAGATTCACTATGACACCCAGCACACCATGTACTTCGCTTGAACCACACCAGCAGGGACAGCGCAACTTCCTCTCTATCCTCTCTCTCTCTGTCTCTGTTTTTTTGCCAGTCTCTCTCTCTCTCTCTTCCTTGCGTCTTGATCTGCACCTGAGCGACGAGAAGCCAGTGGAATTCGGCCTCGTTGTCCTCCCCACTTCCCACTCGGGGGTGGGAAACAAACAACGTTTGGCGTTCCCACAATCAAGTCGCCTTCTACCAGCAAAAGCAGGCAGTACAGGACCCGCCTGGGTCGCCACTGCGCAGAGTAAAATCCCCACACTTACACAGTTGAGCCATTTCTATTGAGTTATCGATCATTTATTTCGGTTTTGAATGTCTATTTTTGTTTGTTTTTGTAATATACACTGAGCGCGGGGCGGACTGGCGCTAACCGCCAGGGCAGCTCTTTAGCTCTCCCAGCTAAGCAGGACTCTACTTTACCTCAAAGCCCTTTTGGGGCGAAATCTGTCACAAGGTCTTGGGTTGGGGTGTTGGGGCACTGCATGAGGATGAAGTTGGGGTGGGGGGGGGGGCGGGAAAAGGGGCAGTGACCTTTTTAGATTTTTTTTCTTTTTATGACCGTGTTTTAACCTTTTCTCTTTTTCGGTCTTTTACAAGCGAGGTGACCTGGGTGTCCACGCCCATTACTCTTCTTCTCCCATTTTAGCGAAAGAATAAGTGTGTGTGTGTGTGGTGCGTTTGTTTTGTGTATATACGTGTGTGTGTGTGTGTGTGTGTGTCATGGCAGGCCACTGAATTGTAAAGGGAAATCAAGGAGATAACTGCTGTAAATGCCTCAGATTTGATGTTTTTATATTCACACATTACATATATAATATACATATAAATATTTACATCTATAAAAGCAACAGATGAACTCTCCAGGCCTCTCTCCGAGGCTGGTGGGTGTATGTGTAGCAGTAGTAACCGTGGTCTGGCCTGTGTGTTTGGCCAGGCATTGGAACCTGTTGAATGGCCGAGAGCTTTGCACAGACAGGGCGCCGTCTAACTGGCCTTGACGTCTGTGTGAGGGGAAAGAGCGGATCTGCTTGGTCCATCCTTAACCCTCTGTTGGTGTGAGGAGGTGGCAATGATCCTGGTTAGGGGAGTGGGGAGTAGCAGTAGCTTTTTGTTTTTGTATTTTTAATTTTTCTTTGTAAGGCGCTAGTCGTCTGGTTTTCAGTGGGGGGGTGGGGTGGGGGGTGGGGGGGGGGGGGGGGTTAGGAAACACGAGGTCCGTTTTTTGAGGTCTCCTTTGCCACACCGGCCAATTCATTGCACTGACCCAGCACACCAGGCGAAGCAACAGAGGGCACTCTCTCTCGAACCTTTATGCATTTATACATAAGAATCATCAAAACAGATTTGTAAGAGTTTAATATAAAATAATGTTCTGTGGCGATCTTAAAACTTGTTTAGAGCAGTACTTTACCGTTGTTGACGTTCTTATCGTTGTTGTTGTTGAAGTTGTTGTTAGTACTATGATGGTAATTTTTTTATGTTTATCAGAAAGGCAGCGGACCTGAAGGTTGGAAGGAGATCAGGGCTAGGTTTTGGAGCTGCAGGAGAGGGTTCAGGGTTCGGAGATTCCTGGACTTGGTAGCATTCTGGCCATGGTTTGGGCCCCAAGGTGTGTCAGGTTTGAACTCCCTCATCCTCCTCAGTTGTTCCGTAGTGAGATCTGGTGTTAGTGGGAAGGCTTGATCGTGTTCTCCAGGACGGTACCCCGACTGGTCAAGCAGATGTTTGCCAGCGCACCCATGTAATGGGCAGTGTTGGCATCGGGGTGTCGGTTTGAGGAGAAAGCTGTTGACAGTCTAAGCTGGTAGAAAACTGGGATTTGAGGGAGTTGAATGCTTCAGAGGTATGCAATAGGCAATGATTTCTTTTTTTTACCTACAAAAATTTCTATAACTGTTTGTGTGTATTTGAATAAGTATACCTATCTCTACTTATAGTGTTTTTTTATTAATCTAAGAGGAAAGGATTCAAACAAGACATGAATTAACAGTAAGCATAAGCACTGCCCCCGTCTGGAACTACCGGTCATCTGGCCAGGTCCCATCATCGGTGCGGTTATCACCACTGTTATGATTGTTTTTTTTATGGTTACGGTAGTGCAGGCAGGGTTACCTTGTACCTCTTCTCGTTGCGGTTATAGGCTGGGGGGGGGGAGGGGGGGGGGGTGACAGGGATGGGTGGGCGACGTGCACGCCCCTGCAGGATGGAAAGCTCAGCGAAAAACCCGTTTGTAATAAACCACCCGTAAAGCAGCAGGTTTGCTATGAACGAGTTTGAGCCCACCTGCCTGCCGAGGGCGTGGGCGCTGGCCTGTAGGAGACGAGCAGTGCGAGGCCACCAGCCTATGAGAGGAAAGCATGGAATAGGTAACAGCCAGTAGCGGAGAAGTATGGGGAGAGGGTTGGTCTTTAGGGGTGAGCACCGGCCTATCACAGAGATGCATGGGCTGTGGGGATAAGGGGGGTAGGATCCAGGCTTAGCATGCAATACGTTTCGGATCAAAGCTGAGAAAAGGAAGTGGTTGGCTAGGTGCTCGGGCCCCGTTTCCCCTTCTGGAGGGGTTTGGCTAGACTAGCGCTCTGTTACAGGAAGGGGTTCCTTTCCATGTCCCCTTGTTCACTCTTTACTTCATAAGAGCTGTGGGATTAGTTTGGTGCAAATATCAAGGTGGTAACAATTTACAGACTATTGAAATCCGTGAAGAATGAATGAAAAGGAAAACTGTTCACATGAGGAGCAACTTTTTCCAACGGAATGCTGTCTGCGTGGGGGTCCTAACTAGGGGGCAAGTATTGATGACTCCAGTTTTGAACATATTAACATTGCAAAGCAATATTAACCCAAATCCAGTTTTCGAATGCGGAAAAAAGCTATAATTCTTCTTGTTGATGTGGCTGTTGGTCTGCTCTTGCTATTGCTACCGTTTGTATTCCTGTACTTGTTTTTTTGCTTGTATCAATCAGTGGGAATGTGCATTTGGTGGACTTGGCTCTTTAGGGTCTTTTTTTATAGTTAAAATAATTTTTGACTTTGCTCGTCTGCATGCCAGAGTATTGTCCTAAAAACTTGTTAGAATCATATTTATTAAAGAGAGAGAAAGAGAAAAAAAAAATTAAGTCAGTTTTCTTGGTCAATGTATATGAATTTAGTAAGACTGTTTTTAGGCTAGCAATATTGTACCAGTCTCTCTAGACATATTTTAAAGATTCCTACACAAATGTCAGTAAAACCCGGAGGCATAAGCTGGCGGAGGCGGAGAGGTTAAGTCTTGACAGTGTTCCCAAGCTCAAACGAGGTACTTTCTTCAAATGTGGACCCGTCAAGACCCGACCTTTAGTTCCCGCCCAGGCCAGTCGTAACGTCCACTTAGGAGTTTAACGCCTGGCTTGTGCCCCTGCCAAGCCTCTCGGGGCTGTCCCGTCCGTGGTGCCGCCTAGGTGGCCACTCACAAGCGCACTTCCTCTCTGTGAGGCGGCCTTTGGCCCAAGGCGTCCACGGCAACGGGATTACCTCTTTTTAACCTTTTTAAAAGATCCATTCTTTTTCCGTGCCCCGATTGAAAGCGAGCATGATTTATTTTTTAATTCCGCTTTGATATTATATCTCTACAGATTTGTTATTTGACAGTGTAAGTTAATTTTTTTGGTTCCTTTTTCCGGTGTGTAGCTCTGCCGTTTTTTTTTCCTTTGCTAGTGTTCTGAGCTGTGTGTTACTGTCCAATAGCAATAGAATGGTAGCCTGTCAGACCTGCTGGGGAGGGGCGGGACCTCGTGGTCTGGCTCCTCCTACAAGGGGTGCCCAATCACTCGCTGTATTGCTATGCGACATGTTAAAAATATTTGTATTTTTTTGTCCTTTTCTTTTTTTTAGCCTGCAGGGAATATTTGTGTTATTGTGCAAAGTAATAAATTGGTATTTTATGCCTATATCATAAACTGTTGGTGTGTTCTCTTTATTTCGTTTTTATTATTGCCTTGTGGGCTTTCCAGTACACCATGTAAAGGAAATACTTCACTCATCAGTGCCTCAACTTTACCTGTCTGGGGCACTAGGTGGCGTAGCATTGTTTACAGGAAACACAGGTCAGCTCGCAGATCAACTGGGGCACAATAGCGGGGCAGGTAGACTCCCTCAAGACGTTCATCTATACTTATTCAGTTAAGATCAGCAATTAGTCTAATCTAGTTTGTGAGAAAGGTCCCCATTCCCCTCATGTTAAGAGTAACTGTTCTGACTTGACTGTTGGTGGTGTTTGTCTGGTGTGACCAGACAAAACAGGTCAAATGGTCAGCTGATATAGCTGGCCGTCAGAAACAAATCCAGTAAATCAGGGATGTCCTCATGGGTGAATTATTGACCAGCATGACGTATGTTTGTCTGGTCTTCTGTGACAGTATCTATACTACAGGCCTGGGTGAAGGGGGTTGTGCTAAAAACAAAACAATGAATAAGGCTGTAGACCCGCTGTCCTACCCTGACCTGTTGGCTGAATTATCTGGTATCTGGGTATTAACATTTCTATCAACATTTCTAATCTTTTTATTATCTTCTATTCTTGCACAATTCCCTTACATGGCAGTGTTTTCCATGTGTCAAATATTTTCTGTTCACTTACAATGGGCAGCCATCATTACCTTCTGTGACTCCCCCACCCCCTTCTCTCTTTGTGGATCATCTCCAGCTCCTCTCCCGTTTCCTGTGTCCCGTCCTGTTGCCATGACCACCGTTGCTAGGGAGAGGAGGCCACATGAGAAAGGAAACTCAAACTGGAGATCCTGTTGCCATAATATTTAATTCATCAGCACACATGCACTAAGGCTGAATGAGATGTGACCGACAAGGACTGAAAGACGACTGGGAGGTTCAAGTGAAACATTCTGGATATTAACAGGACACATTTTTATTCATCCCACAGAAACCCACAGTAAATTGATTCCACTAATGGTTCAAGTGACTGTTGAAGGCAAAGAAGTAAATGGAATAATTTAGCCATGACTGTTTTCCCCTAAATATTGACATTGAGTTTGGACAAACATCTCATGGTCTAACATTTATTATTACCCGATTTCTTTAAAAAAAAATCTGTTATTGGCGTGGCACTGTTCTTCATAACCTCTTACAATGGAAGTGGGCTTGAAAGTACCTGGTCTGTATTTGTGCATGGTGTTCAGCTTTGTTGCCAGAGGTCATTCTGCTAACCCCAACTCCCCACAAACAAAAGTCACTCCATATAGCCCCTCTTTTTTTAAACAGTGTCTCTCTTTCAACACAGACCCCAGACAAAAAGGATGAAAGGTGAATTTTTGTAACGCTCATTTTTAACATTGGTGTGAAGCAGGGTCTAAAGGCCCATTGTAGAGGCCCCCTAGATGGTCTTTGTGTTAGCAGGTCCATCTACAGACACCACTCTCACACCCAGCACCCTCCCTCCCACCTCTGTTCTCATCCTCTCCCCATCTCTTGTTCACTCTTTTCAAGCCCGGCGCCGCTGAGCTCACACAGGTTGTTCTTTAAACTGATGATGGGCGGTCGACTGCTTACCGCCTGGTCTGACTAAGAGGCCTTGCCTACCATTTATACTCTAAAAAGAAGTGGACTGACCTATTTGGGGTTTGCGTAAGAGACGGGGGGAGGGCAGATCCTGTGCTGAGCCTGAAGTGGCCTTCCTTAGGATCAGGGCCCATTGTTGCTGGGCGTAACAAGGAGACACTTCACCGCGCTCCAGCGTTTGACGAGGTTTACCTCTTTTTTTCTACGTTTTGCTGGACTGAGGGAGAGAAATATCTCTTTAAAAACACAACAGTTATAAGAAAAACGTGATTGCTGACTGTGTGGCCGGGCAACGGCAGGAAAATCATTTATTTTGCATATTTTTTTGGAGCTGAGCTGAACAAAGACAGGATTTCATTTCCTTCATTCGATATATTTATTGGCTTGACGTAAACATTCTTTATTTTTTTTGGCTTTATTTATGTGATGTGGACTTCTTTATCCCCACATCGTCTACTGTAGACTGTTATGTTTATGTTTTTGCTGCCTTAAAGTGACAGGAGGACACAGCTTCACTAGCTGCCCTGACAGGCAGTATCAGGTTGTACTGGCCTCACACATCTAAGTAAGACTACACCCATCCTGGAGAGTAATAGAGACCAGCTAAGTCGTAATCAGCCCTTCAGAGACTGAGTTCAGGATCAGAACCAAGGACCTAGACCGTTCCATCCCAACCCACTGGACCGATTGGTGCCTTTCTGAAGCTAATTAATCAATCCAGGATTGGTGCGCTGCCACAAGTGGCTGCCCTGCTATTGGCTACTCAATTATTCACAAGTTCAATGCGGAGAGAGAGAAGGGGAGAAAGTAAGTGAGACGAGGAGCGACGGATGTTGAGAGGAGAAAAAAGGAGGATCTTTGGAAAAGGGAGAAAGACTAGGACTGGAAAATCTGTAAAGTTGAAAACACAGCACTAGATGTTGAAGAGAAAAACTAATCCAAAAGACGCTTGAGAAGAGAAGGTGGTTGAAGACAGACGGGTGATCCTAACAGAGGAAAACAAAAAAACAGGACACTGAGGAGAGGAAGAATCGAATTGAATCGAATCTGATCCGGGTGCTTCCTTAGTCCAAAGACAACCGCAGCCATGGTCAACACAGGTATGCAGCTGATAAGCTTCACATGTGCGGTGACAGGCTGGATCATGGCCATCGCTGTGACGGCGTTGCCCCAGTGGAAGGTCTCGGCCTTCATTGGCAGCAACATTCTGACATCAGAGATCAAGTGGGAGGGCATCTGGATGAACTGCATCTACCAGACCACGGGCCACATGCAGTGTAAGACCTACGACTCCATGCTGGCCCTGCCTCCAGACATCCAGGCCGCGCGCGCCCTGATGTGCGTGGCCATCTTCCTCGGCTGGCTGTCCTGTACCGTGTCCTGCTGTGGCATGAAGTGCACGACCTGCGCAGGCGACGACCGTCGCGCCAAGGCGGGCATCGCGCTGTCCGGCGGAGTCCTGTTCATCGTCACAGGCCTGTGTGTCCTAGTGCCCGTCTCCTGGACCGCCAACACGGTGGTCCAGGACTTTTACAACCCCAACGTGCCCACTATGCACAAGCGAGAGCTTGGCCAGGCCATCTACCTGGGCTGGGCGTCGGCGGTCATCCTTATGATCAGCGGGGCGGTGCTGAGCAGCACCTGCCCCCACATGGAGAGGGGAGCGGGGGGCTACCACCGGGGGTACATGGGCCGGAGCTTTGCTAACTCACGGCCCTCGGCGCCGGAGCCTCCTAAGCCCATCTCCTCAAACAGCCTTCCCCTGAAGGAGTATGTGTAGACTGCTGAGTGGGGGTGATGTGGCGGGAATGTTACACACAGCGAAGATGGGGTGACTCATGAAAAAGACTTGTATAGGAAGACTGACAGAACTGTGTATGTATGTAAGGAGGGTGGGAGGGTAGAGGAAGCGGTGACTTGAAGGGCTTGAAGTGAAGCAAGAGATATAGAATTCTTCTCTCAGTTACTCTCTTGGTTTGATGGATTTAGATTGACGTTTATGCTGGATGTATTTATTCAATGTAAGTTATTGTTTGTATGTATATATATCTTTTTCTGATTGTATTTAATGCACTAAAATATAGTGGTAGTGCCTGAGTTGAATATTTCTAAGAATTCCTCAGTTCTTTGACAAGCCTTTGACGAGAGCCTCCATGCACTCTAGGTCTGTCAACAGACACACTGAATACGTGTGACTTTGTGGTGAGGAGTGGTGTTCTTGCACAATTGTCCTCATATAACCATTTCATGTTTGGGTTTGAATATGTTCACACAATTGTAAACAAATAAACTGATTTGTAAAAGGATGCTTTAATAAATACGTTGTCATGATTTTGTCCTGAAAAATCTTAATTTGTTGTTTCATTTTGTTCTTTGCTCATTGGGTCCAATAGATGTACACACTGTCCATTTGCTGTAGACCAGTTGGCCATCCCATAAACTGTATTCCCAATTGTCCAATATAGTTAATTTCCACTCAAGTCCTCTTCTCATTGGGCTTCAACAAAGAAGGATACTTTAAACAATGTATCTGTAAAGGAGACAGAAAACAATGAGAATACACTTTGAGGCAAGGCCTATTATTGAGAGTATAAAGAGAATGAGTAAAAATCCTGGATGTGGGGCTCTTACAGGTAGACTGTCTCACCTGATATGTTGTCTTGTCCACGGGGTGAGTCTAAAGACTCCCATCTCTTAGCAGCAGTTTCCAGAAGAGCGAATTGATTTGGTTTAAGCGTCTGTAACAGAACCTTCCTCCTCAGGAATCTGTACGCATTGCTGAAGAAAGACTACTCTCAAATTTTACATTTGTGTGTGAATGCATGAGTGTGTGAATACAAATGAAGTTGAGTTACAGATGAATAGCCATTGTGTCTGTGAACCGTAACTGACAGTAGACACTGAAAGGATACTGCTGGCGATAGTAGCGTTCGGCATCCTGCAGCCACTCCAGCATATCACAGATGGATGGAGCTGTAGCCGATCTCTGGCAGCAGGTAGCTATGTCCAGACTGTCTGAGTTCTGCTCGTACAACTGGAAAGCACCAGATACCTGGTTACTGAAAGAATCTCTCACAGACTGGAGCAGAGACCTATAACAAAAATCAAAACCAAAAAAACAATCACATGATGCGTAGAACTTAAGCGAGCTTGATGTGAAATAAGTCCATAGATTCTGCTGAATCAACAATGGTCAGCATGCATCTTACATTTTCTCAGACAGTTTCCCCAAAACGATATCCACTGCCTGTACGAGTTTATAATGCAGACGCTCTTGCAGGTCAGGGAAGTTGTGAAGAGTTGTGTTGGCGATGTTGATATTTTGGAGAGCCCGCAGTTGTTCTGTTAAGTTACCGAGTGAAACCATCAAAGGAGTGCATTCATACAGCACGGAGTTCAATATTTTCTGATTGTTCTGCAAGCTTTGAAAACACTTTTTCAATACTTGCTGAAGTGATAACAGTGCAGGCTTCGACATGATTAAAACGATCCTCCAGTACAAGAATCATTTATTGGAATGATTATGTTACAACGCTATATTTGTGTCGTCTTATACAAACTTGAATTTGACATCAAAACTGCAAAAACTTGGTTATAATCACAAATTTCTACACATTGTTCTGCGTTCCTCGAGGTTCCCATAGAATTGAGCTTGATTTCCGGCCACACATTTTGACGTTTAGTGGAACTATTGGCTACTGTGCGTTTCGTAGTGACGTTGGGAAAACCAGTGTCCTCATTGGCTGATTTCTCTTCCGACGGTGTAAATTTGAAAATACTTTGTGGAAAGAGAGGGAGAACAACAGATTAAGCTGTCCAGCTAACTCGGAATAAAAATAATCAGGTAATTCATTTATCCAAATAACGTGTACTAACATTGTATTTTCTTTATAAATGCATGCAAGAACAGCTCAGAAGCCAAAATCGAAAACCCGTTAGCCATCGTTTTTAGTCTAACGACGAGTTGTCAGTCAAGAATGGCGAGCTAGCTAGCCCTAGCTGTACTAGTAGCGAGATAGCTAGACAAGACAATCTCGCCACTGTTCATCAAATGGTTCCAGCTAATACTGTAGCAAGTTAGCTATAGCGTTAATCTTTTGTTGGCTTTCTATTCTCAGCCACCATGGCACCAAGAAAAAAGACCTCGAAACAACGCAAAAACAACCCGAAAATGGACAAGTTGGAAGCTTTCCTCGAGGATTTCGACTGCGAGGGTATGAAACAGTTGTATATGTTGCTGGTCCAGAGTTCCCTCCCACGGGCTTTGAAAGTCTTTTAAAATGTGTGAAATCTAGAAAGGTAAAATACGTCATTGGAAGTTTTTGAAAACTTTACATGAACCTGGAAAGTGCTTGAATACGCAATATACATTTTACATTGCTTTTGTAAATGGAAGGCATTGCTTCATGGTTTGATTACTGAGTTCCATAAAAAAATGTCTGATTAACCCTCTTACTGGTATTGTGTTCAAAGTCAAACAATTGATCCGCTAGGTAATTTATTATTCATCCATAACGAGTATAAATACTTTAATGTTTGATGTACCTTAGACCACATTTAATTTACAATGATTTAGTGCTACAATGTTGAAATTGTTTTAGTTTAAAAGGGCACATAAATATATAAATATGATGAACAGAACAGCAATATATTATTAGATTATGAGAGGTTAATGATGAACAAAATAGGTCCCATGATAGAATTTGCCTCATTGACTTTGCATGCCCCAGCAAGTATCAGCAGCCCAATGTAAGCTTGGAAATGGCATGTGGGAATCTCCTTTCAACTATTCCCAAGCACTCGTCTCCCTTGTTGGTCATGTCAGTAATTATCTTTTCTATAGGCTGCGGTATAAAAAGCATTAGCATTTCATGTACATTTTGCTATTGTAAGTTATGAGTAATCAGATGGGGAGGTCAGATGGCTGAGCGGTTAGGGAGTCGAGCTATTAATCACAAGGTTGTTGGTTCGATCCCGGCCGTGCAAATGACGTTGTGTCCTTGGGCAAGGCACTTCACCCCTACTTGCCTCGGGGAATGTCCCTGCACTTACTGTAAGTCACTCTGGATAAGAGCGTCTGCTAAATGACTAAATGTAAATGTAATATTTTGTATTTTTATTTATAAATAGTGATGTATACAGCTCAGTGCACTGATGTTAGACTCAATTTGTTTAGTGAAGTTTAATGTTGTAACTGTAAAATATGCTGCCTTCATTACATATCTTTGCCAGTTGAATTCAAGTCAGTACGGCACAAAACAAATCCTTCTTGATAACTTACACTAGCTAGTGCTTAGTACTACAGCTGTGTGACTTGTCTATACATTTTTAAGAATGAAACTTGCTGCAACTAAATGTTGTAATTGTTTACAGTGAAAACGGTTGTCGAGAGACTGAAGGAGAAAAGAAACCACCTGCTTAAAGATGCAGACAACTGCTACAACATGGCCCTGATCAAGCTACCTACAGCTGTGAGGCGAATGAACTGGTTGGAACATTGCAGTAAGTTATAAACCAGTAAGACAGATGATTTAAGTAGCTGCCATTGTGGTCACTGCTCAGTGAAATGTATAGAGGGAATGAAAGCAGTAATTGAGTTCAATTTCTTTCACACAGGAGTATTGAAAATCTTTTAACCTCATGTTTTCTCCTGGGTGCTTTTAGAAATGGATAAGCCCAAATCCCCAGTCATAGAGGAGTCAAAGGTAGGCTTTCTCAGAATTCTTATTCATGTCATTGCACACACATTCCTGCTCCCATGGCTTCATAGCGAGTGCACTTGACCTCACCTCAGTATCACTCCCAGTTCTCACGTCTTGTCCCGTCCCACAGAAAGAGGAAGTGGCTGCCAAGGTGGAGAGTGTCCTGGCTGAGGTCCACACCCTTGCCACCAAAACGGTCAAGAAGTGTAAGTCAGTCGGCCCAGCGCACTCTGTGTTCATTACCAATTCCAAAAATAATAATAATTGTAATGCGCCTTTCTTGCACTCAAAGCGATATAGTACAGTACATAAAGTTACAATCCTAAAAAGTCTTTATTCTAAACGTATCCCATCTCCACTAATGTCATACCATCTCTTCTTTTTTTACCTCTTCTCTTTCTTCTCTATTCCGTCTTTTCAGCCTCCAAGAAGAAGGGTGGGATGAGCTCAGAGGACGAGGAGAACACAGTTCCCAGCACTGTAAAGAGGGTAAGTCTTACCTAGCTCATACATGACCTGAAGTATGGAAACCCTGAGATATCAGCATGAGAGAGAGACATCACTCTCCGCATGTGTTGAATGTACTGTACCTCCTCCTTACAATCCAACATTCAACAAAACAAGAAATAACGTTAACTCTTTTCTTCTGTTACAGGGAAGAGCCAAGAAGCCCCCCACTACGTCCAAGAAGGCCAAAGCTCTGTCGGCCAGCAAGCACAACACCTCCGTCACAAGGTAAGACCTCCTTCAAAGCTCACCTGGATTCACATTTCATTTGACATGACCTATCTGTTCTGTATTGTTCTAGTCTGGACACCGTATCCAACCTCTTTGCTATTTTGAATCCTAGAATGTTGCAAGGCCAGCGACACTTGGGTTTGCTCATCCCCAACTGGAGGACTGTTTGCAATCAACTCATTATCTAACTCCCTTTGACTGTTTTACTGTTCCCTTTAATCCCAATGTAAGCATGTTCACCATGGCAGTTCACTACTAAGGGTATTGGAGTAGCCTTAGTATTGGTAGTCTATGGTAGCTATGGAGTAGCCTTAGTAGCCCCTCCCCCATCAGCATTATGAATAAAGATGCAAAGTCTGGCAATCCATGGGCCAGTGAATTAGGTACCCCCTAATTCAGCGCTACAAAGTTACGTGCTAATGTGTCTCTCTCTGTGTTAAGGTCCAGCAGGCGGCCTCTCGTCACGCCTGCTAGGAACATGCTGGACTGTTCTCTCATGGGCCCCACCCCTCTCGTCACCCCACGCTTCGACCCCAGGTAAAGCTGCTTCTGCAGTCACCGCGTCGCTCGCCAGTATTGCTTCCATCCTCGTGTAAACGTTCTAATAGGTATCCCTAATGGTCAAGGATAAGGCCCGTCAAGCCTTAATGTGTCATTTAAATACTAACAAGTTATGTGGGGTCTAGAGGACTCAACCGTGGCTTGATTCCTGTTGGCCAAGATTAGCACCTTGTGTAAGAGGACTTTCCGTTGCCGTCCAGGTTGCCCAAAACCCCGGCAGTGCGGATCCCCCGCCACAAGGAGAGGGTGTACAGCATCTCTGTCAACGGCTCGCCCGTCGCCGCGGGCGGCGAGGAAATCGTCATTAACGTCCCAATCGGGAACGGAGAGGTGAGCGTCCTGCACTCTGGACATAAGTTCAGCCGAGCCCAGCTTATCAGCACATGCACCGGAACACTTCCAGCCCACAGAGCGTCATCATGACCTGTTCCATGACTCTGTCTGTCTGTGTGTGTGTGTGTGTGTGTGTGTCCAGTCTATTCAGCTTCTGGCCAGTCAGATGGACACAGTAGATCTGAGTCAGCTGGATGAGACAGCCATACACAGTATCCGTCTGCTGCAGGTACACCCTTTATATGTTTATGCAGGACAGTTCTTCATGTTCAGTGATGTCTCAAGTGAGCTCGCACATGGGTTCTTTGACTGTAGGTTAAATTCTGACGTCATCAGGCTCATCTTTTTCTTGTTCTTCTTTCCAGAACCGCCTCACATCACTGTGTGGACCCTCTGTGTAACCATCCAGCTGCCCCGGTTGCTTTTATACAAGCCTTATTGGTTGAAGATTTTAATCCCCCCCCCCCCCCCCACCTCCCCCCCCCCCCCCCCCCCCCGAGATTTTTTAATCCTTCACGTTCTTTTCCATATACATATTTCCTATCTTGTATCTCATGTAATTCTTAAGTTACATTTGTAGATGTCTGACCTGCATCATGATGTTGTATTTGTTCTTATGCTGTTGCAGTGAAAGGGACTGTGGTTTGTAAGACTTTTTAGAACACAGGTAAATAGTTTTACTCGTCTAGATGATTTTGTCTGTGGGAGACACTGACAGATTTAAGTCACTTGGCAACTGCATGCGGAAAAAGAACTTCAGTCTTCTTTATGGTGACGCTTTTATTCTCTTTAGATGTACTTTTGTAAATAAATCTCAATCACATCTCAGCTAAGAGTCAAGTTACAGTAAGACTATAAAGTACTTTTATTGGTTGGTCACATGGAAAGCTGTACTTGGGAGTTTTTCAGTCATGCTCTAGAATATTTACCGTACTACGTTCATGGCAAAGCCTTCTAATCTTGGTCCTGGTCTTTGTCAAGACACAATTTGTTCCCTGTTTTCTGTAAATATTCCTTATAGTTTAATACATTTTGTTGGACCTGGCCTGGCTGTCTTTTTATATTGAAAGAATGCCTTTCTTCCTTTACACCATACACAGATATTTATACATGAGAATATATCATTATATTCTCATGTGTATATTATAACAAGTGTCATAAGCCATATATTGTAACCATGGTTTGTAAGTATTGGGTAACCTCTGGACCTGACATGCTTACTGTTGAGGTCTGGTTTAGCTTCCAGAGAAAGTAAGTTAGTACCTGTTTTCTCCACTAGATGGCAATGTGTCACCACTTAACAGCACCATAAAACCCAGTACTTGTGTGGAACCTTTTGTGTCCCGTTTTCTCTCACATCGCTGATGAGCGATGATGACTCTCAACAGAAATACCCACTTCAGACCCGAACATGTGCACAATGTCTCTTTCTCTGTTGTCATCTTAACACTATAGCCCAGTAGCGTTTGGCATAAATGGACCAATTCCCAGGTTCTTAAGTGTAGTGGCTGTAAATGTGTGTGTATAAAAGTGGATTGGTGGCTAACTCAAAAATAACCCAACTGAAGTTTGTAAAGCTTGTTTTGAGTGCCACGTGTGTCAAGGTTTTGTCTACTCTGTTCAAGAAATGAGAATTGGCTCCTGCCTTTCATCATGGTGCTAAATGGGGGGGGGGGGCATTCAAAATCCCATTCTATTCAGTCGGAAAATAAACTGGTAGCCATGAACCTGTTTTCCAAGATTGAACAAATGGACACTCCACCGCAATGTTCTTATGTAACTTCCTCTTTGTCCTTCTGACTTTATAAGTGGTTTAGGTCATGTGGCCTTCTCTGGCAGGAAGTTGCAAGGTGTCCCTCCTCTGTCACTGGACCCTGCCCTCCAGCCTTCAGGGACACGTCTACGTCCAATTAAGAACTCGTTAAGCCTGATGTGCTCATTAGGAGCTCCAGAGGAAGGAGGGCGGGGTCAGAGCAGCACTGACGGTCATGGAAATGCCACTCCGACCCCCCCCCCCCCACACACACACACACCTCAACTCCCCCCTTCCTTCATCATCATATATCCCCTGTGTTGGGGGGGGGGGGCTCACCCTGCCCATTCAGCCCTCTGCATTTGTATCCCATTTAAACCCCCCATTGTGGCTTCTTGCTGTGGAAACTGTGCCAGTGGTAGAATCTAATTCAGAGGCACGGCAGATGTTGCGGTCAGCCACGCGTGCAGTTCAGCTCCCTCGTTAGTGAAGCCCAGAGCCCACACACCTGTTTTACTCTGCGCAGATTCCTACTCCCTCCTCCCCACTTTCAAACGCCCCCCCGTTCGCCAGATTGGCTAGAATTATTTTTAAAAAATTGCCATTTTGCACGCATGGCTTGGTCTTCAGCAAGTGGCGTGTAAGAGGAGGTTGCTGAGTGGAGACAGGTGCTGCATGGATGGGGCGTGTTTGGAGGTCACACCGTGGTCCTGGTACATAAATCACACAGAGAGACTGGCTGTGGCACTGGCAATGAGGCGGGGGAGGTGACAGGGAGGAGAGGCTCAAGCTCCTGTACAGCTGTGGGGTTCAGGGGAACAGGGAGCTTCAGGAGGAAACTCCATTTCGGTGTTATTACACGGAAGGCCACTTTCTTGGTAGTTTAGGAGTCATGCTTAACAACACTATCAACTCTATCAACAACTGTTGGGTTTCGAAAGCTCTTAGTTAATCTCCTGTCCTAATCTTCTATACCTCTATTCTTCCTCCCTCCTGTCCCTCCTCCCTACACCTCCCTCCCCCTATCTCATTCCATACTCCTTAAATCCCTCATCATTAACATGTGTCTGACACATCAGTGCCATGTATTTCTCAACACACCTTCCCCATCCCCCCAAACTGTTGGAAACACTCTCTAATTGAGCCCCCAGACCCAGGAAATTGCCAAATTTGTGCCAAGATGAATGGGCCTGGCAGGGCCTTTTTCACCCAGCCAAATTAATTCTCTGGTGTGTCGTGCTCCCCTATACAGCCCATCCGTCAAACGCTCCCTAATCGATTTATTCACAGCAGACTCCCTCGCCGTCTGTCCGCCTGCCGTCGTTGCCCCTCACCTCGGCTCAGCTTCGAGCCAAGGGCCCAAACCTACCGGTTGTCTGGGTCTGCAGCGTTGAGGTGCAATACTAAAGAAAAAACATACAAGCAAAACAAACATTCTCATAATGTAGTTGTTGTGGAGGTATTTGTCCGGGTGATGGATAGAACATGGGGTGAGAATTGGGGGCGGAAATGACTGGCACGGACCCGGCATCAACTCCGCTTAAGTTAGCTTCAGTTAATGTAGTCTGGGCACACTCTCGTCTGGCGGTGGTGTCTGTGGTGTGGAAGTGTGCATGTGCAGCCGGAGCATGATGGAGTTTTGATGGGCATCCCCCTCTGTTGCCAAGGAGCCCTGTCAACCAGCGGAGAGGAACATTTGCCGCCAGAGAGTCCTCCGTTAGAAACTAACCACCAGCTTGTCTGAAGGCGGGAGGTTAACCTTGTCTCTGATTGGACACATTGAAAGAAAGACAGACAAAGACAAGGCTTGGTGTGATTCACAAACAAAGGGGAAGGTACATTACCCCCGACTGAATGTTTTAAAAGTGGTTTTGGGCCGAGACAGAGCCGAGTTTGTGTCTTGTTGTTTTAAGTTTGGGAACAGCTGAGCCTCAAGGGCACAAAGTTACATTTCCTTAACAGCAAGGGAACGCTCTGTGCGTGCTCAGGACTCTGATGTGTGAACACACTGACGCTCAAGCCTCCATGCCTATGCTCTCCCAGGCCCCTGCAGGTGAAAACAAGCTTTTCCTATTTGTTTAAGAATATGAGATGCAAACACTTGCAAGGGCGACTCAGCAGGAATAAAGAAACAAAGTGAGTTATTGCATCCATTGAAAAATAAAGGGGCCAAAATGGCTGATGTGCTATCTTGGATTGCTTTGAGAAACAATTAGTGGCTCTTACAATCTCCGCCCATTCTGCAGGGACGGCCCCTGGTCTACTTCTCGGTCCACAATTGATGTTTGGTTTATCAGCACCTTCTTATAAAGCAGCACTTCAATAAAGTATATCACCCTATTTGTGGGAGTAATACAGTCCAATGCGATCCTCAATTACATATAAATGACATAGCAAATTGGAAAATTAGGAGGGGAGGGAAGGGTAATTTGCTCCAAAACAGGCTAAAACCAATTCATTAGGAGACGGCAGAGACAAGACTAGGTTCTCTTTCTATATGGCATCTGAGGTAAATCAGAGTTTGGGGGGCTTGGAGAGAGACAACTCTAACCTTGTTGCCATGTTTTAAACTGATATTCAGTGTGAAATGTAGACCTCGTCATGATTTACGACTACAACTAAATCGTGGCCACAATATGCACAATATGTATGGGATGTATGTATAATATTAAATACATGGAAATAACTGAAAACGAAAGGAAAAAAACATAAGAAGACATAAAAGATCATTTTTCATTTAAAGAAGAACTAAACACACCAAATTGAGCCTCAGTCCAACCCACATCCTTGCCTTTCATTGGGCTAATGCTTGGATCAGGGACAAGCACTGAGAGAGAGGCATGGAGGATTCTGTTTTCATGGTCATCTCAATGGTATTGAAATAATACAATTTATATATACATATATATATATATATATACAATATATGCTGATTCACCTTCAATAGAATAATTCAAGTTGAATTTCTTGCCATGTGTATGTGCAAGACTCTATACTCTGAAATACTTCAATACTTTTTTTCCATGAGACTATCCACAGTGTTCATTCAATAACTCTTAAACAGTCCTTGAGAGATGGAGAAGGTAGTTGGAGATGGTAGATTCTGACGAGATAGGAGTGTTATTATTCGTGATGGTTGGAGTCTGCATGGGAGAGGTCAGAGGAGATGGGTGGTAAACAAGTACCCCTCCTTCGCCACACAACACCCAACACACACACGCACAGAGGTTTGCTGCAACAGACAGTCCATCAGTGTGGCTGTCTCTGTGTTCCAGGAGCAGGAAACCAGAACAGGAGTTGACGTGTGTATGAGTGTGTGTGGGCAGAAGTGCTGACCTTGCTGTTCCCAACGCAGACGGAAGGCCTGTTTCACTGTCATGCATCAGAGACCTGTCAACCTTGAGACCCCTGTGCCCGACTGGTCAGCCCGGAGACGTGTTAGGAGTGTCCAAGTGCCTGCTCCTCTCTTCAACCCTCCTCTCCTCAGCAGAAACACACCCCTGTTGAGACTACCGTCATAGATTGAATCTTCTATCAACTTTTATCATTAATAGTAAAAAGTACGTGTTGTTTTGCATGGGTGACATTTCTCGATATTGTTCAAGTGGATTTCCTTATTTGGTGGTCCCTTTTGACCTATGCGTAGTAAGTCAGTGAGATTAAACAGTTGCGGTGACATTGTGAATGTGGTGTGACCATGGCAGGTGAAGGTTAGGAGAGAGCAGACCTGTGTGCATTCAAGCATCCAGTTCATACAACGACTCATCTCTACCATTGTATTTACTTTGGTTGGGCTCCTTGTGGTGCTATTGTGATTTACAATAGGTAGACAGGTACACATAATCCACTTAAAATGTAAATTCATCACAAAGATCATGCACTGTCAAGGTTGTACAAAAGTCATGACCTCAACTGGAAAGAACCTCCAGGCATGATCAGGACTCCCTCATCCCTCTCAAGGCAGAACAAGGCACAATGTGCTTGATTAAAACATGAAAACTGTGTACTACAACAGATTTCAATTGGTGTAATTGGTGGCACATGAATGAGTAATTGATGGCAAATGACTCCTTTGTAAATTGATGGTACATGAATCCTTTTTGCTCTCTCTATAACATCTCTCTATCTGTTTTCAGCCATAGTGCGGTCTTGAACCAACCCAAACTAGCTAGAGACTCACCTGTCAACACCTACAGCAGGTGACTGCACATCATTAGTCTGAACATGCACCAACCTGGCGTGTTCGAATGGTCATGTGACCTGGGATGGGAGGACCACAGAAGGCTCACCAGCTTGAGTCTGGAGAGGGGAGGGGTCAGACGGCGGTCCGAGTCTGAGGCTCAGGCCCAGCTAAAAGACCTGCTGGCTACCCAGGGAGCCCTCCATCTCTCACACCATCTGCCCGCCTGCCTCCCTGTTTCTCAGTTTCTGCTCTTCTCCTCCTTACCCAGGGAAAGTGGGCGAGACATGGCCGGCGAAGGGCAACCATTTTGGATTGAGGCCAATCCAGCATCACTTCCGTCCTGCTGTTGGATGACTGTGTCTCAATCACTCACTCTGTTCTCATTAGGCACGTGTCAGCATAGCGGGCGGCGATTTCATATCATATCGTCTCTTTCATACATATTCATGTACATATTCATGTATGAAAGAGAGGGAAAGAGAAAGAGAGATTGAGAAAAAAAATAATGAGAGACACCAGCCACATGTTGGCCAGGAGGATTGGAGTAAAAGGTAGCTAATACACAGTGTGTGAGACTGACCTGAGAGTTCCATGTGGCTTCACTCCATGCTGCCAACATGACAAACAAAAAATGCACAAACAATGAGTACAATGAATACATGTGTTATGAACTGTCACAATTTATATGATCAGAAACTACTTTTCATCCAAGGTGTGTCTTTTCTCAGTTGGGTTGATGAAAAGCTATTTTTTTGTCCCTCCCTCTCTCCATCTACACTTCCATTCTGATAAGACTTGCTATATTACCCAGCTGAATCTATCTTCCCAGAAATCAAAGCAATAAAGGCTTTATTTACTCTTATCTAAGCCCCCCCAAAACTACACTACCTGTACATTCTTGGGGGATGTGTCCCCTCCAATATGTATTATGATTATGGCCTTGTTTTACTGGCATTTTTAGGTGCCTTAGAGTTCCTGTATAGTGCCTGAGGGTTGATCTCATATGGTCAAGTGGCTTGTGAAAGGTATAAGTAACACCTTTATTTCCTTCCAGATGAAATAACTGCACTCTACAAAGTGTTAAATTATATTTCCAACAACATGCCAAAAAAAAACATGAACATAAACTCATTCAGGTGTGTTTTCATCAAGCCTGCAACCCCTTCTAATTTGAATATGATACCAGTTGTGTTCCATAAATATGTAATGTTACTGTAAAAGAAGCCATGAGTTAATCCTTTTAACCGGATCTTAGCAGATCCTTTTTTGGGAAAATTAAGATCACTAGTGCAGTGCCCGTGATGCCCATGGCTATGATGCAGAGTTTGTGCCCGTTCATATAAAATGGTGGTGGCACGTTAAGATATTCATCGACTATTTATTGCAAATGCAAACAGCACATCCATACAACTCCACACACGCCACTGCACATCCTGGGGTGCTGAGCAAAACACCAGTTGACTTGCAACTTCATACAGTGTCCGGTTCTTGAGATAATCGAGCCACAGACACACAGACAGACACTCAGAGATTTCTAGAATTATATGAGGATTATGTCAAGCATTTTTTTGCAGATATAGCTGTGTTGGAACAGATCTTTCAATCCTAGGAAAGTGTGTTCTTTGCTCAAAACAAATGGCTGTTTTCTGCCCTCTGTGTACTTCAGATGAATATCATCCTCTCTCCAACTCCAGACCAAAACACTGACATTTCATCTCCTGTCCTTCATGTAAAAGATCCTCTACTAATAAAAGAGGCAGACAAAGAACATTAGCAACTGCCGCTAACCTTGCTTCAAGGGCAGGAGGAGGTTCCCGAGGGGTCTGATCTATCAGAGCTATGATTTATAGGCTTAACCATGTTACAGAGCTCCGGAGTCAAACACAGGGAATCATTTTCCCATGGCGGACATAGATTCTACTGCAACACATAAACACCCATTGTTATCGCCCATGTTACTGCAACAACCATATTTGTTATTATGGATCATCAGCTTAGGTTTAGTAAACCTGTTTTGGCCTCTTTGTCAGAAAGGGAATCAATAGAAAGGCTATGTATTTGTGGTCACAGAATAAAACGATAACAAATGTGCACATGGGTCTAATAATTTGATATTAGGTTGCGTGTGATTTGACGTTATCTCTATAACCTCACCTTCATTATGTCGTATTTCCCATATACCATCTTTATAGCAGATTTAATGGATGGGGAGGGTTTGTTGTGAACCAGAAGAGTCATAGTTAACATACCAGTTTATGTCAGTCAACAACATGCAGTATCTTACTGATCCACCAACACTCCTCCACGCAATGACCCCCAGGTAAGAGGTCATCTCAAGTCCCCCCTCCCACCACACTCATACTTTAAAATTAGCCTCTACAAATAGACACACACTCACGCACACACAGCCCATGTCAAAGACCCTAAGTGGTTACTCAGCCTGCATTTGTGACCTTTAATCTGTCAAATGTTCCCATGCCATCATACCCAGGGTTCCAGACTATATACATATACAGTTAGTCAATCATCACTTAAAGACTGAGCTCAGGGTTCATGACCTTTCACCTTTATATGGTGTCTGTGGAAATCCTCAAAGGACTCTTCTTTCCCCCTAGCAAGAAATGAACAGAAACATCATCAGAAAAAGAAAGGAGAGATGGAATGATGATGGGGAAGAAAGAAAAGGTGGGTATTAATTAAGTGGAAGGGAAATTAGGTTTTCCTAGGAGTCAGCAAAAGGTGCTTCTGTCATCTTATTACCATCCACTTATTCAGCATCTTCCTGGTGTCTGCTGGTAGAGGCCGTTATTCCCACAGATCCAGAGGAGAGGAGGGTGTGTGGACTATACCCTCCCCTCTCCTCTCGCCTTCTCATCCTTTCTCTGCTCCTCAATTGTGGAAGTCCAGGAGAGAGATGCTTATGCAGGGCGTTTTCTACCTGGGCTCTTCTCTCAGAACATCCCTGGTCTCACGCTGACTGTCAGTTCAGTACATTAAAGGCCTATTCAGCCTTTAGCTTCACACTGTCAGCAGGCTGTAGGACCATTCAGCCTCTAGCGACCTCCTGCTGTCAGGACAGGAAAGGACTACTGACACACTCTGTACAACTCGATCCAGCCTTCCAGTCTGCCCTTCCTTCTTCCTGAGGGCCGCCTGCTTTCCGTGGGTGGGCCTGCCTACTGAATCTGCTCTCTGTTTCATCTTCCTGTTGAGAACGTAGCCCATTCATCTAGCAACTCAAAGGAAACAGCTGAGTCTGTCTGGGAGAGCAAAGGGCTGGGTAGGAGAGGAGAGGAGAGGAAGGGAGAAGACAGGATAGCAGAGAAGAGTAGGGGAGGAAAAAAGAGAGCTCTGACCCTGTCCTCTTTCATCCAGCTGACCCTGTCTCCACACACAGCTCACTAACTCTCCAGCCTGTCAAACCCTGACAGACGCCCCTTGCCCACGGTGACAGGTATCCACTCGTTTATTTGAGTCATCCCCTCTTCTCTCTTCTTTCCCCCCAGTCTCTGTTTGGGTAGTGTCTTGATGTTAGAAGGTGCAGAGCTAATTAAGGACACGACTGCTCTACACACCTACGTCAACTTATCTCGCCTGTCTTACATTTCAGGCCTCCCCCCCCCCATTATGCCATCTTCATGTCTCACCCCCTCACTTCCCTTCCTCCTCATGTCCACCCACCCATCCTTCTCTGTGCATGTCTATCCTTCCATCATCCAGGGCCCGTTACTGTTCTCTCTTCTCCACTGTCATTATGCCAGTCTCTCCTTCCTTTGTCTTTCTCCTCTCAACCTCCCTCTCTCCTCCCTCTTCTGCCACCCCCTCTCTTCCTCCAGTCCACCTGCAGCAGTTCCTTCTCCACCGGAGGGCAGGTCCCCCAACACACACACACACACACACACACACACACACAACACACATACCTCCCCACTAACAGGCTTTATTTACTAATGATCTACAGTAAACGCTTACTCCAGTTTTTTCATACTCTTCCCCTCTCCTCCCCCCTCTCATTGTCCCCCCTCTGCCCACCACCCCGCATTATAACCAGTCTCTCAACAACACCAACCGTCCCCAATGGACTTCTCACCTTCCATTTCAAACCCCTATCACCCCCTCCTGCATGACCTCGCCAAGGTCAGAAGAGTCTATCTAATTGGCCAGTATCAATTAAAAGCTGACACCTGAACTCTGTGGGGACAGGTGGGGCTAGTTAGCTCCGTCTCCATCCCGCCACCTCACCATCTCTTACACCTGATGGCAGTTTAAACATCAGCAGCCCACCCGCCCCCCACTTACACCCCCTGGCGAAAAGGCAGACACTCTCTGCTGGGACCTGGGACTGGGAGTTAATGCCTTTTTAATGAGAATGGCCAGAATGTGACAGAGTCTAACTGCTGGAAATCAGTCTCTTTTATTCTCTCTTTCCCTCCACCCTTTTGCTCCCTTCTCTCGATCTTTCCTTTTTTCTGTCCTTCAGTATGGACACGCATTAACTGAAAGGCATGTAACAGTAAAACATCCCGACGTAGAGAAAGATAAGTGAAAGAGTGAGAACCACAAAGATAACGGAAGGGAGAATGTGTGTGGTTGTGTAAAATGGAGAGAAAAATTATGGGAAAGAGTGCGCTCACAGTAGGCTAAGAAACCAACCTGAAGACAATGTGCAATTACTGTAATAGACTATCCCTTGTTTGGTTTGTTCCATTGATAGAGATGAGAGAACCAGACTAAAGTAGGATTACTGTGGAGGGCATGGAATATTACAATATTCACTTTATCCAATATTAATGCTTTCTGGAAGGATAGTCTAATAGCCTATGAGCTATGCTGAAATGACTTAAGTGGTGAATTGTGAAAAAGGCTGATCGGAGACAAAGGAAACCAGCCGTTTCCTTAAAGCGGTCAATTGAAAATAATCAAAAGGCTAAAATATTAAAAGAGTTTCTTAAATATGAACTACGCAATCTGCTTGGGTCTGTTTCTCACCGTCTCACCGCCACAGACGTCACCAACTCGCTCTGAGACACATCCTAGGCCTTCAACAGATTCGTAAAAAATCAGGCCGTCTTCACTTATTAACACATTTCTACACTGCTGCCCTCAGAATCATCTCCTTTCTCCTTCCCACGCTATCACGCGTGCTCCTCTCAGAAGAATGTCCTCGTACAAGGTCCATCAGTCCTTAGCTGCACTGCTGGGATCTCTCTGGTCACGCTATACCACTTTATTGCTATAGTCGAACCTCTCTTTTTGCCTAACACGTTTGTGTTTCTCCAGCAACAGTGTGTATTCAAAGGCCATTCAAACAGTGTGCACAGCCATTTAAATCCTCTGGAGGGGCGTAGAGCATGCAGAGGGTCACTTCCGTTCTTGTTACTGATTGAGATGTCAAAGTTATTCATGTAAGTAAATAGGGGCTCTTTGAGCTGGACTGAGAACGAGACTGCTACAGGGCAGGGGAAGCATGTGGACTTCAATTAAGACAGACCCAGCTTTGATTTCTGGATGAATCTGCGTGTGTTAGTGGGTTTGTATGTGTGTGCTGTCTCTCATGCTACATGTACTGTATGTGTGTGCATGAGCCTTGGGTGTGTGTGTGTTTGGGCTGTGTGGGAGGTCAGGATTAAAGCAGTTATGTTGGTTGGTGAACCGGGCAGCTAAAGCAGCTCTCACACTCATTATTAGAGTGTGTTTTGAGAGCCTGACTGATGAGATCCACACAGGCTTCTACTCATCAAAGGGATTTTCAATCTTATGAGCTCCTACACCCCTACGAGGAGAAAAGGAAAAGGAGGGATAGATAGAAAGAGCGAGAGAGTGAGAGAGAGAGAGAGAGAGAGAGAGAGAGAGAGAGAGAGAGAGAGAGAGAGAGAGAGAGAGAGATGATAACCATATGCAGAAGGGCACAATAGCCCCTAATGGGTGTGTGTGAATGTGTATGTGTCTATGGAGACACAGAAATAACAGTCAGTGTTGCATATATACACTGCAGCTTTAATCAGGTGTTTAGACACTGTGTAAGTCCCACTTACAGCTATTTACATTTTTTGCAGATAGCTAACAGTTCCTAAATATTTTAAGAAGTATTTTAGGTTTACCACAAGAGACACCATATCATATTATGAACTTATAATTTTTCAAGGTCTTTGCATTGCTTTAGAATGTTTCACAAAGATGGTCCCTCAGTTGCACTCAGCTTTCTGCCTCTAATCTCTCTACTCCCCTCCCTCCCTCCCTCCCTCCCTCCCTCCCTCCCTCCCTCCCTCCCTCCCTCCCTCCCTCCCTCCCTCCCTCCCTCCCTCCCTCCCTCCCTCCCTCCCTCCCTCCCTCCCTCCCTCCCTCCCTCCCTCCCTCCCTCCCTCCCTCCCTCCCTCCCTCCCTCCCTCCCTCCCTCCCTCCCTCCTTACCTTCTTCCTTCTACCATCTCAAAGCCCCCCGCCGCCTTAAGTCAGTCAGAAAAACAGAAAAAATCTATCAGCAAAAACCTTTGCCAGGGCTAGTCCCAGAGAGATGGAGAGGTGTGTGTGTGTAAGACTGTGTTTGTGTGTGTATGTGGTGGGGGGCCAGTGATGAATACCACAGCCTCCACCTCATTAATCAGCCCCTAACCGTCTGTCTGGGGGCTGGCTCAGCCTCCACAACACCTCAGCCCCCCCAGAGGGCTCACCTAACCCCCCACTTCCCCCAGACTCCTTTGAATTCCCTCTCCAGGTACCAGTGACAGGGTCTCCTCTCTCAGCAGAGAGATGCTAAGGGGCCTGGGGGCTGAGACTTGGGCTCTGAAGATAACTATCTCCACAGTTTCTTCTTTTCCTCTCCTCCGTCCCTCCCTCGGCCTACTCCCCTCTTCACCCTCCCGCTCCCCTATGTCTTGTCCCTCTCAGCCAGCCAGTGTGGATGTCCTCGTCTGGCTCTAACAAGCCTCCTGTCCTTGGCGAGGCTTCCTCGTCATCAGTCAAGTGTAGCCAAACACAGACACGCACAACGCAGGAGAGAGCGAGAGAATAGGAGAGAGGGAGAAGGTGTTAGGAAGTGCCAGAAGAAAGGAGATAGATTTAGGGTGTGGTCTCATCTTTAAGTCATAATCATAGGCAATCAGGAAAGCCACCAATTGCATACAATGTAAGAGAACGCTTTTGAGATCATAAAAACATGGTGGGTGTATGCGTGTGTATGTGTGCATGTGTGCATGTGTGCGTCACATGGGGCTGGGGGTGTGTGGGGAGAGGCAGGCCAAGGGAGAGGGCAGCGTTAGATCTCTTTCCTAGACATGCAGCTGCTTCTCTGATAGCCCGCCTTGCATCATTCCGTCTGGTCATCTTTGCAAGTGTATTACTCCGCCTGTCAGTCACTGCTCTCTCCCTCTTCTCTCTCTTGCTCTCCCTCTCTCTCTCTCTCTCTCTCTCTCTCTCTCTCTCTCTCTCTCCCTCTCCTCTCTCGTTCTTCATCATGCTGTACACCTGACAGGAACAGGGAGAAAATGCACGTGAAGGTGGGGAGGAGCGCTTAGGGAGCGGCAGGCTCGCGTGTGTGTTTCTGTGTGCGTGTTTGTGTGTGTGTGTGTAGTGGAGGGGGGGAGGGGCTCATCTGAACATGCCCGCTAAAAAGGCTGGAAGCCATTAGCAGCTCTCCTCCCTTCATCACCCTCCATCCCTCCATCCCTCCATCCCTCTTCTGTCCGCATGCTGGCAAAGCATATGCATCAGCCTGTGAGCAAGCATGTGTCTTAAATGTCTCCTCAGAAGCCTGGTATTGAATCTTATGTCCCGGGTGCTGTCTGCTCAAAGACTGGGAATGACTGAAGCTTCAGACACCCTCGTCATAGCTGATTCTGGCTTCAGATGAAGAGGCTTCATCGTAGCTTCTGTTTCTGATCTCGCCTTAAAAGTAGACTTGCAGAAAACCGATCTTCTGTAAAACACGCCGTCAGAATTACAGAATTAGGTGTTTTACCAATCGTCTGGTTTAGAATCAATGTGGGCCTTTTTTCGCCAGCGAGGGTGGTAATGGTGTTTGGGGGTGGGGGGGTTCATTGCAAAGTCAGTGTGTCTGTTGAATTTATTGCTGAAGTAATTGAATTAGTAAGTGGCGCTGAAAATGAAAGTTGTCGGGTAGGCTTGGCATGGAAGTAGGGTTTGAAAGCAACTACCTAACGTTGGCAATCTGCCCCTGTCCCAAAACTATGCATAAATCTCTACCCCCTTTACACAAAGAGATTTAGCGAGTAGCTGCCTATATAATGTTATACTGTATGTTTCTGGGCGATAGTTTCAGTTGCTTGCCAGATTTAGTTTGTGATAACGAGCCAGGCCACATGAAGCTATGTAGCTTATGATGAATATAAAGTTATGTTACATCAACGTTACAGCTGCATACCTCTTCCGTCTTAAGAGTTGAGTTAAACGCTGCGGTACCTCGCTCCTTCACTTGGGTGAGAGAGAGATGTGAAACCAGAGACAGAGTGGAGACCGAGTAGTAATACGGCTCCACTACTTCGAAGAAAAAACAGACATTAAATAGGCTGCGTTGCCTAAGCACAGCACACGGCACTACTTTAAGAGTGCTGATTTTGAGTTCAAATACACAGTTACAGATCAAATCTAACTTTTGACCTTGTCAAACCCTACTGCTTGTGTGTTTTGAGTGGTCTGATCCCGGTCTCGCTCTGCCTTGGTCTTGACTCGGTATTGCCCTGCCTTGGTCTTGGTCTTGACTCGGTCTTGATATACTCTGGTTTTGGTCATGACTTGGTCTCGATTTAGGTGGTCTTGACTGCAACACTGGTGTGTACATGTGTCTTTGGCTTTGTTTTTCTTTGATCCTGTGTTGGTGGTGCCTGGTGGTGATTGATGGCTTGTAGGCAAAATATTGGTGATGTCTGGGAACTGGTGAACGTGCAGATGTTTGTCACTGCTGGATGAGGTCTGTGTTAACAGTGTGTAGTGGGTGTGTGTGTGTCGTGTGTGTTGGTGGTGTGCGATTGTCTGTGTGTGTTGGTGGTGTGCGATTGTCTGCGTGTGTTGGTGGTGTGCGATTGTCTGCGTGTGTTGGTGGTGTGCGATTGTCTGTGCGTCTGGATGTGTGTGTGTGGAGGTGTGTGTCTGATTATGATTATCATGTGCATGTTGTTTGGTCAACATGGTGCGAGGTGGACATCTCAGAACGTGTGTATTCTCAATACTGTGATAGCTCAGCAATTGTCAACAGATCAACCTGACCTTACTGAAGTACGCAGCAGTCTATTGACGTTATTCTTTAATCTCTCTCTTTTGCTCTCTCTCTCCCTCCTAGTCTTCATTTGCTCTCACCTTCTCTCCCACTCTGTCTCCTCCAATAAATCACTCAGAAAATGGCAATTACTGAATTGTGTGGGCGGGGATAGCAGTGAATGAGAGTGAATGAAAAAAACGTGCTAGAGACACAGAGAGTTGCAGATTTGTTGACTTAGTGCAAACTTAACAGAGGTCAAAACCACCGTACCACATTATTTGCAACGAGCAAGGCAGAGCGGAAAGATCCAAACAGTTATGGTTTGCCGTCTTTCAAGGGGATGTGAGAGCGCTGGTGGAGGTCCACTGATCAGATCCTCCCTGATGAGAATAGGTCGGAAGACGGGGCGTGTGAGTGTGTTTGTGTGAACTCTGCCTAGAGCAGAAGTAAACATGCTCAGTTTGGAAGCAGAGGAAGTCGCTACCCTTCCTCTGCTCACTCAAAAACCTAGAGAGACGGAAATAAGATGGGAGGAGAGAGACATACCTCTGTTCTCCTACGTAACGGGCTCAGAGGGTGACAGAAGGAAGGGAGAAAGAAGCAGAGGAGAGGAAGAGAGAGAGAGTGGCGAGAGGGTAGCAGGGCAGGGAGAAAGCTGGAGAGACAGCAGGGTTCAGAGGAGGTATAGAAAGAATGATGAAGGCTGAGAAAAGGACCGAGCGGTGTAGTGGGAGAGAGGTAGAGGAGAAGAAGAGGAGAGGAGGAGGGCCTGAACCTGTCTGACCGGGCTGACACAGACGGGATATGTTATTGTGGTAAAACCCAGCTGGGTGGGGATTTCCTCCGTCTGGCTTTCCAGCTCACACAAACACACACACTTACACACACAAACTTCCCTCAGTCTATAAAACTTTTGATTGTCCTCGTTCCATTTAAGCTGGGGGGCCTATGGAGTTCCATCAACTCTCCACAGGCGTGTTCGACTGTGTGATCCCCTGTGATCACTGTGGTTGTCTCAGAGACAGTCGAGGTGCCGCTCGTTACCGTCTATTGTGAAGATCGTTAGCAGCCATTCATCTCACTCGCATGCTCCACATATGTAATACAGACAACCTTCAATCAAACTTTATTGAAACGTTTCTCTTCACAAAAGCTCAGTTGGGAACACTCAAACTCTGGGAATCCTCTGAGTTGTCAATGACTCACTGTTAACTAATTGGCCTTGCTTGACAGATGGTCGATGGCTCCCATTGGATAATTGATCCCCTCCCCTTCCCCCATCCTGGTGGTCACAGGCCCCATCTTCACACCAAACCTGAGACAGAGAGAGAGAGAGCACATTCGAAGCTCAGTTCAGTAAAGGTTTTGTGTGAATGTATTATTGTGAAGAAAGGATGTGGAGAGGGCTTGGCGCTTTGAATGAGGAGAAGAGAGAGCGTGTGAAATAGGGGGAATGTGTGTGTGTGTGTGGGTTTTGTGTCCTGTTGGTGTGATATCCAATGTATTTGATGTGAAATAAGAAGCCAGAGAGAGCCAAAGTGATATCAGCAGGGGCCTCCTGGCTCTTTCCACTGAGACTTAGAAGTGCAACACCTCAGAACACACACACACACACACACACAGACACACACACACACACACACACTCACACACACAGACACACACACACACACACACAGCTTACAGCTCACAGAGAGAGTGTCTTCCATGGGGGGTGGTTGTTCATGGCGGGCAATACCCTAACAAGAGACAGACCCTCTCAGACCTGGAGGGGTCAAGTTTATCTGTAGAGGGGGGGGGGAAAGCAAGCCCCCGAGACGAGTCGAATCTGGCTGTCTCACTCTCTCTCTCTCTTTCTCTCTCTGTGTGTGTGTCTCTCTCTCTCTCTGTTTCTGTCTCTCTCTCTCTTTCTCTCCCTCCCCAGTACACCCCCCTTTAATTGTAGAGATAATCTATCCACTTAAACCTTTAGCATGTCTTTCCTTCTTCTTCTTACTGTACCTCTCGCTCTCTTTATCTTTCACACACAGTAGGGTCCACAAGTCAGCTTTTATTTAGCATTTGTTTCAAACGTTATACTAATGTTTTCATAAAAAATGATAACTGCAGCTCAACAATTGGAATGAAAAGTGGAATACCTGAAAATGTACATAAATGTCAAAATATAATCGCCCCTCTTTGTTGCTTCAATGCTCCCCACGTGGGTGCAACACCTGATGACCCACGTCATCCCAGCATGACTTGACCATGTTCCAAAGATATTCCAAAATGAAAGTCACATTAAATGTCCATTAAAGGTTCCATTAAATATCTGCTAAATGACTAAATGTTGAATGTGGTCTCAGACCTTTGTGTTTTCTTTTTTTACATATCATCATGTTATCCTTCTTTTATTCCCTTCCTCATCCGTGTTCCATCTCTCCATTGGGTTAACCTCCAGAACCAGAAGATGTCTCACAGTGTAAGTGCATCTGTTCACTCTGCCCATAGAGGGCCACCTTCTCCAGTCCATGCAGGACACTGTCACAGACTGTCACTGAACACACTCCGGCTATATACTGTGCACCAGTCTAAACACAAACACGCACGTACACACATGCACACACACCTATCCCTCTCATGGAGAGGTCCACGGACGCTGTAGAAGATGTCGAGTCTTAGAGATTAGTCGAAGGACTCTCTGTTCCTAAAATAGCTTTCAAATGAGACCGAATGGATGAATGAGTAATAAGGCACATCATGTCCATCTCTATTAGTGAGCCTGCGTGTGTCTGTGTGTGTGTGTGTGTGCACGTATATACTCTAAATATGAGTTCTTTTGATTTATTCAGACAAATGAGAAGTAATAACTCTTTAATCATGGTTACCTATTACCTATAATCATGGTTGCTTGGCCTTGGTGAGAGGAGACATCTGCTGTTTAACAAGGCATGGAGGACTGGAACAGCCCAAATTTCCCTCCCTCATGATCTTCAAGGTTGTTCTGTTTGTCTAATGGCAACGGCCCTTGACGAGCTAACTACCGCGGGGTCAATCCCCCAAGTACATGCTTTAAGATTTGATGACCACGATGCACACACAGAAAGGGGGTTGAATCCATCATGAGCAGCAGCGGTCCACTGTGGTGTGTCGGGAGAAGCTGCCCAGCTATGGGATCCTCTGGCTGGGTGTTGGGGTGGTTCTGAGGGCCCGCCTGGCCTGGCTGGATGTGATGGAGATGCAGACGACATTTGTACACAGAGTAAATTGGGCAGGGGGAGAGAAGGGAGAGTGTCCGCAGAGAGGACAAATCACACATTTAGACAGGGTTGGTAATTAGCCAATTTTCCTTTGACGGATGACCCTGTTGTGCTGCATAAATATCATACACAACCAGTGACATACACACACACCTAAAAACACACACACGCACACACTCGGTCACATGCACACGTACTCCTGCCTGGAAGGGAGAGAGAGACTATTCTGTTGCTAACAGCCTTCTCATCAACCATTCCCCTAAAAAACAAAGTCGCAGATCTCATCTGAACCTTTTCTGAACATTTGTCCCATGTTCCTACAACGTTTCCAGTCACGACCCCCCTATCAACATCCCCAAGACAACACGTCAACGATGATGATACCTCCTTCACTGTGATGTCAGCCTTTTAATGGACATCTGAACATCTGAGCTTGCTTATGCAAGTGCTAGTCATCAGGTAGAGAAAGAGAGAGAAAGAGAGAGAGGGGGGGGGGGTGATACTTTACATTTTTAAGTGAAGAGGTGAAGTGGTATAGCCCTGAGCTAAACAGACTCAGAGCTTCTTAGATGGAATGAGAGAGAGGAGAGAGAGAAAGGGAGGGAGAGAGAGAGGGAGTGGGAGAGCTGGAGAGAGGGAGAGAGAGAAAGAGGGATGATACCTTACATGTTTTAGGGAAGAGGTGAAGTGGCATAGCCCTGGGCTAAACAGACACAGAGCTTCTTAGATGGAGGGAGGGAGAGAGAGAGAACCAGAGACAGGGAGAAAAAGGTGCTGAGGTTTTGGGCTGCCGCTGCAGTGCTTCAGCCCAGTGGAGCGTGGGAGAGATGCTAACTTTGCTAATGTGGCCATGCATGTGGTGTAGAGAGTAGACCGAACCCAACAGTCGCTCACTACTCTCTGTCTGGCTCCATTTAGGACTACTCAGATTGCAGGAATCATACTTCGTTCTCAGTCCTATTTTCTTCTCCATAGTCCTTTTTATTTTATTCCTCTAACTCACCTCCTCAGCCGTCTCTCTCTCTCTCTCTCTCTCTCTCTCTCTCTCTCTCTCTCTCTCTCTCTCTCTCTCTCTCTCTCTCTCTCCTCTCTCTCTCTCTCTCTCTCTCTCTCTCTCTCTCTCTCTCTCTCTCTGTGTGATCCGCTATTTCTTTGCCATCACATTTTCTTTCTCTCCTCGTTCTCTATTTGTTTCTCAGGCCATAACCATTTACTCGCTTTCTTCTCTCCATTTCCTTTCAATTTTCTTTTTCCCTTTCTCTCCAGGTGAGATTGGGTGTTTTCTTCCCCTAGAACTCTGAATAGCAGTGGAGGGATCGAGGGATCGAGGAGGGGAGGAATGAAGGAGTGGAGGAGGTGAATAAGGGAGTGTTGGAAGGGTGGATGGCAGCCCGGCCATGTGTGTCCAGTCTACCTGCTCAGAGCAGCCTTCAGCAGCAGCCTGCTTTTCATCATACACTCCTCGCTTCATAGGCCGTTGTCATTTACTGCTTCTCTCTCTCTCTCTCTCTCTCTCTCTCTCTCTCTCTCTCTCTCTCTCTCTCTCTCTCTCTCTCTCTCTTTCTTTCTCTTTCTCTTTCTCTTTCTCTCTCTCTCTCTCTCTCTCTCTCTCTCTCTCTCTCTCTCTCTCTCTCTCTCTTTCTCTTTCTCTCTTCCCTCCCTCTTTTTCTCTCTGTTTATTTCTCTCATTATTTTTTCATTTTTTACTCTCACTCAATTGTGCCTGTTTTGTGTCTCTTTTTCGCTTCCTTCCTTCCTTCCTTCCTTCCTTCCTTCCTTCCTTCCTTCCTTCCTTCCTTCTGTCTCCTCGCCCTGGACTCTCTTCCTTCATGGTCAGAATATTTACACTGCGCACCTCACATCTGTTCCAGTGTGGGTTGGATGTGGGCAAGGCACTGTTGAGTGGAGTTGTTTAGTAAATATACCATACACAGTGTACACACAGAGACAGTGTCATCGGTGAGTGCCTGTCGTGATGGAGACAGAGATGTCATGGCAAAAGATGCACACATAGGGCAACATACAGTCACATGATGGAGCATGGGTGAGTTGTCAAACATGGTTTGTCTCTAAGTTGTTGTCGGGGAGACTGCTAGGTCACACATGTGGGAGACATGCTAGACTGGAACACATTCATCACTGCTAGTAATGATTTACGCTGTCTTGACAGCCTTGCCTGTGTCTGTCTGTCTGTCTGTCTGTGTGTCTCTCTTTGTCCTCTCTCTCGTCGTCTCTCGCTCTCAACCCCCCCTTGCTCGAGTCTTGTCGTTCATCTTGCCCCCATGTCCTAATTTCATTACCTCTTCTTTGACATGGCCTTCTACGACAGATTTAATACAAGCGATTTTAATCAGAATACAAGCGATTTTAATCAGGGTGAAATCACATTATCATGTTCCTGTACCTGCCTTCATCCATGACTCTGTGTGTGTGTGTTTGTGCATGTGCCTCTTTGTGCCTTTGTCTCAGTGATAAGTGTGGGTGCCCTCTTGTATGTGTGTGTTACTGCAAGTGTGTGTGCGTGCGTGTGTGTGTCTCAACCTGGACAGACGGATGAGGAGTCGGATGTAGCCAGGAACCATCAGTCCCCTGGACCGAGAGAGGAAGCATCCATAACACAATGGGTTCACCAGGGTGTGACACCTTCTCCATCAAAACCTTCCTCCTTGTCCAACTCTCCCCGTCTCTCCCTCTCTACCCCTCCCCCCTCTCCACCGCTCCCTCCCTCCATCTCTTCATCTGCCCCCCCCCCCCCCCCCATTCTGTGATGGCCTGCTGTACTCCTCCTACTCCTTGTAACAGGGACAGACAGCTAACACACAAAGGCTGGACAGCCAGGCTGTGAGACTACAGAGACATTAGTCTGCGTGTTTGTGCGGTTGTGTGGTTGTATGGTTGTATGGTTTGCATTTGTGCATGCATAAGTGTACATTTGTGTGTGTGTTTGTCTTTAGTCCTCCTTTCACGAGAGATCGTGAGGTGTCACACACAAGAAAGATTACAGGAGCTTTTATCATCCTGCTATTTGTGAAAATTAGAAAATTGCTATGAGAAAGAGGGCATGTGTGTTCACCAAGGATTCAAATTGTCAGAGTTAGACGTGATGTTTCTAGAAGAGAACATGGTTCATTCAGAGCGCCTCCTGCAGAACACAAAAAAACCACGGTGGATTACATAACCCGTTGTATGAAGAGCGAAACCAGAAGAGGAAGAGAGGGAGGAGAGGGAGAGAGATGAAGAGTGTGTGGATGTGAGTGAGTGAGACGCTGGAGCAATTGATTACATGTACTGCCTCAAA
Source organism: Osmerus mordax (assembly GCF_038355195.1). Lineage (NCBI taxonomy): Eukaryota > Metazoa > Chordata > Actinopteri > Osmeriformes > Osmeridae > Osmerus > Osmerus mordax. Next base: position 8,401,130 of record NC_090067.1, read on the forward strand.
AAGATGCTGAATGTATGTATAACGAGAGGAGAGAGAGAGAGAGAACATGAGAGAAAGAGAGGATGAGAGAGACAGAACGTGAGAGGGGGAAAAAAGAGAGAGGGAACATGGCAAAGACAGGAGACAGATGAGGGGAAAGAGAGAGTGAAAGGGGCAGGGGAAAAGAAAGAGAAAAAAGGGAAAAGACAGAGAGAAAAAAGGGGAAAAGACAGAGAGAGAGCAAGAGCAAGAGAGAGAGAGAGAGAGAGAGAGAGAGAGAGAGTAGAGAGAGAGAGAGAGAGAGAGAGAGAGAGAGAGAGAGAGAGAGAGAGAGAGAGAGAGAGAGAGAGAGAGAGTGAGAAGAGTGGAAGGAGAGAGTAAGAGAGCTGTTCTCCTCTGGTTCTCGTCCGGTCTGTGTTGTTAGAATTCCATCTCCTCTGTAGCTCATCTACCAGGTGATGTCTCCACTGTGCCTCCCTCAGGGCACCTCCAAATGAACTCTTGTCACTGCAATGTGGGGTGTATTAGGTGTTTGTGTGTGTGTGTGGTTAACTGTGTGTGTGTGTGTGTGTGTGAGGAGAGTGGATGTGTGAAACTATGTGTGTGAGTGTGTATCAGGGCTGTTGTGAATTGAGCAACTTTTTGCTCACTTTGAAGTGTTTTGTGTACGTGTGTGTGAGCACGCACACTGTGTGTGTGTGTGTGTCAGTGTGTATATTCCGCCGGTTGTGGCGTGGAGAGTGAATGAGGTCTTCACACTTCCCGTGGTGTCCAGGGACATGGTGTCTGCCACCATCATGCAATGGTCACCTGGAAACTCCATTATACCCCCCACCCCAACCTGCACGCCTCCTCAACTCCCCCCAACACACACGTACACACTCTCTCTATCACCAGAAGCACCCTGAGTTGTTTTTGTAAAGACATGAGATGACAACGGGAGTATAAATCTATCCTCTGTCTCTTCCTCTCCCGTATGTCTCTTTGTCTTCTCTTTCTATCTCTCTCCCTCTCTCCCTCTGACTAGCAACATCCTGTGGCCAAGTGTCTTCTTCTGTGGTTTGATGTTCGGTCTAGATTTTGAAAGTGAACTCTTCTAACGCGTTCCTCTACTTCTTCATTCCGTACTCGTCTTTGTCTTATGGAGCCAAATGTTCTCCCTCTCTTCTTACTAGGTTTTTATCCTTTTTAATGTATAAACTGTTCAGCCAGCCAAACAGTGAGGAAAATGTAATGTGTGTGTGTGTCTGATGTTATCAAGGCTTACTTGACAGAAGCCAGTGGAGCACGCTAGCACGATGCTAATGTCACTGTGTAGGCCTGTGATAAGCTCCCAGATCTGATAAGAGAGTTCTAGAAGGGAGAGCCTGGTTCGCTCTTTGTCTCTCTATCGCTGTCTGTCGGCTGCGGCAGGATATCACGCCTCAGTGTGGGACAATGTTCCCTGTATCAACTATTAACACACACAAGGATATACTGAGTGTTGCAAAGCGGCTTCACGGCCGACTCACACACACCAACTCCTAGTCAACCTCGTTATTGTTTCCTCACAGTGAGCAGACAATCTCAACTCCTCTGAAGGACAAGGAGATGGGGAGGCATCCATGAATACGAGATCCATCTTGATGAGATGATTATCAATATTTTGAGTGACCACCATTTTGTTGATGAGTATCGGTCTGAAGTTTGCCAGCCCAGAATGCTTCATTTAATTGTTTAGGGTTTGAGTTGAATACTGAGTGGTTTGTGTTTAATATGGAGGAGAACGGCTTCAGAGATGGTTTTAATAATCCGAGGGTTGATTGAAGACCATCTGAAGCCGGGTGTGTCTGAGATAGCTGCCTGATGTCTGGGTGTCTCAGAGGAAACTGAGCTTTTCTAAAGACGGCACAAAAAAGTGACAGCAGATTCATTTAACGATATTGCACTTTAAGGAAATGAACAGGATGAAATGAAGGAGAGAAATGATTTGTGTAATGAGTGGTTTTAAGATAATACAAATGAAACTCAAGTTGAAAATCTTCCACCAATGTCTGTCTGTGTCTGCCTTCCCCCTCTCTTCTCACTCTGTGGAATTAGGTTAAATACATCCTCTGCTCTCTTCAAGCAATGCGTGGGACTGCTGAATGGCACCAAATGAACCAGTGGAGTGGGAGGAATTAGTGCACACTGTCAGTATGCTATCAGCACGCAACACCATTCTGTCTGTTGATCCTCTACCTCTGTCTGTCTGTCTGTCTGTCTGTCTGTCAGTCTCTGCTGCGGGTTTGTCTCTACTGCCTGCCTGCCTGCCTGCCTGCCTGCCTGCCTGCCTGCCTGCCTGCCTGCCTGTCTGTCTGTCTGTCTGTCTGTATGCCTGTCTCTGTCTGTCTGTCTGCTTGTCATCTCATCCTATCCTCACCCTCACACCCTTCCCCTGCATGTGTTGCTAGCTCACCCTACCCTGCTAGTGTCATCCCCAGCCTGGTGATGGATGACTGGGGTCCAGGATGTATCAACGGCACGTCACTTAATTACCACACAGGGCCGCTATGGCCACTGGCGGTGTCATCATGTCGCCAAGGGCCCGGAGACACAAACAGATTCCCCTGGCCAGGCCCCTGGGAGGCGTGGTCATTCATCACTCTGACCTCGTTGTCAAGCAAACACATGCACGAGCACACAAGCACACACTCCAACTCTCCTCTCCCTTGTTGCACGTGGCCTCGTCTCTTCATCTTTACCTCTGCGTATTCATCCCTTCTCTCCTTGTCAGTGTGCCATATTAATACTAATGACAGCAGTATTGTGGAGGACAGACACTTCATTGTGTTCTTGTCGAGCAAGCTCATCCCTTTGTTCTTTACTTTCTCATTTATTCATGTATCCTTCTCTTTTCCTCTCCTCTTCTCTCCTCTCATCGTCACTTATTAATACTAATGGTGCTAAGGACCACAATCATTGGACTCATTTACACCAAGCCTACCGGAGAGAGCAGGAGAGGAGGAGCAGAGTGGGTGAGAGACAGTGAGGGAGAGAGGGAAGCACAGCGAGAGCGAGAGAGAGAGAGACTGAGAAAAAGAGAGGTAAAAAGACTGAGTGAATGTGTGTGCTTCAGAGGGTGCAAAAGAGAGACAGAGAGATTGAGAGAGGGTAGGTGGGGGAGATCAACATGGGCTCTAATTGTCTTTTCGGCCCCCTGGCGAGTCCCTCTATCACACATTCATCATCAAGGTGCAATCAGTCCACACCACGACTTTGTCAAATGAGGCCCTCCCCTCGCCCTATCATTCACCATAGGAGAGCACTGAGCCCAATGTTGCAGAAAGAGTGTGTGTGTGTGTCTGTGTGTGTGAGGGCATGAGTATCCTCATCATAGGCCACTTTAATTTATCACCACCCAGTCTGTCCACCAATCACAACCAACCTTTACAGAAGTCTGACGGCCATCGCACGTATGACCGTTTCCCAGGCCCTAGCTCTCAGTCCTTACAAGTGTCAATCATCCTTGAAATATATCTGATACCCTGGCAATTATGCATGTGAACGTGAATAAGCTCTCACACCCTATCAGTTCTCATCAGTTCACAACTGTAAAAATCTAGAGTTGTCTGAATGTATGTCCCTTTTCTAAGTGAATTAGGATAGGCGTTAGGGTAGGTGTCCTTTACATAGGCCTAACAGCAGTGGAATTAATGGAAGATGTGATAAAGCATGTTAACACCACAGGAGAGAAAACTGACAGCAGACGGTTTGGTCTCTAAATCCCAGTCATTTATTGTTCTCCTTTTCATTAGGATCTCCTATTTAGACACATGGGAAAATGCAAATGACGAGTCAGTATGTGCATGTGTGTGTGCCGGCATGTGAAAGACATGCAATTTAAATCAAGCGCCCTTCAGTAATGTGCTCCAGATCGTGGAGAGATGCTTTCAGGAGAGCTGGTCTAGTGGGAACACAGTGGATCGGGTGGAAGATGCTGTAGATTTCATTTGGGAGTCAGGTGGCTGAGCGGTTAGGGAATCGGGCTAGTAATCAGAAGGTTGCCAGTTCGATTCCCGGCTGTGCAAAATGACGTTGTGTCCTTGGGCAAAGCACTTCACCCTACTTGCCTCGGGGAATGTCCCTGTACTTACTGTAAGTCGCTCTGGATAAGAGCGTCTGCTAAATGACTAAATTTGCACTTTCTTTGCATGTACTATCTCAGAGGTAAATTAGCCCACGGATTAGCTAAGCTTTTAGCCAGTGATGCTAGCAGTGTCCATGCTATCCCTAGCTAGTTCCATACAGGCCTGCATTCAGTATATGCAATTATGTCTACCCAGCTTCACAGGAAGGGGAGGGCAAAGTTAAATCCCACAGGCATGTTTTATTTATTTTTTTAACTACATTTGAAAATTAATCTTTATCTGTTGATTACTCTGAACTTTTTCCTGTTAAACAAATTGTAGTGCCACAAGACCAAATCCACACAAGTTTAAATCCCACAGGCATGTTTTATTTATTTTTTTTAACTACATTTGAAAATTAATCTTTATCCTGTTGATTACTCTGAACTTTTTTCCTGTTTAAACAAATTGTAGTGCCACAAGACCAAATCCACACAAAACCTTATAGTCTGTCGAGCAGGGGTTCTCAAACCTTTTTGGGGCCAGGGACCCCTTACAGAGGAAAACATTTTTCCAAGGACTGCCCCCCCCCCCCCCCCCCCCCCCCCCCCCCCCCCCACATTCTTGTAACACCCATTCAGCATAATTATTGTGCTCTTAAATGGACACAATATGCTTATTTTATGGGTGCAAATTGTCACCCATCTGTATTTTATTATATTTTTTTTCACTCTTTAATGATACAGCACCATTTTTAAAATGTTATAATTTAAAAAGTGGGGTCCGGGGCTGTAGAGTATACTGCTGTGCCGTGTGCCCTGTGATGGACTCATGTTCACCAGTGTTTGTGTTATGCTGTGTTGGTGGGATCAGAAGTAATACAAGTCATTGCCAAAGGGGAGGCATGTTGAACTATCACTTAAACAGATCTCCACTGATAATGTTCTGATAATCCACTCATCCAGCTCCTGGCTGCTCGTCATGATTGAGTTTATCCCAGCCCGCTCTGCTGGTCTTTTCTTATGTTTGCTTTCTTTTTCTATTCAGTTTGTTTGGTTCTTCTTCTCTCCTCTCAGCCTTGGTGTGCCCCTTGCTTTAGCAGTGATGAGATTAATTTATGGATGCCTCTTAGGCATGTGACTAGCATGTCGTAAATTACCCCCCCCCCCCCACCCCATTCTATCTTTCTACTCCTTCCTCTCTCTCTCCCTCTGTCTTACTCCCCCTCTCCCTCTCTCTCTCCCTCTGTCTTACTCCCCCTCTCCCTCTCTCTCCCTCTGTCTTACTCCCCCTCTCCCTCTCTCTCCCCCTCTGCTGTGAGGAGGACAGACAAGACAGCACAGCCAACATCATGCCCACCACATTTACCCCTGCTCACGGAGTGGGGTGCGTGTGTGATCTCTATAGGCAGCCTCTTCATCAGTGCCCTATCCGCACTCTCTCTCTCTCCCTCCCGCGCACTCTCTCCCTTTTCACGCCGTGCTTGTTCTTCTCTCTCCTTTCAACCCTCTCTTCCTTCCCTTCTGCCTCTCCCTTTCCTCCCTCCTCCCCATCTTGCCTTTGAAGGGGTGTGTGTAGGTGGGAGGAGCAGGAAGGTGAGTGATCTCACCTGAAGGGTCTTGGGAGGCTTTGTCAGCGTTCAAGGGGCCACAAAGGACCGATGGAGGAAGGGAGGTGGGGAGGAAGAGAGGGACGAAGAGAAGGCATAAAGAGAGGGAAGGCTGAGACACAGGGGGGATGTCTGACTTGTTATTGGCATCCTATTGCATCAGAAGGAAGACTGGTGTGTGTGTGCGTGTGCGTGAGCGTGTGCGTGTGTGTGTGTGTGTGTGTGCATACCATACTGGGGAAGGAGCTCTACATCTGCAGATGTAGTGAATCACCTCCTATTACAGGCAGGATATAGAATGAAACATGGCTTCTCAAGCAAATAGAACACAAGGCATTTGATGTTTGAATCAGTGCTGTCTGGTTGAGCTTGGAGAGTAATTGGACAGAGCTACTATGCCATCGCAGTTATATACTGTACATGCTTGACTCTGAACACAATGTTTGTGTTTTTGCTATGCAGCATCTTACACTGTTCATCTTTCATGAGGAGTTACATGTTTGCTGTTACTCGAAAAGATCTTCACTGCTTGCCCGCCTCCACGCCTTTTGTTTGCCTCTCCTCTCCTCTGCTCTACTCTCTTCTTTTCGCTTCTCTTCTTTTCCATCCCTTACTCCTTCCCTTCCCTCCTCTTCCTCGTCATATTCTTCACTACTTTTCCTCCTCCTTCCTCTCTTTTCCACTCTACACATCTCCTTCCTCCTCTCTGCCAGCTGTAACACATAATTACCTCCAAACAAGCGTTCCCTTGGGTGAACTCTCACCACACCAGATTTTTTTCAAAAAAGAAAGAGTGGGGGAGTAGAGAAAGAGAAAGTAAGAGAGAGAGAGAGAGAGGAGGGGAGATAGATAGAGAGACAGAGGAAGAGATAGAGAAGGACCTGAATGAAGAAAATTGAAAATAACTCTACTCTTACCTGGGTGGGCATGTTTACAGACCAGTAAAAGTAATAACTCATAAACAAAGCCATATTTCAAAATGGAGAGGCTCTGTGACCAGGGACTGTGCTGCTTCATAGTAAAGCTGTCTGAACATGCCCCGCTCTGACACTGTTTGAAAGTTGGCTAATGTATATTACGTAGGCTCTCTTGTAGAATTTCTTTTGTATAAAATATTTTTCAACCTTTCAAAACTTTTTTGGGAAAAAGAAAGTGAAAGGAGAGGAGAGAGGAGGAGAGGGGAGTGGAGAACAGAGAAGCCTAAAACAGAGTTGAGTAAAGCAGAGCAGAGTACAATAGAGTACAGTAGAGTTTTTTTGTTTCTCAAAACATTTTTAAAACCTTTGGAAACTTTTTTACTACAGCCACACCAATAATTATGTTAGCCCCACCATGATCTGTGAAGGATTTGAGTGTGTTGTCTGGTATGTGTCTTGTCTTGTCTGGTGTGTGTGCATCTTGTCTTGTGTGGTGTGTGTGTGTCCTCTCTCTCCCTCTGTGATATAATGTGGTCAGACAGGTGAGTTGTGTAGAGGACCACAGGGAGACGGGGAGGACACAGCCAGCCAGGGAGGAGACAGGCCAGGGAGGGATAGAGAGAGGGGGAGGGGGAGGGGGAGGAGAGGGATGCGGGGAGGAGAGGAGGAGACAGGCCAGGGAGGGATAGAGAGAGGGGGAGGGGGAGGAGAGGGATGCAGGGAGGAGAGGAGGAGACAGGCCAGGGGAGGGATAGAGATGAGGGGGAGGGGAGGAGAGGGATGCAGGGAGGAGAGGAGGAGACAGGCCAGGGAGGGATAGAGAGAGGGGGAGGGGGAGGAGAGGGATGCAGGGAGGAGAGGAGGAGACAGGCCAGGGAGGGATAGAGAGAGGGGGAGGGGAGGGATGCAGGGAGGAGAGGAGGAGACAGGCCAGGGAGGGATAGAGAGAGGGGGAGGGGGAGGGATGCAGGGAGGAGAGAGGAGGAGACAGGCCAGGGAGGGGATAGAGAGAGGGGGAGGGGGGAGGGGGAGGAGAGGGATGCAGGGAGGAGAGGGTGGAGACAGGGAGAAAGCAGACATGGAAGGGTATTGCTGCATAAGCAGTCTGTCCAGCTGTCTAGTCTAGGAAAAAGTCTGAGACAGACTGGAAGTCAGGACTGTCCTTTCTTCTCCTTACTTCGTACCTTAATCTCTCTCTCTCTCTCTCTCTTTCTCTCTCTCTCTCATCTCACTCTCACACACACACACACACTCTCACACACACAGCATTTCTACTTCTCCCAGGTCTGTGCCCTGTGTGTGTGCTGTGTTATTACAGAGGCTGGGAGATGTTACCTATCTTCTGTGATGGTCTGTATCAGAAGCTGCAATATGTGGCATGCATGTTCCTGAATACAGATGTGTTTGTCTGCGTGTGTGTCTGTGTAAATGGGGGGTGGTGGCATTAAGGGGAAGTGTACAACAGTTATTTGTGTTTCCGTGTGTCTTTGTATGTGTGTCTTAGTATATGTGTGTGTGTGAGAGAGAAAGCGAGAGGGAGAGAGAGGGGAATGATCCTGTTAATGGGAATAAACAGTTGTTCCCAGATGATATGTTAGCTTGGGGATACATGCGGACTGTGTGTGTGTGAGTATGTGTGTGTATGTGTGTGTGTGCGTGAGTATGTGTGTGTATTTGTGTGTGTGCGTGTGTGAGCGTGTGTGTGTGTGCGTGTGTATGTGTGTGTGTGCGTGAGTATGTGTGTGTATTTGTGTGCGAGCGTGTGTGTGCGTGTGTGAGTGTGCGTGTGTGAGTGTGTGAGTGTGTGTGTGCGTGTGTGAGTATGTGTGTTTACGGACGGGGCATGCAGAGACAGTAAATTGGTTCTGGGAGGTAGATGTTGGGGAGGGGCGGGGGAGGGGGGGGAGGGGGGGGGAGCGGCGTGTCTTCGCCTTGGTTTCACGGAAAAGGAGGGAAGAGCGGGAAAGATAGAGGGGAGAGAGAGGGCAAGGGAACGGAGAGAACCGTGGAGGGGCTTGTTTTCTCTCACTAATGTCCTCTTCTTCCCAATCACTGTGGGAGTAATGTGCCCTTCTGCTGAGCATGAAAACGGTTTGGTTCCCTCACCCCTCCCCCCCCCCCCCCCCCCACACACCCACACACACACACACACACCCACACACGTGCACACAGACACACGCACACACACGTCCACCTCACACACAGCAGATGACCGTGTTTTACTGTTGTTTTCCAGAGTGGGAAGAAAACCCTTTACACAGTCTCGTGAAATCAACTCTCTCTCTTCTGTGTGTGTGTTCATGTGCATGAGAGTGGCTGCGCTCATCTGTGTGGTCGAATGGGTGTGAGTGTGTGTACGCGTTAATGTGCGCGCACACACATGTCTGTGTGCTTGCATGTGTATTAATGCGTGTGTGTGCATTCACCTGCTATTTGTGTGTGTGCTTGGCTATGTGCTTGCATGTATGTGTATGTGTGTGTGTGTGTGTGTGTGTGCGTGTGTGTATGTGCATGTGTGCGTATGTGTGGTATCTGCTGCAGAGGGAGTGTTTGTGGCTGACAGTTCCACTGAACATCAACATTAAGGCACTTCTGGGGAAGCTGAGCTGTGTGTCATTCAATATCTGTAAGCTGGGAGAGAGTTCACCCCTCTCTATCCCTCCCCCTCTCTCAAACCCTTACTGCAATCTTTCTCTCTTCTTCTTCTTCCTCTCTCTCCATCTCTAACTATCTCTCTTACCGCAATGTTTCTCTCTGTCTCCTCTCTTTCTCTCCCTCACTTTTTCTGTCTGTATAGCCCTCTCCTTTTCTTACTGTAATATTTCTCTCTCTTTCTCTCTCTCTTTCTCCCTCCATTACTGCAATATTTCTCTCTCTCTCGCTCCGCTCTTTCTCCACGCTTACTGCAGTATGAGGAAAGTGTTTGTTCGTGTATTATGGATGGAGAAGTAGAGCATCACACCATGTTGCCAGTAGAGGGGGCCTGTAAGCTGGGCCCCCCTGGGTGTGTGTAACACTATGTTGTGTTTGTGTAGGGGATCCAGGCCACACACACAGTCTAACTTTTTTTTTAAGTTGATTGAATGAGGGGCACGTGGGGGAAGAGGAGGGCGGTGAGAGAGTGAGAATCAGAGAGAGAGAAAGAGAGAAAAAAGTGAGAGATGGAGAAGGGCAGAGGGAAAGAGGGATGTGGATGGAGGGAAGGCAATATGTCATTTTCCTTCATGTTTGACTTATTTGCCACTTCTCCATTCTGAATTTATAGTGCAAGATTCTCCCTCCCTCCCTCCCTCCCTCCCTCCCTCCCCTCCCTCCCTCCCTCCCTCCCTCCCTCCCTCCCTCCCTCCCTCCCTCCCTCCCTCCCTCCCTCCCTCCCTCCCTCCCTCCCTCCCTCCCTCCCTCCCTCCCTCCCTCCCCTCCCTCCCTCCATCATCCCATCCCTCCTGAAGTGAGAGCAGATGTTGGTGAGTCAGCAGGCTGGTGTTGAGGTGGGTTCAGGCTGTAGCAGTATCAGCCAGGTAGCTGGCTGGTGGACAGCATGCTCTTCCTGCTAGCATAGCTGGAAACCAATATTCAAAAAACTTTACAGTCCATTTCATATCAGGTGTACCTCTAGGATATTGTATCTCTAGGATTTGTATGAGTGTGGTGTCTCTACAATGTATTTCTAGGATGTTACATCTCTAGAATGTTGCATTTCTAGGACACTGTATCTCTGCTCTATTGGTTATCTCTATGCGTGTCCGCTACACATGGTGCAGTGTGCTATGTAGCTAGTGAGCCTACCTGCTGTAATGATGTCTCGCTGCGTTAGCCACCCATGGTGAAGTGCCTGTTATCCAAGTGTGTGTGTGTGTGTGTGTCCCAGGACATGAGCTACTTATGTAGCAGAATAGCGGCCTGGTTTCCATATAGTTCTCCACCCCTGAGCTACAGTGCGTGGGAAATCTACATCTGCTTCCTCTCCTAAAGTCAAACAGTGCGGCAACGTGAGAGGAATACCAATCTGCCGCCTGTCTCTTTCAATGTCTTCATCAGTCCATCCTCCTTCCCCCCTTTATCTGTTCCCTCTCTCCGCTCTCCCTTGCTCACTTCGCCCTCCATGAGCCCCATCCATTATCTCTTCTCTATCTCCCTCTGTCCATCTCCCTATCTCCCTCTGTCCATCTCCCTATCTCCCTCTGTCTCTCTTTTTCTTTGTCTATCTCGTTCTTTCCTTCCCCCGCTGCAGCTGTCATCCCTCCCTCCCTCCTCCACTCTTTTCCTCCTTCCCTCCCCTCTTTTTTGTCTTATCCATTTTGCTATCATTCTCTTCTTCCCCTAACATGCATGTGGGTTGTACACGTGCCCGGGTTTTCCTGTCTAAGTGTGTGTGTGTGTGTTTGTGTGTGTGTGTGTGTGGTGGCCTCCAACTTGTTTTTTAGGGAGGAGAAGCAGACATGGAGGTCAGCTTAAGAGAAGATTAAGGTATAAATCTGGCAGTAGTCAATCCCCACCCCTCCCCCCCAACACACACACCAGCATTCACCATGAATTCACACAAACATCACAAGCCACAATCCCACAGCTACATCGACCTCAGAGGACATCTGCTATCACCTGACCTCCTTCAAACACGCCGTTATCTCCCCCCTATCTCTCTCATAAAAAATTATTCATTTAGCAGAAGCGTTTATCCAAAGTGACATGGAGCACGAAGGACCGGAACCTTTGGCTTCTTGATCTGCAGTCTAACCACTAAGCTATTCCTTCCCCTTCTCTCTCTCTTTCTTTTTCTTCACCTGCATTCCCCGCACCCTTGAGACAGGAGGACGGTCAACACACACATAACAAAAAACACCCTGAAACAGGGTAGCCGAACTTCCCTCTGCCTTCATCTCTCTCTCTCGTCTCGTCTCCTCTCCTATCCCTTTCTCCTTCCCAAACCTATCGTCAATCAGTTAATTTGTTAATTAATCTCATAAGTGGGGCACTTTCCCTACATCTTCATTGATTTCCCTCCCCACTCCCTCCTCTCTCACGCCCCACCCTGCACCCCCATCCTCTGAGCCCAAAATGTCATTCAATTCCAATTTCATCTCTTTTCAAAATCAATCTCAATACGCCGGGCTCGGTGCAGAGTGATATTGAGAGGGGGTGATATGGAGATGGAAATTGATTGGGTTGAAAAGTGCAAAGGGAGGATGGGAAGAGGAGAGGAAGAGACTTGTACTTTTGTGCAGGTGTTTGGAGCTGGTTCTGATTGGGCCAGGCCAGGCTGGGGTTCTGGGCCTGGTCTCAGTAGTCTTGTACAACTCTCATGGTGTTCACTGCGGCTCTGCACCACTTAGATGAGCTTCGGAGAGAAAAGTTGTCTGTTGCTGAACACCATGGTCCAAGCTCACTGCTTCAAAGAAACGCACCTTGGGTTTTTACCTTCCATCTCTTTACACTGTCTGCGGTGCCCTGTCTCTCTTCTCCCCCCATCCACCCCCCCCCCCCCCCCCCCCTCTCTCTCTCTCTCTCTCTCTCTCTCTCTCTCTCTCTCTCTCTCTCTCTCCCCTTCCCTTGCTTCATCCTCCCTCTCATTTATTTGTTATATCTTTTTTCTATGCCCTCACTCCCCGCAACACCCCCACCTCATATTTCTCAATACCAATTTTCTGTTTCTTTTTTTCTCTCTTTTACCTTTCTCTCTCTCTCTCTGTCTGTCCGTCTCTTTCTCCAACTCCCATTTCAATCAGGAGGTCAAGTGAGGCTAGGGATGAGAGATGGAGGCAGGGGTGAGGGATCAGAACAGGATAATGCTGTGGGGAAGGGGGATCGGACTAGGAGGAGGAGGAGTAGATGCTGCCCGGCCTTCACCCCGACAGTCGAATCACTCTGGGGCAGCCTGCACTTGCAGAAGTCCCTGCCTCATCTCAAGGTTGTCCAGCTGATTTGTGGGGGATCTCATGCTTTAATTAAGATCGCCCACTAGCCACACGCGTCTGTGTGTGTTCCCTTCTGGGCCTCTGTGTGTGTATGTATGCATCTGTGTGTGTGTGTGTGTGCGCGTGTGTGTCAAGTTCAGGGCTGGTGGAATGAGCAGGATAGCCATGACTTTTGAAGGAGGCCAGGGGGTCAAAGGTTATCTTGATCCACCTATATAGAGAACTGTAATGTTGCAACATACACTACACAGACGGGTGTGAGGGAAGTAAATACACACAAAACGTGCACCAAGAAAGATCAATTATTTGCTCTCGCGCCATTGTTTGTGTGTGCAGATATAGAATTTCTCAACTTTAGGAATTATATCCAAGGAAAGGTGAGGCAGAGATGGAAAGAAGCATAATGTTTTGTCTAGTTGCTGGACATTTAAGACATATGCCAGGAAGTAGACTTTGCCCTTCTCTATACGGTCCGGTAACTAAGGGACAACCATTATAATTAGACATTTATAGAGTCCGGGACCAGGTCAGGTTCCTGGCAGGATGTGTGTGTGTGTATGCGTGTGTATGTGTGTGTCTATGTTTGTGTGGCTGTAGACAGAGACATGAATAGGGTTAACTCTCGCCAGACACCAGACAGTCCAAACAGCCGGGCCTGCTGAGAACCATTATGCCTTTATGATGGACCATAAAACCCAAATAGAGTACTGTACTGCTGTCTGCAGTACTGCCCTGTCTCTCTCTCTCTCTCTCTCTCTCTCTCTCTCTCTCTCTCTCTCTCTCTCTCTCTCTCTCTCTCTCTCTCTCTCTCACTCTCTCTCTCTCTCGCTCTCTCTCACTCTCTCCTCCCACCACCTCAAACTCTTTCTCTCCTCCTTCTCTCCCTCTCTCCCTCTCTGAGTCTCTCCCATTCTATGTCTCCCGTAGGCCTTCAAACACACTGATCGATAGATACTCCCCAATTATTGTAGTACATTATTGTCTTTGACTGGAAGTCTATATTAGATACTCTCCAACTTTTCCAGTCTTGGGATATATAACAGCCAACCCCTCCAGTTATCAGCTTTTATCAAGTTAAGCTTCTGTCAATTAGGGTGTGTTTGATCTATCCTACCGCCCTGCTGAGCCACGGGGACTAATGAGTCTGTTTGGAGTCAGCACCTGTGGAGGGCGGGGCTCCGATGCAGGCACTAATAAGACACTAATTAGGCCTAATCCCTGTTTCCTAACGAGCCAGGTGTGCCAGGGAAGACCGGCGTTGGACTCGTGTCTCCAACTCGTTCCTTAATTGCCGGACTGTGAGAATGCTGTGGCCTGTACTGTGCGGGTGGTTAGTGTGCTGTGGAGAAGAGTTCCTTGATGTTTATAATTGTACCAAAATCTGCTCGCCAACCAGCTGATCTGGTGGAACTAAGAAAAACCCCTGTCTGCCCAGCTGTGTGCTCTACCCATTACTGGAAACTTGCCAGAGTAAATGTGGGTTCAACTTCACACCAGGGAAGGAGAACGACAAGAGAGAGAGAGGGCCCCTGGATGCTGCCTGACGAGCCTGTTTCTCAGAGCACTCCAAAGTAAAAACGTTTTCACAGAGTAAACGTGTGTCACTCGCATTTCTCTGGGAGGACTGAGTCTCGTGTGCTGTTGTTCCATCTGTTTGACTTGGAAGAGGGATGGATAAAGACGCTAACCCCAGATGGTGTTGTCTTCTTAGTGTGTGCAGTATATCAACAGTGTGTGAGGATGAGGAGTGTGACTAAAAGCGTGTGGAAATCAGGGATTCTAACCATTTAATTGTATCTTCCTGGGTGGTTGTGTGCATGCCTACAAAGTGTTGTGAGAGGCTTGGTGTGTGTAGATTGTGCGTGGGTATGAGAGAGAGCGTGGGAGGAATGAAGTTTCTCATTATCTACACCTGTCCAACCAGTGAGAAAGAGTGGAGGAGGGGTGGAGGAGGGGTGGGGGAGGGGTGGAGGAGGGGTGGGGGGAGAAAAGTGAGAACTATTTAGGAAGGAGAGGGAAAAGAGAAATGTTTGAGAACTCAGAAGAACACACACACACACACACACACACAAAAACACAGAGTCCAGTTGAGGGCATGTTTTTAATATATGAATGACGCAGACATTAACTGGAGATGCACTCCGGGGACGCAAACCAATTTTCTCTGATACTTTTTGAATAACAATGTTCGCTGTCATCATTAACATAAAAGTGCACTCAATTGGCTTTTTGAAGCTCTGATCAGTTCTGTGCATTCCTAAATGGGGAAATTAAAACAAATCAAATGCACCTCACGGACGGTAATCAATATTCACGTAGTTTGACCTACTTAGAGCAAACTCTTATTGGTTGGGTAGATAGATGGGTCGTTGGGTAGATGAAATAGGCTGGATTTTGAGACTGGTAGTTTCATTTCCGTTCGGGGAGTTGGGAGTCACTCCTAAACTCTGGTGTAAAAGCAGCAGCGTTTTACTCCTGGAGGTAACATTTTTTAAATGAGTGTACATCAATGAATAGGAATTAACTCACAAATTAACATGAATAAATGCATGAATTACCATACATTTGTGATAACTTAACTCCTTGGTTCTAAATGGTCATACATAATGTATCCATAAACATAAACTGCAGGGAATGATTCTGAAATGTTTACCACGACGACGGGCAAAGATACAGCTGCCTTTGGCCACAAGGAAAGGCTTTTATTACAACCTGTAATAAA